>NW_019174257.1:11705118-11978393 GCF_002260705.1 Seriola dumerili
TGATGTGGTCCTCCTAGCTTCATCGAACGCCGACCTTCAGCTCTCGCTTGGGCGGTTCGCGGCCGAGTGTGAAACGGCTGGGATGAAAATCAGCACCTCCAAGTCTGAGGCCATGGTTCTCAGCCGGAAACGGGTGGATTGCCCGCTTCAGGTCGGGGGGGAGGCTTTGCCTCAGGTGGAGGAGTTTAAGTATCTCGGGATCTTGTTCACGAGTGAGGGTAGGATGGAGCGGGAGATCGACAGGCGGATTGGGGCGGCGTCAGCAGTGATGCGGACGCTGAATCGGTCCGTTGTGGGGAAGAGGGAGCTAAGCCGGAAGGCGAAGCTCTCAATTTTCCGGTCGATCTACGTTCCGATCCTCACCTATGGTCATGAGCTTTGGGTAATGACCGAAAGAACGAGATCGCGAGTACAAGCGGCCGAAATGAGTTTCCTCCGCAGGGTGGCCGGGCTCAGCCTTAGAGATAGGGTGAGGAGCTCGGTCATCCGGGAGGGACTCGGAGTAGAGCCGCTGCTCCTCCATGTCGAGAGGAGCCAGTTGAGGTGGTTCGGGCATCTAGTGAGGATGCCTCCTGGACGCCTCCCTGGGGAGGTGTTTCGGGCATGTCCCACCGGGAGGAGACCCCGGGGTCGACCAAGGACACGCTGGAGGGATTATATCTCTCGGCTGGCCTTGGAACGCCTCGGGATTCTCCCGGAGGAACTGGTGGAAGTGGCTGGGGAGAGGGCCGTCTGGACCTCTCTGCTGAGGCTGCTGCCCCCGCGACCCGGATCCGGATAAGCGGGAGACGATGAGACGAGAGACGAAGTCTTCTAGTGTGTGGTGAGCATAACTGACCTTTATGTGTCAAACCTGGATGTCCTCTTTAATATTTAAATGTCAGTTATTTGATATGAAGCTTTAAAACATGTCTTCTGGGTCTTTCTTGGTTTTATGAAACATGCAGTTAAATGTACCTGCAAATGAATGTTATTAAATTTGAAAAATGTTGAATTAAGATTAATTAAAATGAAATTAATTTGAAAATTAATTACAGCAGCCATTATTTGGCCTGACTCTGGTCATGAATTTACATTTTTACATTTTAGGGCATTAAGCTAATGCTCTAATCCTGAGTGATTTGCAGTCAGGCAGTTAGACCACACTATCATTACAGCTAACCAACAGTAAAGTGCTTGCAGTAGAATGTGTGTTTGAATTAGATATTCTTATTTTATTTATTACTGTCCTTTCTGTTGTTTTGTGAGCATTAGTATAGTACTTGGGGAAATTAGAGAAAAGATAACTTTTAAGGTTATTTATCAATGGTCTACTTAATTTCAGTGTTTTTCATTAGATACAAATGTAGTTTTGCTGCATGAATATTAAAGACATAAGACTCTGTAACGCAAAAAAAATTAAATTTTGGTTCAAGGACAAGAATAAATATATCAACAATAGTCAATAGGGCTCCACTGTGATGCATGAAAGTTTGAGTAAAACTTGAGATGTAAACTTCACAAGAGATATTCAGCTATAGAGATCAGGTAGTGCACCTCTTGAACAGAGCCTGCATTCAGTATTCTACTCCACACCAAAACAGTAGTTAGTAGAACTTGAGCTGAGGTCATGCCTTGTACATAAACAACAACAAAAGAATAATCGAGCTCACATTGTTTGTGTTATTACAGCAGCTTTGTGGTCTGTGCATGTGTATGTATGTGTGTTTATGTAAGTGATTTAATGCAAGTGTGGTTGTGTGTGTGCATGCATTTCTACGTTCAGTACAGTGCATGGACGTGTGTGCATGTGGGTGTTGTCTGTATGCAAAGGTGTGTATGTGTGTGTGTGCGTGTGTGTGTGTTTGTGTGTGTGTGTGTGTGTGTGTGTGTGTGTGTGTGTGTGTGTGTGTGTGTGTGTGTATGAAATCAGATGAGCTCATTGTAGCACTATGAATGGTAATCATACAGCCCCCTCTCAGCAGCCGTGTGTAACCTTCTGAAACCCAAACAAGAGATGAAGTGTGATAATACACACACACACACACACACAAACACACACACACACACACACACACACACACACACACACACACACACACAGTATGATAGGATATGCAGGGCTATTGTGGAACTTGAACCCTCATGTCTCACTGCCAGGTGATCTCATGTTTTGGGAGGGAAAGAGAGAGCAAGAGAGAGAGAGAGAGAGAGAGAGAGAGAGAGAGAGAGGGGCAGGTACATTGAAGCAAACAGGGACAGTAATAAATACAGCAGCAGTGATACTGTAATCTGATATCTATTCTTGCTGTTGCAAATGTATCTTCATAAAATTTGATTACTGTCTGTTACAGGCACTAAATAATAAATAATGTATTATTAAATGAATAAATTAAAATGAATACACATATTGGTCAGGGCAGGAACCACAGATTTAAACCATCTTTTACAATGAATGCATTGTGCATTGTCCATGTTGTCCATGTTAAATAAAACAAAACAAAGACACAAACATCTTCATATTTCATGTTGTATTACTCAGTTTTTTCTCTCCACATAATTGCCTGTTTTCATTATCACAGCCACATTATTCATAGTATCATATCATGACTGACCCTGTGATTACCAACCCTAATAATAATAATACTTATACTAATAATAATAATAGGAATAAGAAGAAAGAAAAGGGAAAAAAAATCTATCAATTAGTGATTTCAAATAGAATCATACAAGAAGTATCAGTTGAAGCTAGCAAAGATAACTTTGTTCATTGTCTCACCACAGTTTGAAATGAATGTGGTTTATAGTTCACTTTTAGAAACTCTGAACAGTTCCATCATACACATTGTGAATGGTATAATTTTATTAACGTTTATTGTCCATGCAATATTAGAACCATAAAATGAAAAAGGTATCAACACATTTCAGGTTAACACAATGTTCCATACTACACATATAAAATCAGACGGGCCAGAGGTACTCAGAGTCACACCTGTGGTAAAATGCCACAGGTGTTTTCACTTAATTTGCCTGATTAGACCTCTTCTCTGGACTGTGTTCGACCAAGCTCGCCCTCACTCTCCTGTTACTCCTGTTGCACCTGTTAAAGCAGGACGACTTACACTTTCACCACTCTTTGTGAGAGCTGCCGTCGACACTGAGTTAGGTTGAACCTAACTGAAATCAAGCAGAATAAAGGATTGCACCTGTATGGGACCTTTAAACAGGCAAAGAAAAACAGCTGGTAGGAAATTAAATAAATTAAGTTTTGTGTAATAATGATAAAAAGCAAAGAAGTGAGTTAAATCCACTTTCATGGACTATAGTTTGAGTTCAGAAATTATAAATATGTCCTTCACCATGCATTTCTTTATCTAGCTCTCCCACTCAGTGAAACAAAGCAACTTTTAGTTGCAGTTTCCTGATGAAAAGCAAAAATTATGAATTCCTCTTGAAGGGAAAACATCTGCTACTACAGTAGATGGAATAAAAGCCAAGTCACGTTTTTCTTACATAATGGCCACCTCTTCTGACAACCCCCTTACAACCACACACACACAAACACACACATATTATAACCCCTGTGAGCCCTCAAAACCCCTCATGCTCCCCGCCAACCCTTGGCCTCTGACCTTAGGCTGTAAACAGGTGGAAGCTGGGGAAGTGGCGGTGGCTATTGGGGGATATTATCCGTTCCAATTAGTCTGGTGGCCTGGAAAAACCTGACTTTGTCCTTGGTTCTTTCAGATTTTAAAAAACAAGTAAAGAGAATGATTGAATGAGATTTGTTTCTCAGCTGCTTTACAAAGCTCTGCTGTGTCAAAATTTGGCACACACAACGCTATGGAGGGCATTTTGTGCAAATCGGTATTTTGGCATATCAGGGCTTTTTTGTTTCTTGGTGTAAAACACAGGTTTTCACTCACTAAACTATGTCTCAGTGAAGTTAACGATTATCTAAACGCATTGTAGGGGGCTGGAAGTGAAAGAAAGCAGGGACAGAGAGGCTGCCGAACTAGCTCAGTGTATTTTCTGCACTGCAGGAACTTTGTACCAAAACCACAGTATTTATTGTTTCAATCTCTGTTTTTTTTTTTACTGCAACAACTCTGTCCATGAGATTCCTGCATGTGCAGCATAATAAGCGTTTTGTGGCCAAACACACAGACTTCATAGCTAAAGGGGTAAAACGGGATTTTGTGTGTTGTCACAGTCCAATAATTAATATTTATTCATGTCTTGTTTTGTTACCACTACCACAGTCTCTTCCCCTCCAACTCTGACCCTAACTTTAATCACGCTTGTTCATATAATTATTTTTAAACACTTTGTCATTGAATGTTCAAAAATCTTGACATTGGATGTTACATAGGGGTATTTGTCCACCACCAACATTGTATTTGGTGACAGGTTTAGTCACTTCAGTTATGCTTTTAAAAGAAATTTGTTTCTGATATTTAGTGGTTATACTTGTTGACAGCATTTGTATTTTGGGCTAAACTGTTCCTTTAAGAACAGAGAGAGGCACTGAGGTGAGTGGGACGAAGGAGGAAAAAAAGAGGGAGGCAGGGCAGGAGGATAGAGGGGGGGTGGGGGTGGAGGTGGAGGGCAGTCACCTGTGGTGTGGGAATGGAGCAGTGCTCTCCACAGGGGTTGGTGGTCTCCTGCCCCCACCATCACTCCCCCCACATCCCACCCCACTTACCTCATCCCCCTTTTCACCTCCTCCTCTCTTTTGGATACAGCTGCAGGAGGGGAGGGGAGGTGTTCGTGGGCGAAGTGGATGGGTGCACAGTGAGGGGGGGTTAGAGTGTCAGAAAAGTGACAGGAGACAGAAAAGACAGAGATCAGAATGGATGAGTGGATCAGAGGTGAAGCAGGTGGCTACACTGCTTCACCTCTGACTGGACTACACTGTCTGTGTGCACGTGTTAAGTCTTATTGTCTCCAGACACGGTTACACACACAGTTAATAATCTCCGTTCTTGTAAAATACTTCCAATGACATATTCAAATCAGGGTGTGATTTATTGTAATTTGAAAACAATTCAATATATTTAAAGTTTTACAGTAGAACGTGTATTTGATCACGTGTTACTGTGGCTAAATATGTTTTCTGTCACTGGGAATTTGCAGCAAATGTTGGTGACAACACACCATACTATACACGATGACGTACTTACCAGTGCATGTGTGTGTGTGTGTTGCCCTCTGTCCCCTAGGCAGCTGCTTCCAGATGACCCCCAGCAGTGAGC
This sequence comes from Seriola dumerili, assembly GCF_002260705.1. Classification (NCBI taxonomy): domain Eukaryota; kingdom Metazoa; phylum Chordata; class Actinopteri; order Carangiformes; family Carangidae; genus Seriola; species Seriola dumerili. Next base: position 11,710,353 of record NW_019174257.1, read on the forward strand.
TGTCACTGGACATCTACATCACACACACACACACAAGCTCGTGTGACTGTGCGTGTACATATGAGTGTGGTGGCCTCTTTTCTGCTTGGTTGGGATTCTGTCACAAGTATTTGTAGCGTCTCGCAGCCACACACACTGACAACCACTGACACTAACCACAGGAGATGGACAGACAGATGTAAGTGTGTGTGTGTGTGTGTGTGTGCGTGCGTGCTTGCGTGTGTTTTGCTGATGTTAATGATGAGAGAAACAGTCGTGTTGCTACAGCACCGCCGAAATCACGGCCCATAACCTGTTATCAGCAGACACACCAGCAAACACACACACAAATGTAAAAATCTTTGGTAATAACATGATGAAATACATGTGTTTGTCTTTTATAATTTCTTTTAACAGCATCTGACACATGCTAGCTCTGCACAATAAACCTCATATAACAATAACGCCAAAGTTGGCTTGGCTTGATCTGATGCAGCTATAGCTCCAGTCCAGTGTCCAGATGTGCAAAAGCAACAGATGTTAATCAGTGAAGTTAATTTCATCCTGTGCAGGTGTAACAGAATAAATGCTATGGGCAGAGAGACAGGAAAGACACACTGGAGCTACTCATTGGACATTTTAACTAAGTGGTCATTTAAGAGTTGGATAAACTATGACCTCCTGTAAGTGGTCATTATAAGGCAAACATCAAAGTCACATATAGCAGTAATATCACTAGTACTGTTCACTAATCATGTATTTGTCATGTATTGTTTTTGTTCTATTCATTTAATCCTGGTTTAGAAGGGTGAGAAATAAAAAGTGACTTGTCAAAGAGGCAAAGACCATCAGCTCTCTGCAGATCATTTATCACAGATTTTAACTTTTATTTATCTACTTTTCTTTTTTACACTTCTAAACTACCACGGAAAATTTGGGATTTTAGTTTGAATGCATGAGATTGAAAAGTCTATAGAACACTCTTGTATAATTTATTTACCCGCCCCTTTAAAATCATAGTGAATGAGAGGATGAGAAAGTCACTGGTGAGAAAATAGACAGGGACAGACAGACAGACAGGAAGTAAGCACGTTTCTTCCCACTCGTCTCTGACTCGTTCTGCTGTGCTCACAAGCTGCATGTCTGACAGAGTTTTCCGGCAATCTCCTCTAATCTGTTGAAACAATGTGCTGAGGTGTGTGTGTGTGTGTGTGTGTGTGAGAGAGTGTGTGTGTGTGTGCATAGGGTAAAGTAGGGTAGGGTCCCACACCACCGTGATTGGGGTCAAAGGTCGTCAGGGAACCAGGGAGCTGTCATGCTCCATTACATTGTGCTTTGGGACAGAACTAAAACCTGAGCGAGGCACACTGAAAACTTTTTTTAGTCCACTTAACAGCCCCATTCTACACTCATCTGGACACTTACAGGTTATGCATGACCACACATGCGCATACATACACACACACATGCACAATACTGTATATGTAGGGTGCATTAACCTGTAGAGAATATGTTATAATGCTCCTAGCAAACGAGAGCATGCATGATGTTGGGCGTTCACAGTCAGACACTCCCAGTAACTCTTATACTGTTGCTCAGGAAAAGCAGTATAGTAAAATCTCACCTAAATTTCTATTGTGTCTCATTATTTTAATATTGTGGCCCAATGATCAGAGCGAACTACCATTTCATTTCACCTCATTCACCCCAGTTATTCCACTCACCAATGTTATTTTTCAGTCAACACAGAAGCTGTGTTGTTCATGTTTTTCACATTGATCAAGAAATACAATGATTAAAGACTTATTCTTTCAACATCCGGTACAACAGCAACATCAGTCTCATCCATGCTCTACTTGCCGTTTTTCTGTCACTATTTTGCATGATCATAGCTGCGTAGTGAGCTTGTTATGCAGGAAAATGATGTCTCCATTGTTAATACTGACAACTCTGAGGGGTCCACTGTTTTTCCAACTGTAAGAGACAGCAGTCAGTGGGTACAACACCAGACCTATTTCAGTCACTGAACAAATTGGATATGAGGGCAGCCAATCACAGGATGAGAACCAGGCTACATGTCTCACCATGGCAACAAAACTTCATGTAGACACAAACCTAAAAGTTCTGGTCACTAGTTTAACCACTGTTCTCACTAATGAAACTGCCACCAGCAGCTGGTTTCAATTGAACATTGTGTTACTATAGCAACAACTACTTACACAGGTCTATAACAGTTGCAGTTGAGTAAGAGCGACATTCTCGCCCTCCACCTCATCTTATTATCATACATGAGCATCATCCTGCATTACTGCTTATGTCGACTGTTGAACCGGTCACTCTCTTTACCAACTGATATATAGTAGTATGGTGGGTGCTGCAGTGGGATAAACATCTAGCCCCCCCCAAAAAAAAAAAATTCCCCTTTCTGCACTGAAGAACTCAACTGCATTGCAGCTAAAGTCAGAATCAACCAGCCAAGAATTTTTTGACTTCCTCTCTGATGCAACATCCAGCCTTGAACCGCTGGTACATGGAAAATGACCACTGAAGAATGTTGATTTGAAAAGGTTGTAATGGGTTTGTCCTTTCTATTCTGAGGCAACTTTCCACCATCTACGCACAGACTGTTCCCCTGACAGAAGGTGCTCTCAGCTGTCCACAGCCTATTCATCACTCCAACAGGCTGGCTGACTTAATGTCTGCTACCTCTGCACAGAGACACGCATGTGATGATGGAGCGCACAGTTGGCCTGGGGAGCAGGTGTGTGTGAATGTGTGTGGAGAGAGACACAGAGAGGTAGTCTTTTATCTTTCATCCCGTCTGGATGAGTGAAGATATGATCGATTTGAATTGACTATCAGCAGAGACTAGAAGTGGAGGATTTTGAGGATTTCAGATCTGTCACCGTTAAACAAACTAATAATATTTAGCTTTTTACATTTAGGGTCTAATTGAGATTTAGCCTGTTTCGGTACAAGTTGGCATGGAGCTCTGGATACCAACATTTGTTTAAAACATTGCAACAAGCAGGTTTCATATCTGAATATCTGCCAGAGCCAGCAGCTGGATAGTTTAGCTTAGCTTAAAGCAGAAGTCACTAATAGGCGGACTGTGGTGCGGATTCAGACCCAGACTCGGACCTATAACCTATAAATTGTAGAGAATTATTACATTTTCACGGAGCGTTTCTATTTTAACCGACGCAGTTTTTCTAGCACCACGATACTGGTCACATGATGCTACTTGGCCATTTCAAGTCAGTGACAAAGAGACTACACACACAGGGAAGATGAGACGATATACAATGTCGGAGGAATAAGTGGCGAAATAGGGATATAAAAGGGAAAGAAAAAGAAAGGGAGGAGTTAAAGCTGTTCACTTGTAAAGATGTGTTGAGATTATTTGTTATAAAAATGGTTGAAGATGTGAAATGGACACAACAAAAAAAAAAAGAAAAATGGAAACTGAAGCTACACTTTTTGGATCTATTTCATATTCTTTATAACTAAGCACTTAATTTTAAAATGCACATTTTTCAAAAGCTCTCTGTCCTTACTACAACCCTTATTTTCCTTAATATGAGAAAAGACCATATTAGGTCTGACCAATTTTGTCCAACTGGACCTCTTTGGATTTTAATTGAATCCCCCTGCCATAAAGACTGGAAACAGCTAGGCCTGCTCCATCCAACAGCAACAGCCTCTGTCTTCCAGTATATCTAAAGCTCACCAATGAACACCTCAGATCATGTTACTGTTTCTTGGCTCTGTGCAGCCACCAGGTGACAAATCCACTACTCATATTGACTTGCAAGAACTGAACAAGGCCTAAAGGACTTGAGATTTAACTTGGAGTTGCCCCAAAAGACTTAAAAGAGACATCCCAGCATCATCTAATGGCCTTGAATTTGTAGTAACTGTGTGTAATGCAATGTAATTCTGTCTGTGTTTAATTGCAGCCAAAATTTCAACCTTTACTTTACTTGCAACATTCATATATCTTCATACTCTCGAACCACGTTGCCCTGTTGAGCAACTTTGTGTTTGCCGATAAGAGGACACAAAGGTGAGCTGTGAGAGCTGCCATCGCTGAGATGTTGGGATTTGCAGCAGGTCTGTGTGAACTGGGTGGTGATGGTGCAAGCTGCACCTAAGCAAGCAGCTCATGTTTAGTCCCAGTCTAGTGGAAAAAAACCTGCCTAACCTGTCCCACACTCTCTGCTATGTCGATGTGTGTGTGTGTGTGTGTGTGTGTGTGTGTGTGTGTGTGTGTGTGTGTGTGTGTGTGTGTGTGTGTGTGTGTGTGTGTGTGTGTGTTCTGTGTGTGTGGGCTACTTACCTCACTGGGTGCTGTAGGAAAAACATCCGAACATTCATCAAAACAGCAAAACACAGATGAAGATAAGACCGTTGTGTTTTTGTATGACAAGTCTGTTTTTGAGCGTGTCCCCCTCAAAGTTAAGAGAAAGAGGGTTTCCGTGTTGTTGTGTTGTGTGTGTGTGTGTGTGTGTGTGTGTGTCTGTGTGTGTGTGTGTGTCTGTGTGTGTGTGTAACAGAGAGAGGGAGGGAAACACTGTGTTTGGGAACGGGACACAGAGACAAAGAGCAGGCTACAACTAGTTTTAAGGCCATATGCTGCCACCAAGTCACAGTTCTGTCTTTGATTGGAGCTCTCCTGGAGGCCAGATAAGAAAAGCCTCAGCACTGTTGTGTGTATGTGGTTTTCAAAGTGCAGCTTTCAAGGCATCTCATTTCCCCCTAAATTCCGATAACACACATTAAAAGCCAGTACAGCCTGAGCTGCTTTATGTGCGGTGTAGGCGGGCAAAGCGTCAGTAACCAGTAACAGAAAGCAATATAAGGCAACAAGTCCTTAAAACAAAATGCCAAAATATAGTGTTTATCAACCTTCCAAGACTTTTTCAATTATAAGAGCCTCTTATAACTGGCCTCCTCAGTGGTTACACAAACTGTACATGTTTTATGTTCCAATAATTTGAGAATAACATCACACCACTTATGACTTTGCTACCTATTTTTACAACCATAATAGTTGCCTGTCAGGAAAATGTAACTCCTTTCACGTATTTAAACAAAAAACCATACTGTCTTTTTTTCTGGTGAGGACAGTCTAAGATAAACAGTGCATCTCTAGAATGTGCAGCGTCTTCTTTAGCCAGTTGTTGTCTGGATTTGAACAAAGGGATAATTGTGAGCCAGCGCGAATACATTGATTCATTGACAGAAAGCATGATGGTTATTTTTGCTTTACTCTTTGTGATCGAGGACTGAAAGAGTTCATCAAGAAGAATATATCATTTTTCATAAAAGGAAAAACGCGGACCCTGCAGGGGTCAGATTTTTTTTTTTAAACTTGTGGCCAGAAATGAGTGATTTATATCCTCTAATTAATCATTTGTACCTTCAAATGAACAGAGTGTAAACTGTTATCTTGTACAATATGTTTAGGGGAAGTCACAGATCACATTCAAGTCTCTCAGTCCAAACTCAAAAGGCCGATTGTTCGTGGCCTGACATGTAAGCAACTGACGACAGCCAGTCATGTAATGAATATAATAATAAAACAATAACCTAATGAATTCACTATTTGTAGACATCTCTCGTCATCTCTCCCAGCATGTCACGGCCTTAACACGAATAGAACTGCAGCTTGTCAACAATCAAGCAAATCTACAACACTTTCATATGTTGGCAGCACATTTCCAGCTAAGGAATAATATTTAGTGAAGTGTGAGTGGGATTTTAAATATCCACTTGAAGCCTTCTGTTCTTTTCATTTAAGAAAGCTAAACTTAAAAGTGAGAGTGTTAAAATGTTTGATGAGGGATGGGCCCGCGACTTTAAAGTGTCTAAAGTTTTTTTTTTTTTTTTCTTAAGTCTTTCATCTCTCCCTCCCGGAGACATTTTAATATGTTACACATTAACTGTACAGATGGTGTCGGAGGCGACAGACCAACGTGTGCGTGGCAGAGGCGTGTAATTGTGCCGTCGCTCGACTCGGCGGTTTGTTTTCGAAGCTGCGAGATGATTGGAGCAGATAAGACGAACCTCTAAATATAAAGTTGTGGAATCATTAAAACCATGTAAATATTCCCCTCCAATCCCTTTACACTAATCCTCACCATGGCCAATGAAACCATTCATTAGAAAATCATCAGCTTTGCAACATTCCAGGATTTTTGACTTTATGCATGTGTGAGGAAGCCTGTGCATAAGTGTGTGTTATGTATCGCTGCAATTGTGCATCCATTTCTGTGTGTGTGTTTGTGTGTGTGTGTGTGTGTGTGTGCGTGTGTGTGTGTGTGTGTGTGTATGCATGCATTGCCTTGATGTGTACTGCTTATTTATGCAAATTACTGTCATTTTTTATTTAGGTATAACTGACAACATTAGGTCTAATCCTGAGTAGAAAATATCAGACATTGTTCCTGGTTTATTTTGCAGATTGGTAATCTGGGAAAGAGAGTCGCTACCTGTGACCTGAGTTCAAATTTTCACTTTTGTGGCCCAGCTTCAAGGTCAACAAATAAATTTTGAGAATCCAACAACAATATTTTCTATATACCTGATTGAGGTTTGGGTATGAGGTCTCCGTTCTTATGAAGGTTAAGGTTTCTAATTAACTTTGAGGCTAAAGATACAAAAGCACAAAGTCCACAAAGTACAAACTGAGTTATGTAGTTGATATAAGGAGTACATGCCTGCTGGGTAATTGAAGGCAGCTGGCTTATAATAAAAAGTGAGACAGGGCTACAAATAATCGTTTGAGGCCAGGTTAATGTCATCAGATGTCTTTGTCTGAGCATCAATTCAAAACCTAAAGATCTTCAATTGACTAACTTTATAAGACAAAGAAAATCAGCAAATTCTCAACTTTTAGAGATAAAATTGTCATTTAAATGCGGACTCAAAAGTGCAACTCATTTTGAACGTGGCTCTTCTACATTTCGAAGAGGAAACATTTTAAAGATTAAATATGGACAATATGGACAACTGGAAAATATGGACACTTTAAAACGGAGCTAAGTTGAGTGTGGTCTGGTGCAGTGCAACGACAAACAGACACACACTCAGATACACACACCTTCCTGTTACCAAGATGGAGGAGAGGGCCTCCATTTCAGGCCCAGCAGTGGGTATCGGTGAACCTTCCCCCAGGTGTGAGTGACTGAGTGAGTAAGTGAGTGAGTGAGTAGGAGAGAGAGAGAGAGGGAGAGAGCTGAGGCTCCCTCCTTGGCAGCCGGTTTGAGGAAAGATTATCTTGACAAATTGGATAAACATCTTGTGTGTGACAGGATGCTGATGAAGGGTCCGCCTGCCCACACACACACACACACACAGTCACACACACACAGTTACACACACCTGGGGTAGTCGGTTTGTTTAGCCACAGACCATGTGTGTATTTGCGTGTATGTGTGTGTGAACCCAGCCTAAAGGCAGGTAACAACAGGTCTTCCTCCTCAAACAGAGCATGCAGGTTCTCAGGTGTGTCTACCTGCTCTGCTTCAAATACTCCACCTCTTTACTCTGCGCATGTTTGCACGTATGTGTGTGTGTGTTTGTGTGTGTGTGTGTGTGTGTGTGTGTGTGGAGAGTGGTACTCAATAGAGGTTTTAAAGTGACCTCATTGGTGTTTTTATCGTCTTACATAAGTTTGCTGTAATTTCCTTACGACATCTCTAAGGTGAATTGTGTGTGTAGGTGTAAAATCACTAACGTCATGTAGAGTTTGTCGCCAATGGATCCTTGTAATATTGTTCTGGTGAAGTATGTCTGTAGGTGTAGTCGTCATGACTGATCAAAGGTCTGTAGCTGGATCCAAACTGTGGATGTTCTGTTCATGCGTCTTAACCTTTAAGCTACCAGGACACACCGACAACAGATTCTTCACGGTGAGCCTGAGTTACAAACTGGATCAAGTTTGAAAGATGGGTGAAAAGGTAAAATGCTATTGAACTGCATTAGGGGAAATGTAGGATTCAGCCTGGATATCTCAGCCTCAATTTTTACTATTTACTTACAGTGTCTCGTGCGAGTCTCCTTTATGGAAGCCCAATACAAAATTGCTGGAGTGCCCCTTTAAGTTGAGTCGCACATTGCAGTTTTTCATTTTTGTTGTGCAGGAAAGTGTGTCTGTCAAAGCTAAACAAGTATCATTATGAAGTCCAGAAGGGTAAACACAAATGTTACAGCCTTGAGCCATGATTTAATGTTCATTTGTATGCTACTAACTACTGCCCTACGTCTGAATGGTCTTAGGGCTGATAAAGACCATGTTAAGACTTTTAAGGACTTGTTTTAGGATTGTTCCTGTGACTCTGCATCTTCTATTCTTAATTGCAACACCAAAAGTAGAAAAGTAGAAAGCAAACATCAAAATTTAAATAATACAAATAATATTTGACTGCAAAATTTGAATCTTACCACACTAGCTATATAGTTTATTTTCTTAAAAGGATTATTGATGACTCTCTTCTTGCCTTTAGTGTTTGTGGTAAATTCTTGCAAAAAAGTTAAACTAGTGAGATTTGTGTACATCTTTAGTTAAAGAGATTTAGCTTTCAATCCCACCTACACACACACATGCACATACAGTATGTGACCGCAGACAGTGGAGTCATGGAGAGGTTAATATATCCACTCCCACCCTCTTTTAGTCCTACTTTGATGGGTCCATCTCTTTTTAAATCCAGGATTTGGCGATTCGTTATCGCTGTCCCTCTCTTCCTCTATCTTTCCCTGGTCCTATTTCCTCTCAGCTCCACGGGGGGTTTGGAGCTCTCGCATTTGGAGGATTTTCAGGGCCACTTTTGTCTTAATCAAACCAACAGCCCAGCTCTGAGCTTCACCACGAGAACAGAGAGATGACTGTGCTTCACAGAGGGACACTGAAAACACTTCTGTGTATACATGTGTGGTGTTTGTGTGTGTCTCAGTGTGTGTGTGTGTGTGTGTGTGTGTGTGTGTGTGTGTGGATGGGTGGCACAGAGAGGTCACAGGCTTTACTGGTAGCATAGCAGTGTCATCTTTGATGCTTATACTCGCACTTTTCATTTTAGGCACTTAGCCAACACTCTTATCTAGAGTGACATAAAATAAGTAAAAGCCAACATTATGATAATAAGTATTAAAATAACACAAAGCACAACATGAGCAGTGAAATCAGCAGGGTGGTGGTTTTCACTGGGGCGGACTGTGAAGTATTAATCCGCAATATTTTCTTTTTATAACTAAATATATAAAAGCTTTTACATTTTAACAATCAATTCTTAATGTAGCACTTCAAATTAGCTTTATTGGCATAAAACACATTGTTTGTTGCCAAGAGAAAACACAACAATACATAACAAGTATCAGTAGCAGTTCTCGGGGCTCAATTAAAAAAATATCTTCGCACCAATGAAAATTAAATCAATAGAAACAAATGTTACAAACAGCTGTGAACAAAACCTGTTGTTTCTGGTCATCAGACAACCATTAGCAGCTGCTGGCACACACTCTTTGACACACACTCTGAAGTAACATGTGGAGATGCTGGTAAACCAGTCTCTCTTCCGTTTCCTTCTTCTCTTCCATCTGGTCAAAGTTACTATCTGAAAGCGATGCAAAAACGACAAGGACTCGATTTAGCTGAGAAGCTGGAGTCAAGTCCAAAATCTAGTAACAAGCCAAGCACAAAATAAACCAGATAACAAACAAGGGTTTGAAAAAGGGGTTTGTTTTTCACCTGAGTGAATGTGCAACTTTGTGGTTTGGAACAGGAAAGCATCACTTCAATGACAGGGTGCAATTGGTAGCATTCAGCTCAGTTTCTGTATTGTCTTTCGTATGTGGTCCATTTGTGGTTTCTTCATGGAGGATGAGGTGCAGGAAGCTGAAAATAGCTCAACTTTAAGTTAGAGTATGAGCGTGAGCAGAGTGGCTCACCTGTCAAACTGCAGCGGGCAGCCTGTAAGGAAGAATATATCTATTCCTGCCAACTTCTTGATCACAGTCAGCTGCTCTGTCTACAGGCTACAGCCACACCAAAACAATTTAGTTTTAAAATATCATCTCATCTGCTACGTTTACGCCTGGCGTCCACACTACTCTGGAGCTTTTGAGACTTTTGGAAACGCTACTGGCCCCGTTTAGTTTGAAAAACTCAGTTACTGCGTTGTAGTCTGGACAGGCAGAAATGGAGTCCTTTGACCACCTTTGACAGATAACAAGCATCGCTGACCTTGTTGTCTTTTCTAGCAGCTGTTGTGCACTAAAATTCTGCATTTTAACGCTACACCTGCCTTTGCTGTTCCTCGTTCTTACTATTTTCTGCAACCAACCAACTGCAGAGTAGACAATCTACTTCCTGTTGACACCAGCACCCACATGCCCAGTGTAGGTGAATGGTGATGTGATATGTGTTTTCAGGTGTGTTAGTTTGGACGGAGAGTATCTCTGATACAGAGCTAATACAGTTGTCTGGCTGGATATTGTAGTGCTGTGTAAACTTCATTACAGAACACACAGATTGGATTGTTTGCATCTTCAGCTCCATACTTACTTTCCCTTCATAGTAGAATANCACCCCACACCCCACCCCCACCCCGGAATATTTCACCGTGTAACAGCACAATCTGATTGGAGGGATCCTTCTTTCAGAATTACAAATGAATCTCAGTTTAGTCCTGAAATATTTAGCATCAATTAGATGGACGTTGAGTTGTTTGGGTCACACTGGGTTGTGTGTTAATGTCAGTGGAGCGTGGGGAGGTTACAGAGCGGTGGTGATAGAATTCATCTTCACTAAAATACAACGCCCGCTGTTCTGGTTTCGGAAAGCAATGGTGACTATAGACCCTCAACACACATATTCAGTAGTGCATACTTGGCTACTCTCTCTTACTCTCTTTCACACACACACACACACACACACACACACACACTTACACACTCTAAATACAACCACTGTTGTCAAAACCTACTCAATACAATGTTGTCAGNACTTTAAGTTAGAGTATGAGCGTGAGCAGAGTGGCTCACCTGTCAAACTGCAGCGGGCAGCCTGTAAGGAAGAATATATCTATTCCTGCCAACTTCTTGATCACAGTCAGCTGCTCTGTCTACAGGCTACAGCCACACCAAAACAATTTAGTTTTAAAATATCATCTCATCTGCTACGTTTACGCCTGGCGTCCACACTACTCTGGAGCTTTTGAGACTTTTGGAAGCTGCCTTTGCTGTTCCTCGTTCTTACTATTTTCTGCAACCAACCAACTGCAGAGTAGACAATCTACTTCCTGTTGACACCAGCACCCACATGCCCAGTGTAGGTGAATGGTGATGTGATATGTGTTTTCAGGTGTGTTAGTTTGGACGGAGAGTATCTCTGATACAGAGCTAATACAGTTGTCTGGCTGGATATTGTAGTGCTGTGTAAACTTCATTACAGAACACACAGATTGGATTGTTTGCATCTTCAGCTCCATACTTACTTTCCCTTCATAGTAGAATAGCAGAGAGTAATGCTGCCCTGACAATCTGTTCAGTCTTAGATGAAAATTAAATCGATTAAATCAGTGGCCTTTATACTAACTAGCAGCGGCAAGAGGAGGATTAAGAACTGGGAATTTAACATTAACAGTGACAGTCACAGTGGCTCAGAAAACAAAGCCTTTATCAACACAACTTTCAAATAAGATGTGACGGTGCTGTCACTGTTATGACGAGGCTTTCGGTTTAGTAAACCAGGGTGTGTGTAGGAACAGGTCTTACTCGTTAGCTGCTGATGCAACACAGCTGAGAGAAGCCAGGAGGAGCAACTGTGACAATCCAACAAGGATGCATTGTTTAATTTTCTTGTTTGTTTTTTTGGATTGTGCAACAATCTGGAACCATAAACTAAAATAAAACCCAGACTGCCGCCATTAAGAGCCACAAAGACGGTTGTTGTTTCGTATGACATGATACTAGTCAAAAAACAACAGTACCCCCCCCCCCCCCCACCCACACCCACCCCCACCCCGAATATTTCACCGTGTAACAGCACAATGATTGGAGGGATCCTTCTTTCAGAATTACAAATGATCTCAGTTTAGTCCTGAAATATTTAGCATCAATTTAAATGGACGTTGAGTTGTTTGGGTCACACTGGGTGTGTGTTAATGTCAGTGGAGCGTGGGGAGGTTACAGAGCGGTGGTGATAGAATTCATCTTCACTAAAATACAACCGCCCGCTGTTCTGGTTTCGGAGCAATGGTGACTATAGACCCTCACACACATATTCAGTAGTGCATACTTGGCCTCTCTCTCTACTCTCTTTCACACACACAACACACACACACACACACACACACACTTACACACTCTAAATACAACCACTGTTGTCAAAACCTACTCAATACAATGTTGTCAGTCTGTGCTTTGCTAAAAATACTCCAAGCAAACAACATCGTCTGTCTAGTGTGTATGCGTGTGTGTGCATGGTTGTGTGTCTGTGTGTGTGTGTGTGTGTGTGTGTGTGTGTGTGTGTGTGTGTGTGTGTGTGTGTATGCGCGTGCAAGTGAAAGAGGCCACTAATCAACTAACAAAGAGCTTGTGGAAGAGAGAGGAGGGGAGAAAAGGGAGAAGAGAAGAGATAAACGGTGACAAAATGCTGCAGAGAGAGGTCAAAGAGAGACAAAGAAGGTAAATGAATAGATAATAGTTGGGAGCGGAGGAGAACAGAGTCATGATGTGGCAGAATAAACGTCATTTTATACTGAAGCACAAATTCTTCAGTATATCTGAATGTGAACAGTATGTGGTTCTATAAACAAGTAGCGATAAATCAACGGGTGGATGGATGTTTTCCTGGTTGGTAACATGCAGCACAGTCTATTCTTCACATTATTTTGCCTTCTCGCCAAAATGCCATATTTTGTTGCATTTTACCCTGTCAGCACTATGAGTTCAGTTTCTTTTAGTTTTAAAAGTGGAGTTTGATCTGATTTGAGATAAGATATTCCTTTATTAGTCCCACAGTGGGGAAATGTCCAATTTTGTTTTGTTTTGGGGTTTTGTTTAAAGATTTTTAAGATTTGGGTTACATCCTCTGTTTTGTTTTGTTTTGTTTATCAAGTCAAGAATAATAAAATTGAAGGATTTGGTTGAATTGAAAACTGCAATAGTTTTGTTTAGAGCCAAAATCAGATTATAGCCTGAAAAAATGCAGATATTGTTTGTGTTAATATCAGGTAATGATGGAAGGAAGTTTGATTTTAAAACTCTGTTTGCCCACATTACATAAAGCAGATGTGTATTTCAGTGGGTGAAATCAGAACTGTGGAATTCTCTGGGGAATAATCTGAAATGTTTTTCAACTATTATTCAGTGTGTGTGTGTGTGTGTGTGTGTGTGTGTGTGTGTGTGTGTGTGTGTGTGTGTGGTGTGTTCATCAAGACACAAACAACCATATGTGGGAAACTATTTATGTTCTTTGTTTGGAGAAGTGTCAAGTAATTAAAGTTTTCAATTGTGGATCGAAGATTACAATATTGTGGCTTATATTTTGTGTAACATTTTGTGTTGGAAATGTACATTAGTGATTGAAAAACTCTGTACGTGTAATTAATGATAATAATACACTTTTATAAATGTAAACAATATTACAAATTGCTTAACAGAGGGAAGCAAAGGAAAACAAAACCATACCACCTTCAAAAAGAGGATCCAGCTAAACAAAACAGAAATAGAATTGTATAAAATGCAATTAAGACACAGACAATGACAACGTGCAAGGTGTGGCGAAGAATCTACAATGACAATAAAATCGAATAAAAGCCTGTTCATCTTTGTTCTGTAGGAACAGCCAGACGAGCCCTGCCCGAGGATCTATACTCCAGTTACCAGTGAGGACAGGCTAAAGAGTTGACCAGCAGCAATAAATCAATTACCAATAAGAACCAACTACCAATAACTGTCATTGTTACCATGCAAAAAAAAAACCCCCCCCCCCAAAAAAAAAAAAAAAAAAAACTTACATCACATGGCATTGTGATTAGTGCAAAATTTTGGCTCCTATTTCTCAACCAACCCTCAACAGATGCTTCTTTGCCTGAATTCATCCTGTTAATGTCCTTCCTTTGACTGTTTATGCAATCACAGCACCGTTATTGTTCATGAACAGTATATGATGAATTCTCATCTAAGATCCTGTCGGTGGAACAAATAACCGCATCACTGATTCATGTTTGATGGACTTGTTCTTGTCCAAACAATGCAGTGTGTTCAGGTATTCCAGGGTGATAGTTACATTAGGCACATTAGGTACTGAGCCATTGAGCCCATGTTGGGTCTGATACTGGCTGATGAGGTAGTTGTGTATGTTGAGTTCAGCGGGACCGTGGTACTGGCTCTGTTTTTCCCCTGTGGTACTGCAGGGCTAATTTACAGCTTACACACAGGAAATGACCTTAATCCCCTGAGCTTCCCTTAATCTGCAAACTCTTTCTGTTCTTCATGCTCCAAAAGATCGGGCAACACACACATCCTCACACACATACACACACACACACACACACACACACACACACACCTACACACACATGCACACAGTCCTGAGCTGCTCAGTGGTCAATGGTAAAGGAGATCCCGTTCAAGGTGATTAAGCCTCGTCTTCGAGACAACAAAGAAATAATCCAAAACACTTTGACATTACACCCACTGGGACTGACTGGAATATCTTAGCGGCTGCTGATGTTTACCCTCTGTGCTTTAAGTGAAGCAGAAGGTCCATGAATATGTATCTTCATATCACTCTGAGGTTCCATCTCCAGGAAACTCTACAGATCTAACTTCTGTCTGCGTTTTTGTTTCCCGGAGCAGGGGACAGGTCTTTCTGTTTATGAGGCTGCACTGCAGCCACATATGTAAAATAATGTTTGGCTTTCAGCGGCATCTCTTTGAAACCAAGCGGTGAGTCGGTGCCAGCTGATTTTTCGGACGAGGGCCGTCTCACCTTGGTGATGATATGGAGGATGATGTCGGGGGGGGGGGGCCCAACAACACTTGGCTCTGAGCGCTGCCAAGGTACACGGTGTCCTCCTGTGAAATGCCTTTGGGCCCGTTTTCTAAGTGGTTAATGTGGTGTTTGTTGCCAGGGCAACACAGCACCCACCAGAATGATGTTTTAGATTTTTGGCAGTGCCTAACATCCATTTGGACAAAATAAAAGCGTAAACACGCACACAAATATTTGCAGTGAAGCAGTTTGATTTTTTTCACATGGGCCAACCCCCCCCACTGAGATGTGAAACCATAACACACGCACCTTGCTGTTCCATGTGGTCATGTGATACCAGCACTCGTCTCAGGTATTATGGCCATTACAGCATTTTCACACATCAACTAATATTTTTTATATTTTTTTAAAGGACAAATGTGCTTTTAAATTACAATAAATTGCTCCTGCCTGGCACAAAATGAAGACACATTTGTGAAAACCGGCTTTTTTGTGTGTAATACCACTCAAGCACTTGGCCATGCTCCCAGCATCCTGTGGGCTGTCCTGTGATGGCGCATGGAGAGGCTGTACGATTTGAGAACTAGACTCTAGGGGAGAGATGGGTAGCACTCTGCCATAATCATTTTTACCTTCTTCCCTCTGTTTCTCCACCTTAATATCTCATTATGATTTCACCCAAGAAAAGGCCAAAGAGATTTTACTTCCTCTTAGGACGTTTTGCCTCTATATTTATATGTATATCTATAATTTCTTAGTTATAGTTTTAGCTTTGTTGGAGCAGGATCTTTCAGTCCATTTCTTATTTTTCCTTCCCCTTAATAGAAAGATAAAATCAATTTTATGAATTTTCACTGAAAATACATCAACCTGTGTTCTTCCAGATTTGATGTGCTCCACAACTCATACGTTATCGTATGTTTACTGCTGCAGGGCGACACTGATCGCCACAGTTTACAGTACACTAGTATCCGTGTGCAACAGCTCAGACGGCACAATTCAGACGGTGGTTCTGGTTGCGGAGGAGCATAAATGAGACGCATTATGCTCCAAATTTCCTCAAAGTTAGGGAATAACATAAAATGAAATAAACAGTTGAACTACTACAAAATGTCTGAATAGTGTTTGCACATGGATGTGATAACAAAAAGTGAAACTAAGAAGCCCTACATACTGTGTCATACTGTATGTCTGTGCATCTGAAGGGGAAACAGATGATGATTGTGACAAAGGGCATCAGAGGAAAAGGCCAGAGGCTGGAGATGGAGGGAGATGGGAGGAGAGACAGAGAGAAAGACAGACATGTCTGTGAGTTCTTTCCTGTTGTGACGAGGAGAAAAGAGTCTTGTCTGCTGTTGTCCCTCACACTGAGACTGTATTGTGTTTGTGTGTGTGTGTGTGTGTGTGTGTGTGTGTGTGTGGTAATCAATGCCATCAACTCCAGTCAGTGCCTGCACTTCATCAGGACTCTGTGCTATCGTTCATTCAGCAGAGGAGTGAAGATGAAATGACATGACACGGTTTGATATGACATGATGGGGAAACGCATTAGTTTACGTTTCATTATCATAAGAAGATAAGAGCAGAAGTGACGTGAGGTCATTCAGAGGAGATGAAATGAGATGGAACAGATGATATATTAAAAAAAAGTAATGAAATGTGTAGAAATAGCATGTGTTGGAAGGAGATTAAGAGATGAGAGGAGAGGATATCAGGCGAGGGAAGATACAACACATAAACAATATGTCAGCTACACCTCTGCCAGATTTCCAGTGTAACAAACAGCAGCATTTACGGCGCACATCTGTCACTCGGGACACATAGGTGTATTTTTTATCATAGGGTGGTCATAGGGGGACTTTCTATTTCCTTAACTTCTCACAAACACACACACTATCACATTCACACGCGATATCGACTCATTGATACTTAAAAAAGTGTAAATATGAAATAATGAAATAACAGAAAAAAAAATGTATCATGCCATAAATTTTGACAGTGAAGTGACGATATTTGAACCAAATACTAGTTTTACAACTATGATGAAAAAAAGGTGTGTGTGTGTGTGTGTGTGTGTGTGTGTGTGTGTTGGTGTGTGTGTGGGTGTGTGTGTGTGTGTGTGTGTGTGTGTGTGTGTGTGTGTGTGTGTGTGTGTGTGTGTGTGTGTGTGTGTGTGTGTGTGTGTGTGTGTGTGGCGTCATTGTCTGCAGACACAGTTGTGTCATTTGGAGAGCTGGAGGCTGAGTGTGTGGCACCAATTCACTCTCTGTCTGTTGAGGCTATTCAGCTTTTTTCAAAGGAGAAACTGATGACTTACACACACTCTCACACATTTATCGGTCAAGTGAGTAGGCACATTTGTCTGTGTGTGAGAGACAGAGCCAGAGGAGGCTGTAGTGCATATCTGCTATATTGTAGTTAAAACGCAAAGCCATTGTTTACCATATTTAACATTAGGGCTGAACAATGATTCCAAATGTTATCGAAATCGCAATATGGCCAAGTGTAATATCCAATTCCCCCAACCTACAAATCATATTCTCCAGACATAAGGGAACATGCTTGTTTGGTACAAGCACCAACAAAAATCACTTCATCATAATTCTTTTTTTTTTTCTTCAGTGAAAATGAAATACAAAAATTAATATTCCAACTGAAATCTGGACTCATATCGCAATATCTGCCATGATTTGGTTCATGATGTCATTCAATCCTATTTAACATAACCATGAGACATCCTGTTTGAAGGTATATTGTCACTCCCCATTAGTGTCAAAGCCTTGAAGCCAAATATCAACTCCACACATATTCTGCATTTAGCAACAAATCCTTTCCCTGCGATGTGCTGACCTGAACTACAGCTGCTGACCTGGACCAAGGGTCGAACTGTATAAACTAATGTTGTATAGACCCACAGAAGGAGCCCGTCCTCCTGTAAAACGACTCCATAGGTCGCCTGTGCATGTAGCTCAATACGATACGTTTGTGTGTTATTGTTAGGTGATCTCTAATGACCGTAGTTATTATGACAGAAGCAAAGGAGGACGTGAGGTGACGTATAAAGAGCGACAAATTCTGGGTGCAGAGGGGGAGTTTGGGAGGCACAAACGAACTATAACGTTGTTAGGTTGCACAGAACTGTATTTTATGTTATAGTGAGATCAATGTACAAAATATGGGGGTCTCAGGGGGGAGAGGATCCTTTAATTAACACCTCAGATTCCCTAAAACAAATGCAAATGTCAAAGTTGAATTTTGTACTGTATTAAAATAATTTACACATATTGATTTTAAATCAGCACAGGAAATGTGACTGGCAGAGAAAAGGCAGCTGATTCAAACTATAATAAAGACTGTAAATAATATATTTAAACTCCATGATTCAGCTCCTCTTCTTGTTCATATTTGAAAAGCATCATCTAAGTCTTTAAAGCCCAATGCACATAAACAAATCCATATGCAAAAAAAGGTGTTACTTATCCAACAAAAAAAGTTCATAAGACAGCCCTTCTTAATCTTACATCTTTTAACAAACCAATACAAAAAATAAGATTTAGAGATCTGCCACTCAGCTGCTATTCTGCAAATCATCTCACACTAAACTTCCACAGAAACATGAAACTATGACAGAATATGATTCATCTCAATTTGATGTAATCACCATGCCGTCTGATGCAACACAGTAGCTTGTGTTTGAATATTCTGCTCAGTTATAAATCTTCAACTGAGAGTTGAAACAAGCAGACATATATATACATATATATATATATATATATATATATATATGACACTGTCATACATTGTCATATAAATATATTTAAGGTCAAATCAAAAGGAGCAAATTAATTATAAAGACAACTGAGCTCAGTGCAGACAGGTTTAGTGTCTCACTCAGTGTCTTCAGAGACGACACTGTTTCTCTGTTAGTCTAACCTGTGTGTCTGCCTGCTCGTCTTCCTCCTTCCAATCTAACAGATAATTAGCAGAAGTCTCCTTCAAGGGTGAAATCAAATTTTTAATTTTATGCTTTAACAGCGAGACAGAGAGAGAGACAGAGAGAGAGACAGAGAGAGAGAGAGAGAGAGCAGTGAGGATCGAGAAAGGCAGCTGCCTTCTCACTGACCCTATAGCTGAACTGCAAATATGTTAAACCATTTTCTCCTGCTTTCTCATTCTACTGTGTGTGTGCGTGTGCGTGTGTGTGTGTGTGTGTGTGTGTGTGTGTGTGCGTGTGTGTGTGTGTGTGTGTGTGAGAGAGAGAGACAGACAGAGGTGAGATGAAGAGAGTATTCCAGAGAGCTTAAGGGCATTTCACAAAGGGGTAGGTTTTCAATTACAATGTGTGTGCAGGCACGAGCGCGTGTGTGTGTGCATGTGTTCATGTGCTCTTTGACAAACCTATACCTCTCACTCGCTGTCCTGCACAGTAACACACACTTTTTATGATGCCAGAACTGACAGGATAATACACCACAATGTTTGTTTTTGTCTTTTAAGTACTACATGAGATGTGAGATGTCTGAGACATCTGAGACATCAGTGTGATTACAGTAAATACAGGAGATCACCAGGAAGCTGGCTGTCTCTGTTGTCCTTTACACTCTGATTTACATTCTGTGACACCAGGTCTGATATGGTGGAAAATTTGATCTTCAATAGAAAAACAACAGCATTAGTTTGACTGATTATGACTGTTACCTCCCAGAATCAAAGGAAGAAATAATATCATGTTGTTAATAGTTTGTCAAAATATCAAAACTTCAAGGAGAGGATGTGAGGTGGGTGATACTAAAGTGTTTGACTTTGACTTGAGGGGCTTCAGCTTTCATAGTTGTCAGTAGCTGTTACATGAATTATTTTTCTAACAGTCACTTCGCACCATTTCAAATGTCCGTCGAGTAGTTTTTCACACACTGTGTGTTGGTTTTATGGCATGAAACAGGAAGAATCTGCTGTTTTCTACTTGCAACCTAAATGTAATCTAAGAGTTAATCAAACTGTCAGTTGATGGAGGCAGAGAAAAAACTTAATGGGTCCATTTAGTTTAGGTCAGGTCAGGTCTTGTTTTACTGCCACTGGTCTTGGGACTGTGTGTCAATACATCTAATACCTGAGTGGAGCTGAGAAGACAAGGTATCAGGTGTGTTTTGAGGTGAGAGGAAAATTAGAACTGTGACCTTCACAGCTCACTGGACCTTTGTTCTGACCAGGGAAGTGATGCTGAGCTGATTTTAGGAAAATCTGTAGCCTACAAGATTTATGCTAGTAAATTAGTTTTATTTTTTATTCTTTTTTTTGGAATTTAAGCTAAAGAACTCTGTGACTATTACATTCATTCTCACGACATTACCTTTATTATTATTGTTATATTTATTATTATCATTATTAGTATTATTATTCTTATTATTATTGCAGCTGTTTTCCACTGCATCTACTAGTTAAATTGATACTAGTTGATTGAATTATCTGATAGATCATCATGCTGCTGCCCTCTTCCTGCTCCCTCTCTGTCTGGCTTGGGTCTAACTATCCTCAGGTTTGTTCAGGTTAGGTGGGGCTGTTCTCGGGTCTACCTCAGATCAGGTCATTCTTTTGTGAAAATTAATTTATGCATGTCAGGTTCAGGTAGGTTTTCCGCAGGTGAGGACCTTTACTATGTTAGCCCGTTTGGCCACTGCAAAATACTCCCAGTGCCCTACTAAAAAGAACCCCATAGCTCATTTGTACAGGCAGGTTATTCTGACCTATAGTTATGTTGTATTTAAAACCACCGGGTTGCCAACGACCTGTTTACCTAGGCAGGTTATTTTTTTAACAAGTTTTTAAGAAGTAGCTAGTAAATGCTTAAACTTTAGACAGTATCTGAATGCTACATCTGGTTAGATTGGTTAGAGGCCCCTCAATTCAACCATTGATTTCATTTTGCAGAGCACTTAAGTATAATTCATTCATATTTACCAACATCATAAACCAGCAAAAACAGTGGAGCAGTGTAGACTCCCTACCTTTGAAGAGTCCCGTTCTCTGACTGTTCCTTGGTTATTTACTGGGCATCTCTTTATACCAATAGCGTCCACCCATCACAAAAATCAAAAAGGTTTCTGGCTGGTCACTGGCTTCAAAAGGGAGGGCTCCCTCCAAGGAACCATTCAGATTTCAGTCCAAGAGGCCTAGGAGAAGACAACAAACGAAAAACTGATGATGGCATCTGCATTGTCCACTGACACCAAACAAAGGGGGTTGGGCATTTCTGAGCTAATGCTAACTGATTGTGAAAGATGTGAACTGTCCCACCTCACAGCTGAGAGGCTGCAGGAATAAATGTAAGAGAAAAATAAAGGATTGAAGGATTGAAAGGATTGATCAGATTGAAGAGTTAAAGCACATTTTTCCATTTGGAGACCTTTTAGACAGGTTCAAGGTCCCTTGTGAAAAAAAGTCCATAGCTCCCATAATAGTGCCCATAATATTAAGCCCAGAGGCCTGAGATTTCACACAGGTGATTTTGACAAAATGGAGAAGGGTTGATTTTCATAGTTCTTGTTTAAAGTATATCCAATTTTTTTTTAATCAAATATGCCTTTTTTATGCAGGGTTGGGTTTTACTCCCATGCTAAACATGCAAGTTACCTTTCAAATGATGTCTCATGAATGTATTTTTGGCCTCACAGTCCATCTGTTATAAGCTGTTTCATTTGGATATGCAATGCAAATTAACAAAAGGATGGATCGCATTGATAAGCAACATCTATGTGAGAAGGCATAAGTCTTTTCAGCAAATGGCTTAAAATGACATGTTTTCGAGTAAAGAGTAAAGGGGGAGTTCAGGTGATGTTATAAAGTGACAAAGTCTGTGTAGGTCAGAGGTCAGGGTGGATGGAAGGGTCAACAAAACATTAGACTTTAACACAGGACACTGCTGTTCATTTCCCATTTCAAACCGATAATCAACATTGTTTTTGTTTTTTTTAACCATTCTGTGATTGTTCTTTGACATTGATTTTTCACTAAACCTAACCAAACTTTTACCATAGCATTGCCACAACATGAAAGAGTATATTAGTTATTCTTCAACAGTGATTTTGCTAAGTAACGTTCAGTAAGATATGATCAGCAGTGTCAAGCCTTGTGGTTAGTGGCCTAAATTCTCACTGTGAAGGCTAAAAACGTTATACGCAAAGTAATCTAGCAGTTGATCTGGGAAACTGTATTGAGTATTGGGTATAGTTCCTTAAAACCCACCATATGGCCAGGTTATTGGATTTTAAGCAGGTATTAAATTGAACCATGTCATTTAAAAGAAATGCTTTATTTCATCATTTTTATGCAGACTCTCCCTCCTTCTCTTCTCTGTGGAAGATTGATCAGAGCCTGAAGCCTCCTCATCGTCCCTCTTCCTCTTCTTCAGGTGATCCTCCTCAATCAAGCCTGAAGCCTCCTCATCGTCCCTCTTCCTCTTCCTCGGGTAATTTACGTCAGTCGAGCTGGACTGGGCTCCCACTGAGTTGTTGAGTAGTTCTAAAAAGAAAAAAGTTATTTGTATGTTTTGTTTGTTCACCAAGCTAATTCTGGTAAAGTGTCTCATCATACATGATAGACTCACCAAATTATCTAAATGTATTCCCATCAAATACCTCTCTATATCAAATCTAAATAAGCCATTCTAGTAATGGGTCTAACATTTCATTTCCATTATGAGTCATCAGAACAATAAATCCAAACCTATTTGATTTAAAATGAATGTATAAAGTGTGTGTCTGTGTGTGTGTTGTCATAGGTGGGCTTACTCTTGACACTGTCTGTCAGTTCTTTGTCGAGATTTATGCTTCTCCACCTCTTTGCCGGGGAAGTTATGCATAAATCATCATCATCGTCCCGCTTCCGTTTGTGCTGCGGTGACTCTGCTGGGCTCATTTGCCCACTTGCCTCAGTCAGTGAAAGTGCCAGCCATTGACTCCTTCCTCTCTTTGCTGGAGAAATGTCTGGGCTTCGATGTTGATCAAAAAGAAAACAATGGTTAAATCTCTTGGATCTTAAAGCAGCAGTTTGACATTTTGGAAAATGAACTTGCAGAGAGTTAGATATGAAGATCAATACTTCTCTCGTATGAATTAACTATGGAACATTGAACTCTCAGCAAATAAGAATATTTACCAAAATGTTGAACTATTCTTCTTAAATATTAAATAATCAATACAGGGAGATATGTCAAACACCTACCTGTTTCTATACTCATCTTCAGCAGCTGCATCTGCATCATCATCATCATCCCTTTTTCTTTTATAGGGACTATTTTCCCAGGTGATGATGGTTCTCTGGAGGACGCAATAGGGTTTGTTGCTCGACCCAGCTGGGTTGTCCTCATTTGGGACAGTGTGGTTGGGCGGGCTGGCAGGGCTGTGAGCAGACTCCTCAGTCAGGGATGCATTCAGGGTCATCTGAGCAACATCCATGCTGTCAGAGCTCAGCTCCTCACAGGCGCTCATCAGCTCTTCGCACAATTTCACACTGGAAGACAATCAATCGTTGAGCCAAACAACTTCATCTACATCTATATCCACAGTATATCCATCTATATCAGCATAGAGATAATGCACACAGCATATAATCACTTACTATGGGCTGTTATTGAATGCACAGGTGAGGTGTTTCATCGTGATGAATGGATGCTGAAGAATATGGCTCGGGGTGATTCTCTCACCAGCGTCCACCATCAGCATCTGCTTCAGCAGGTCGACAAAGCTCACCAGGTCGTAGTCAAAAGCTTCAGCTTCTCCTCCCGAGACGATATCAGACGCCTTGTTCAGGATCAGAAAAAAACAAAACAGTAAGAAAATCTGAACTTGTTCAGTTGTATGTTCTCATGTTTGAGTTATAAACACAGACGTTTTTCAAACGCAGCCTCCTACCATCATGAGGTCATCGAGGCTTGTAATCGTGCACGGGGCACAAGAAAAATTCCCCTGGAGTGATGACTAAAAAGAGGAGATTTTGGTTAGCTAACATGCTCCAAATGCAGTGGATGGCACAATGGAAAGAATAATTTTTAAAAAACACAGATAAACGATGGTCAAATAACGTTACCATCAGTCTCCACGGGTGGGCCTCCAGAACTGAGCGACTTTCATGGTAATACAGTCCTGTGTACATTCCTGCATCCAGCAAATGGTCTGGAGGGTTTCCAATGGTGAGCTCGATGTGCCTCACCTGTGGACGAACACAATGTTGTGTTACACTTGTCAAATTAGAAACATACCGATCAGGTAACTCGTGTTAATTTGCACTTATATTATTCAAACATGGATTAAGTGTCTCTGGAACATGACTTATCTCCCTCTATTCTAACTCAATACACAGATTAAAAGATAACAATAATAGAAAAGACACTGTAGCTAAAGTGGACATGTTTGTTGTGTTTCAAGTGTAATATTGTGTAATGCTTGCCATATCATATTCATCATTGCTGGGGAAAAGTGGAATGCCAATGAATATTTCAGCAGCAATGCAGCCAAGAGACCACACATCGATCGCCTCACTGAAGGGAGCCCCTATCAGGATCTCCGGAGATCTGAGAAGAAGAAGAAGAAGAGGAGAAACACCAACAGATTACTGAGGTTAAAATTACTAAAAAATATAAAACCCTCAGATGCCGAAGTACAGGACTTCTTTCATTTGCTATCCTTTCTGTCAGATGTACTGTCAGTCACTTACCTGTACCACAGGGTCTGAAGAGTCACACCCCTCAGTACCTCAGGATCTTCACATGCCAAGCCAAAGTCGATGACTTTCACTCTCAGTGGCTGCCCTATATGATCCACCATCATTATATTTTCAGGCTTTAAGTCTGCATGAATGATCCTGACGGTCTTCAGGAACTCCAGGGCTGTAGCCAGCTGAAATCATGAGGTCATCAACAGTTAAAATCAACTGTAGTGCAGGCTTCATTTCATCAACAAAAACTAGGACAACACACGGATGGATGTTTTTTCAGAATGAGAAGCACTAAAAAAAAACAGATACATACTTTTGTTCACAACTACAGACAGTTTCTGTCAAATATTCAAAACTAGCACAGTCAAATATATATATTACTATTTCCCCTAGATAAATCAGACACTTGTGTAGTCATGGTGATAGTGTACACTAAACTTGGTGACTGGAACAACTGAAGATGTGCGTTATCTCTAGTCCTATGGAAGTTACAACAGGGATTGTGACAAAAACTGTAATACATGCATTGTAGAGATAAAGTATACCATTCACCCTGCAAAGCAATGTGTGTAACAGCTTTAGTATAAAAAAACAAACCTGTTGCACAATGGGGCGGATCTCCTTCAGCTCAAGAGACCGATCCTGGCTCCTCTGCAGAAACTCGTGCAGGCTCATGTCCAGTTTCTCAAACTCAAGACAGTAAAATCCCTCGTAGGTGAAGGAGTCGTTCCATCTGATGATGTTGAACATGTCTGAGTCGAGCTCTTTCATCTTTTTGAGTGTAGCCTCCTGGGATCATAGGAGATGTTAGAAATTTTGTGAATGGAATGTGTTTATGAATCATTACACAAGTCTAATGTTGATACACAGAGTTGGTGCTGCACCTCTTCCATTGCTGCATCAATGGATATCCTGTTCTGGATTATTTTTAAAGCCACCGTTTCATTGGTGGATCGCTTCGAGCACTGGGTGACCACTCCAAAGGAGCCACTTCCCAGGATGTCCTCCACTTCGTAATCTGAAGAGGCGGAGGAGATCAGGCCTTCAGAGATGACGTCAAAGAACGGCTTTCCAGCCATGGTGAAAGACGAAATCTTCTGCTGATTTCTCACACCGGAGACGAGAGGAGAAAAGAAGAAATTTAGACACACAGAGTCGTGTCTCACCTCACAGAACCTGACAGCCAGCACCCATGGGTTTACAGGCAGGGAGGCAAATCATCAGGCTCTGTCAGGATCGGTCAGTCATCTTAATCTTAAAAATACACCACAAATACTACAACTAAAGCCTCAGCAAGTTAAATTACAGATGTATAAATATTGCTTTCTTCTACTACAACTACTATTACTCCTCATATATGAAGGCCCTATATACACACACACACACACACACACACACACACACACTGTAAACTAAGTAAAAATACATACAAATAAAGCTACTAACACATGAAAATATCTTGTATCTTGAAAGTTTCCTGCTTCATGATCACATCCCTGCCCATCAATAAGCACGCAAACATATGCGTTTATATTTGTATATCATTTAAAATCAATATCAAAAGTTTTGCAGTAATATAGAAGCTGAAAGAAGTGACTTAGTCATTTCTCAGGAAATCTGCAGATTGTGTAACAAATAGACTGTGTTTGCTTATTTATATGTGTCTTTTTAAAGTATTCACATCTAAATACAAACTGCCAATTATTAAATACTGTGTTAAGAAAATGTGATTTTATATTTACATTGTAACCAAACGTTGACTTTGAGAAGAGAGTTGTGATTTTTCTCTGCTGGAACCATTGTGATGTGGAAAAATGTAATCAACTTACCAGAGGGTCACTCCAGGTCATGTGATGTCAGTGATGTTTTGTGTTCAATGTCAGTGAATAATAAGTGTAACTCTGCGATACTGGTTGAAGGTTTTCTTCGGGTGAATGTGCCAACAAACAAGGTTGAACTGACTGAAGTGATGAAGCTTCAGTGTGAACAGATCTCTGTCATTGTGACAACATTCTGTCCCATCATTGTGTCATCACATGGAGATGGAATGGAAGAATTCTACAGCAACATTTCATAAATAAACATAGAGTCCACAGCAACTGTAGTGAAGAGAGATTCCCTATATTCACCTAGGAAGAGAAACTCACTTTTTCTCTTCATCCATACAGAAATGTATATGACATACTGTATATGCCCCTATATCCAGAGTGATGTGGCCTATAAGGGGATATATTATTATCATATATATACATCCTCTGGATTTATGAAGATATAAGTTCTATAGGAAATACCTAAAGTAAAATGCAAGTTTGTCAAAACAACATATGTATGCTTCTATATGTTTCTATATGATTCTCTCTCATCATTTTTTTAAATTAATTTAAAACAAATATGTCTGCCTTTTACACTTACATGTATAATATCAACATATATTGACAGACTTTGGGATGGATATACAGTATATTTGCATAACATATGTCTAGAATATAAGCATACATACATAAACACACATGTTTATATTGGCTAGACATACTGTATATGGCAATATGTGAAACTGTCCAATTTCTAACAGGTTCCTTATGTAAATATTTCACATATGTACCTATTTTATTTTACTTCATATGTACATATATTTCATGTATGGAAATTGAATATATATATATATACATATATATGTATATCTATATATATATATATAGATATACATATATATGTATATCTATATATATATATATAGATATACATATATATGTATATCTATATATATATATATAGATATACATATATATGTATATCTATATATATATATATATATATATATACATATATATGTATGGGTATGCACCATCATGATTTGTTAAAGAAACACACAACAAATAAAGTCAGCTTGTTCAAAGCAAAACTGATTATTTGTGTTTATGTTCATACAGTGAATGCTACAGTACTGGCAGTTTATTAAGAACACCTAGCTGAAACTGCTGAAGTCTGATACAACAATCCTGCAATAAATTCTCCCTTCATCAAGGTTATAATGTTCAGTTTTGAATGAGACTCTTTCAGAGTGGTGTTCATGATTATTTTTGCAGTTTGTGCTGCTGTTGTTGAGCTGTATTTCATTGTACACTTACTTTGTCCGCCCCACTTTTATCAGTGAGGGCAGGCTGATCTGAAACACCACAAACTACGTGCAACCGTTTCAACAAAAACTGATTACAACCTTTATAAAGGAAGAATTTATTGCACGAGTGAATGAGTTTTGGCTAGGTGAACCTAATAAGCTGCCAACTTATATTCTGTAGCCTATATGTACATATGTATATATGAGTCCATATATATAGCTAATGTGTAGTATGTTCCCTTTTTTGCAGACCACTGATATAGTCTTCAAAATCTTTTAATAGGTGGTAAAATGTCTGATGTTATTAAAGTTTGAGAATAATATCGCATTAGTGATCAAATCATGGCCTATTGAATTAAAAAAAAATCAGCAGGAGAAAAAGTGAATGAAAGCTCATGTTCAACCACCACTGTTATGCAAAAATTAGGAGTTGGCACACATGAAATCAACAGTTGGTTGGCGCTACTTTTCCAGTTGGGGGCTATTAAACCTGTGACCATAATGTAATTAAAAGAGTGTCAGTCAAACCTCACACAAATGTGAAAAAACATGATGGGAATATGGTGAGGATCCTTACAGTCTCCTTATGGCTCCACACAGGTCTGCTGACCATCATGATTTATTCATTAAGTCTCTTTCAGTTGCATTCTATTGTATTTTGCTTTTGTCGATACACCTCGGCCAAATAAAAAATAAATAAATAAATAAATAAAAGCCCTTTTTGGAATATTTTTCAACCTTTTTCCACTCACGATTTTTCATATGAAAATTGAAAATGTGCATAAAACCAGAATATTGAAAACGTTCTTCTGACAAATCCCAGGGATGTACAGCCATATAGTGTTGTTGCATTTGCTGCATTGTTGTACTATGCCATACGTTTGTGATTGTATTTTTGTGTCTATTTTAATCCCTTTAATGTGCGTCTCTCTATGTATAAACTGTATATGTCTATTTTTGTACACAGGTCTCTCTTGAAAAAAGAGATCTCGATCTCAATGAGACAACCTGTTTAAAAAAAAGGATTTAATGACAATAATAATAATAATAATAATAATAATAAAGTAGTGTTTAACAGAAGGTAATTCACACATTGTTGTTTGCTGTTTCAGAGTGACCATACTCTGTTTTTATTTTGTATGCCCTCACTCTGTAAAATGTGATTAATCTTGTGCTGGCGTGTCAGACTCTTAAGAAGCCAAACATTTAGTTAGATGGAGGTTCAGGGCTGACTGTGTCAAGTTCAAATATTTTAGTAAAATTCAATTTCGTGAGACAAAATTAGAATTAAAACGCTGTAAGACTGTTGTGATAGTAATGTTGGTGTGCGTTTCAGTGTGAAATATGTTTTTATGTTAGCACTGATCTAAATGAAACTCAGCTGCTGTTTTACATTTTTATTAGAATAATTGCAGGTTTGTCAAAGTCGCTCATCAAAACCAGTAGATGAGATCCAGAGTGTGTTTTTAGTGAAGGTGCATTGGTGGAACAATGATTTTGCTTGTGTTTGTTACAGCTTGGCCTCTCTCTCTCTCTCTCTCTCTCTCTCTCTCTCTCACACACACACACACACACACACACACACACACACACACACACACACACACGCGCGCGCACGTGGCTGCACACAGGGGATGGTTCCTGAATGGAGTTGGAGGTTAGCAGTCGGTTACACGTGACAAGTCATGGTTATTTCCAGCAACACAAAGGATGCTCTGGATGCCAGCAAACACACTCTCAAACACACACACCATGTCATCACACCTCAGATCATCCCATCATTCCACTGGTTCAGAGACTGAAGTGAAAATAATTAAATATGGAAAAAATTCATCTTCTTAATAATTATGACAGCTGTAGTTACAGGCTTCTAAGTAGCTTTCCTTAAACAGCCTACATTTAACCGAGCTTCTGTTGGGTCCATGTGCATCAAAAGACCTCAGATGGGCTATGTATATGTATAAGAAGTTGTTTTTGACAGTGGCTGTAGCTGAGGTAAAGTGGGTCATTCACGTGACACAAGAAACCGAACACCAAACTGCTCCCAGTAGTCCGGCCTGCACCTTGCACGGTAGCTCACTGTCATCAGTGAGAGGGAGAGCTCGTGTAAATGAGAGGTGATGGAAAAAAGCTCTGTATAAAAGCAGCCATTCACCTGTCTTTATAGACAATATAGATCATCCATACTCACTTAATCTATTGAACATTAAACAGCAAACAGATTTACTGCACGTATGGTATGTATGTCAGGATACTTCTGCCAGCTAGCAAGGCTACGCTAACCAGGTTACCTGTTAAACTGATTTAACAACTTTCCAGAAACCACTGAACTCAAACAATGTTGGAGTTGGGATCATTTAGTCTTCATCCAGTATCATTGATACTGTTCATGTCCAGTAAAGTTATGGGAGACTTTATACTGTACATGTATTCAGACTAGTGTTGCCTTAGTGGCAACATCCGTCCGTGTATCTGTCATCTTTACTGGTTATCAGGCTATAGTCTCCACATCTGCATCCAAACATTATAGTAAACATAAATCAAGAGAGTTACAGAACCATCCTGTGACCTGACACTGCTTCATCATACATCATGTAATTAAAGGATCCATCCATTTAATATTTATTGATTTATTTTACATAAAACGAACTACAGAGCAAAGAAACTGCAACAAATGAATGATGGAGAAAAAAAGATCCATGTTTAATACAATGAAGATTTTAAGTTTGTGTTTTATTAGTGTGGTCTTAAAGATTTCACATTCTGCAAAACTGTCTCCACAGTAGGGAATTTTAGCTGCATATCCTGCATGAAAAGTGTCATAATATGTAAATCAGTGATTTATTGATTGATTGATTGATTAGCAGCAGCAAATGTGGGTCCATGAAGGCTTCTGAAGGACTTTTGAAGGACAAGGTGAGTGACATTTTTTTTTATTTTATTTTTTTTATTGTAATGATGTGAGTGTAATCATTTCTGTGTTGACAATGCTAATTATCATTATCAAGCATAAATTTGGCATTATATGTGCAACAACTGCTTTGATTACCTTTCAAGCATATGTACACATTGTTGTTTCCATTTGAATGTGTTTATCTGACGACAATCCAGGTCCACATAATCCTTACATTATCCCAGAGAAAAGCATAACTCAGCAAAACTTTACAGTCTTGGACGGTCAAAGCATTAAACATCTGAAATGTGAAAGAAAATCTGACTCTGTATCAAACTTTATCAGTAACCCCCAGTGAATATCAGGCCATTGTCACTGTGTGTGTCTCTTCACTTCACCGTGTTTACTGATTAATGCGTCATCCATCACTATCAATTCATCTCCGCCCTGCAAACAGAGATATCAGTGATGGATCACTCTGATCTGTATCAATACACAGGACCTAATCAATAAGGTTAAACACACTAATGTGGGTCTAGAGTGTGGGCAAACAAGAGTGTGTGTGTGTGGAGGAAAAAGTCAGGCAGGGGTGTCGGTCTGATGTAACAGAGTCAGTTTCATCACCCGAGGCACCGAGGAGGGGGGGGGAGTCGAGAAGAGACAGAAGGGAAGGGAAGCGACATGAAGAGTCTAAAATGACACACACACACACACACACACACACACACACACAGACATTAGGTGTCAGCTTTTATCAGTAGCTTGTATGGCTGTGAGTTATGACCACAGCTATGCGATCATTTACACTCACTGCTGTACATAGCCAGGGGCTATCGTTCTCTCTCTCTCTCTCTCTTGGTGTGTGTGTGCTGACATTACACACTTGCTTGACTGTATTAGTGTGTCTGAAGATGAACATAAACAGAATCTTTCATTCAGTGTTTTCACATTCCAGATCTACAGAAATAAAGACACGTATGTTCACAGTTCCTGTGAAACTTTCACTGCAGATGTTTCATCTTTATTAAATGTTTTTAAAATAACAACAATTGTTTAATTGTTTCAACTTTAAAAGATGAACAAAACATGTTTTAGCTTCTAAGACGGACACATGGGAAACCATGTGTGAGAAAAGCTTAAGTAGCTCTTTTTAAAATTGGTTTAACTTTAATTAATGTTGATTAATATTTGAGCACATTGGATCTAAATACTCCAAATATCACATCTTCAAATGACACCTTTTCATGACCTATGATAACTAAGCTTTACATTTTTTAAAATTATTTATTATTGTATTTACTGGGCTTGAAAAGAAGAGATTTCTTTTACTTGCAGTCCTTCAACTTAACTGATAATGTAACAAACACAGGATTTGAAGATGTGTGCTAGTTTCTCATTCAATGCCAATAGACAGCATCAAGTCCCGATCCTCTGTAAATGTAGGTAAGTGTGAAATTGAAAAAATATTATAAGTATAATATTTGATGTCCCCAAATTTCTATCAAAATGATCTTAAAACGTTAGCATTCTTCTGACCATGGGTAAAACAGAAATATAAGTAATAGCTGCAGTGGCTTTAGGCTTTTATTTTTGTAACATCTTTAGTCCATGATGACCCCTCATAGAGGTATATGGATAAAGTTACATATGAAAAAAGAAAAAAGAAAAAATAAACAAGGTGGACATTGGCACAGGACACTTCTTAAGCAAATTACATTTTTTGTTTATGATTAATTAAGAAAATAAAGAAAATAAAGAAAATAAACCTAGAGAGTCAAAATCTGTAGGTGAAATTTGAGGTTGAATTCATATCATACAACCAACTATACGAATGTGAATAAACAGTATATATTGAAAATAAAGCATAGGAAGTGTAGGACAGGAACCCCCCCCCCCCCCCCCCCCCCCAAAAAAAACAAAAAAAAACAAAAAAAAAAAACACAGGTGTGATTGACAGCAGGTTTTCATCTGTGTTAATTCTTTGCCTTGAAATTCAGAGCGCTGTGTGTGTCCTGTCCGGCTCAAACCTTCTTTTCAGCTCAGGTCAGGTCGTTCCAGTTCACATCAGTTCAGCTTGATTCCCTTTAATTCAGTTTGCCTCACCTGGAAATGGCTCACACTAGTGACAGCAAGCTCCCATTTACTGCTGTGCGTGTGTACAAGTGTGTGCGCACAAATGTGTGTGTGTGTGTGTGTGTGTGTGTGTGTGTGTGTGTGTGTGTGTGTGTGCATGTGTGTGTGAAATGTCGGCATCTTCTCCATCTCCTGCACTCCCACTGGTTTGATGTTGTACCATCAACATCACCTACAGAGAGACAGAGAGAGACGCAGGGTTATTATATGTGAAGAAGAGACTCAGGTGTGTGTACATGCATTAACTCTCTCTTCCTCTCTCTCACCCTCTAGTGTGATCACACAGCTGTAATGAAAAGCACACACCCCCAGGATGGCTGCTTTTGAGGAACGTCAGGAAGACAGGATGTTTCTTTAAATGTTTCAGTAAAACAAACATGAATTTGTAAAATGAAGAAATGTTTTTTTTAGTAGCTTGTGGTCATATTTTGCTCACAGGAAACTAATGAGCGCTTAATTCAGCCACTGACAGAAAAATATAGACAGGTGGAGGTGCAGCAGAGGGCTAAGGCATCTTAGTCAACCCCCCCGACGACACCACAGCACACACACACACACGAACAACAAAATTGCACGTCATATCACTGCTGCTGCCTGAGGGAAACAAACTGTGGAAACCTCACTATGCTGGAAAATCACCTTTTCCATGTTATTTTACACAGCAGCACCTACATTACTTTCACACACACACACACACACACACACACACACACACACACACACACACACACACACACACACACACACAGGCAGTCTGACTGCATTTACACAAGGAACCAAAAGATCAGATTTTTTTTTTTTTTTAACTCTTTATGGTGCAGATCTCACGCCGTCACGCCCGTCTCCAGCAGACAGGTCGGTGACTGATGTGATTTTTATACAACCGTGAACGAAATGACGCGTGTGCCTCAAAGAGCTAATGTGAGCTAGCGACAATAGAGGGTTTTGTTTGTGTCACCTGATCCGACTGTGGTCCAACAGTCACCGTCATAAAAATATGACTGACTCCTGATGCATGGTTTAATACCCACATCTGATTGTTTGGCCATTATAATGAGTATTACATCAGGTTGAATGATACACAAGTACAGTCAGTGTAACTGTGATTATTCATTGTGATTTATACATGATTTATTCATTGTTGAGCTTCCCATACAACAGTTTGTTCCAGTGAAGCTACAGTACGATGAACGCAGTCTGTGCTACCAGGAGATTTCATCATTACCACGTGAACCAAATCACAATATGAACGGATGGTGGTAACTGTACAGGAAGTAGAAAAAAAAAGGGATGTTAACTCAAAAGTAACATATTAGATTGTGTCCTAATGAGCATTAATCTGCTTGTTTACTGTATGTGAGGTTTCAAAGTGACATGAGACAACTCAAGCTGGTGTTCTTAAGGTTATTAAAGCATACAAAGAGCAGACGCCCTGTGCATGACGCCTGTTTAAACCCTGTCTCCTGAATGACATTCATACAATATATATCTACTAAACCCGTTTCTCACTTACATTGTGGTGGCTGGATTATGTTCAGAGGAAATATTTTTATTTATACGAATGACGCTCCACATTTATGAAGGGCATCAAAGTCAGCAGGTGGTGGTTGGGGCGGATGGTACAAAGAACACGACAGACACACCAGAGACCAGGTTCACATCCAGAGTCCGTCTGTGGTTTAGGCAACGAAAGCCCTTTGGTTAAGGTCGGTGAAAGATGGTGGTTTTGGTTAAATGTAAATAAACGTGTTGTGTCTGAGGAACTTTTTCAGACCAATATCTTTCCTTCACCTTGACCTTAAGTGCTGTGAGAGTCTAAACAGAACCATAAAACACGTTAATAAGGCAGTAGTCACTACAGGTAGATGTTGTACTGCAAGATCATATATTTTGGTGGGAAACAAATATTTTTTACTCTCTGAAAGCACAGTACAGATGTTGCTACTGTAACCTAATTGTATCGTATTGTTTTTGTTTGATTATTTGTCTGCGTGTTCTGCTGTTGTCTGTCTGTCTCTTTTTAGACTGTACATCTGTATCTTTAGCTAATTGTATAATATTATCAACTGTTTAAGTCTATTTGCTGTTGCTGTCTCTCCTTACACTACACATCGCAATCAATGCATTCCAATATAGTATTTACTCTACTTTCATAGCTGTAGTGTATTGTGGTTTATTGCATCTAAACTAAACTAAACTAAACTAAACTAATGTCATGGATCAGGGCGTTGCTCACAGTTTCAACCAGGTTTTTCCTTATTCTCACACATGTAATGTCCACATTCCCAATTCCACTTTTTAAAAAGTGGAACAAAAGTAAAACATGAATCCTTCTAACACCATACACGCCATGATTTTATCCCCCCAAAAGGGACTGAAGTCCAGCTTGGTCTCGGTGCCCAAATCATATTTATACTTGGCAAGCTGATCTTGAAAGTGTGTCTCTGTCCTGACAGCGCTCCAAGAAGGATTATCAGGGACCAGATTTCAGGAGCCTTGGTCAAGATAATGTCCGACGAGTCTGATTGTGTATTTTCATTAACAGAGACAAACTGAGGTCAGTCGTTACAGAGTAATAAACAGGCCTTTTGAAGCACATCTGCAGTATGGGGCAAGAGGCTGACAGTAAAGCTGAGTGGCATATAATGTAATATGACCCACCTTTAAAAACAGGGCTGGTACTTCAAACGTAGAGTTGTTATTTATGAAATGTTTGTGTTATTTTGTCTTATACTGTAGATCTCAGGTCAGCCTACAGAAAACACAAGGGGAGTTCACTGAGGACAAACAGGACTGAAGAGATGTGAACCAGCAGTGCTAATGCTACAACCATTTCACACACTGTGCCGTGATTCAAAGTGTCACAGAGGAGAGAAATAACGTGTTGAGCATCTCGTCAAATCGCCCCGGGTTAAACGGCCTCTCTCCAGAGTGTGTTTAGGAAATTAAAGGCCAGGGATTTTTTTCATAATTGTCTGTTTTATCATTTTATTACAGCTAGCTTTCCTCTGATGGGCTCCCTTTATGATTTATCAAATACAATTACTGCGCGACTTATTTCAGGAGCCTCTCCATGGCTGAGGACCATTAGTGTGTGTGTGTGTGTGTGTGTGTGTGTGTGTGTGTGTGTGTGTGTGTGTGTGTGTGTCTGTGTGTGTCAGCCCTGGTGTATTTAAATAGCATTAAGTAATTGGAAAAACACAAAAAGAGGCTGGAAAATCTGAATTGTCTTTATGGATTTGTGACCCCCTCCCCCCTGATTTTGTCTTTCTCTCCCTCTTTTTCTCTGTTGCCTCTCAGTGAATTTTCCAGAAGCTTCAGTATTGAAGTTAAAATAAGAGAAAATTGTGTTTTAACTGAAATAGGTTTGGGCTATTTTTTTTTTTCTGCTGCAAAGATTTTTCTCCAGGAAAGAAGAAAGAGAGGATTGAGAGAGATAGAGAAAAGGAAAGAAACAGACAGAGAGAGAGAGAGAGGCAGACAAAGAGGTTAAATCCATACCTTCCTCACCCTGTTAATGAAGTGTAGGTGGCGTCCCGGTCAGTGCCGCTAATTGAACAGTGGAGATTACAGCAGCCGCTGCTCCTCTGTGAAAAGAAGGCCGTGTTCATTAGTCACTGCCATTTAATATTCATTCTGAGAAATGTGTAGATAGTAATCTATGCAAAGAGCCGCTGGGATGATTGCACTGTGGTAGCAATAACTCAAACAATCATCATTTCAAGTACTGTGGCTGTTGGCCTGCAGTCCTGCTCATGTTCGTCATATCTTCCTTTCCCGCTAGATGAGGAGTTGATAATGAGTTTATCCAATGCTTTTACTGATAATGAGCTTGGTGTGTTTGTTCTTTGATGCTAAATTATTTCATTTTCAACATTTTAAACCTCTTCTGAAATAAAACACAGCCCTCAGTAATGTGTGAAAGGCACTTTAGATCAAATTCATATCAGAATATGGGATTTATGAACAGATCCTTAATTTAAAAGACATTTAAATATTATCATATGAATTATTTTACATAGAGATTATTGCCAAATATCTGTTTCAGTGAATGTTTTCATGCACTTACTGACTTTAGAGCGTAATGCTGCTTATGCTCAAGTTCAACACATCACAATGTGTGAGATGGGTTTAATAAAATCTCGGTCACACTCTGACAGGCTGTGTAATATCAATTTTGAGGCATGTCAATGAATGACTATGTTGCATATAATAGAAACAAGTGCAAAGCAGAGGCACGTCATTGACGTTTTCAAAACACGAGAGTCTTGAAAACAAGATTTGGCCAACGTGCTGACACTTCAGCACATTAAAAATCTCATAAGAGGAGGAGGAAGCTGCGAAAGTGTCGAGGCCGGGGGAAAGGTGCGCAGCAAGATCGCAGTGTGAAGGAGCCTTCAAAGTTTGGTGCGTTCATCCAAAGAGCAGAACACATGAAGAACTATATGTCAGTGTCTTATCAAACTATTCTATTAGATTATTTTCTCTGCAATTTTCTTATATCCTCTAGTTAATATGTATAAAAGCTCATGAAGTACAATGGTTCAGAACTTAAACTAATAAACTGATACAGCGTGAATCATAAGCTACAGACGGGCGACAAATTAAAGGAAAAACAAACATTAAGTGTCTTTGTAAGTCGTTGAACCACCATGAGCTGCCAGGACTGTACTGGGGGTGGGGGGGATGGAGCACCAATCTGCCAAAAGATATTCCATCATGTATTGTGTCGATACTGTCGCTGGAGGTGCTGTCTAACACGTTGGTCCAAAATCTCCCATAGGTGTTCAGTCGGGTTGAGATCTGTGAGGGTCACAGCATACGATTCACGACATATTCATCCTCATCAAACCATTCAGTGACCCCTCGTGCACCATGTCATCCTGTTTCACTTTTCAGCTTTTTCCTTTAATTTGTCACCGTCTGTTTGTTTCTATCTAAATATTGTGCAGATTTTAATGAATGAATGAGTGAGTGAGTGAGCA
The DNA here is from genome assembly GCF_002260705.1 of Seriola dumerili. Taxonomy (NCBI): domain Eukaryota; kingdom Metazoa; phylum Chordata; class Actinopteri; order Carangiformes; family Carangidae; genus Seriola; species Seriola dumerili. Next base: position 11,748,176 of record NW_019174257.1, read on the forward strand.
AAACGAGATTACATAATTAAAAGAGCAGCACTAGTAACAGGTAAGTAACAGGTCAATGCTGCTTCCGGCATGAATTTAATTTACCCTCACACCATGTGACGTTTATGTCTGCTGCCCTACTCTTCTTCTTTTGTTTTGTGGTGAATTGCAGGCCAGGAGCAACATGCGGACCCCTACCCTGCACTGCCAGACATAAGAAGAAGAAGTCGAAGCAGGTTCCTCAACAATCTTCTCTCTGAATAAACTGCGTCCACTGCATCTTGCCTGCGTTGGTTTGTCACATTTTCTAACTCAGATGAGCTTTTTTTAATTTTTTTTTTTTTTTAATGTCTGGTGTTTCTTAATTCAAGATGTGCTTGAGAGCAGGTGTAATGGACCCCGGATAGGACGCAGAACAAGCAGGCGTGATGCTGACCCATTCATCTGGTTTCCTGACGCTGCAGTAGAACGCAGTAGAAACCCAGCATGTCTTTATCAGGACAAAAACAAAACTCCTCTCTGCTTCTGTCACTTTTCTAACCCCAGCGAACCCCCCTCCTCGCCCCTCCTACCCCCCCTTCCCCTCCCCTTCGGTTGCCTGTCCAGCTCAGTGGGACCCTCTCTCTCTCTCTCCCTCTCCCTGTCTCTCACTGTCTCTCTACCTCTCTCGCCCCCTCCCTCAGGGCAGAAGTAAACCACGCCTTGAGGCCCTGCTCCCATTGTGTGTCCTCTGCTACTTCTGTTTGGGGCCTTTGTGTGCCGCTAATCAGCCGTGGGGCCGTGCTCAGCCCCGAGTGTGTGTCTGTGTGTGTGTGAGTGTGTGTGTGTGTCTCTGTGTCCCTTGCCCTCATTACGTAGCCACACTGGGAGGCCAGCATGGGAAGTTTCTGCTGCACTATACACCCCCCTCCATCCCTCCACCCCCCCCCTTCTCTCTTTCCCTCCCTCTAGCTGTCCATCACTCCCTTCCTCCCCTCTCTCATCTCACCATCCCAACACTGAGAGCTGCACTGGTCATGATTTTTAAATTAAGACAGTAATCTTTTAAAAGTTATAGATATTTGCTCAAATTCTCATCAGTATCGTTTTGGTGTCGGTTTGAACAGCTGTATTTGTCTCATGTGAATTGGTTCTAAGTCTAATTTTAAAAGAGAATTTAGCAAGAACACTGACGGCTGGACTCCTGCACCCCAACACACAATAAGATGGTAGTGACCTTACAGGATTTCTGGGTACTGAAATTCTCAAAAGTAAAAATGTGTACTTGGCTAGCACAGATCATTTCACCATGTTTTCACTTCTTCTTCATGATTAGCAGTTTTTAAGTAAACTGGGCAAATTGAATGTGCGGTGTATACTGTAGTCAGGAGGTAAAAGTGTACAGCAAAACCATTTCAGCCTGCACATCAGAAAAACCCTCTTTCTGTTAAACATTACAGTTACAGAGTACTGTACTACACTGTGAGGACACACTACTTTTTGTGTGTCTTCAACTATTTTGTTGAATGAATGAATATATACATTGCATTACATTGTGTAATTTCCATAACAAATGAGCGAACTCCCGATGATGAAGGCCACCAAAATGTGTCTGAAAGCTCTGGGAAACTTTCAGTTAATGGACTATGAGCTACCAAAATCAGTTTTGTAGTTTTTTAAAGATGAGTTAAAAAGTCAATCCAGAATTCACCTCAATTAAAGTGAATAATTGGTGTGAATGAAAATTGCCATTTGAATTGTTAGATTTGTTGCTATGACAATATGTATAGTAATAGTACACTGTGTCAATTTTTAATTACAGCAAATAACTTAAGAAATTTGAGGGAATTAATTAAGTGAGGGACTAAATAAGTACACTGAGGGCAAGAATGATGATTAATAATTTGAGGATGAATTTTAGAGACTCTTCATCCTCTGTGTGGAGAGTCTGAGCTCTCCCATAAAGACAGAGGTTCAGAGAGCCAAACTCCACGTCTGACATGGTGAGAAATGATTTTGTCTCTCAAACTTTTACATGTTTAGGATGAGTCAAATGATGATGATTAGTCTTCCATAAAAAGCTGTTGGATGATGATGTTAATGTTGTTAGGCTGATGTACCTTGTTTTAAGTGAGCTCGTGTGGCAGATTTCAGAATTTTTAAAACATATTTTTATTGTATGTTTTATGTATTTTTATTGTGTTTTCATGTTCAAACATCAGTGTTTGTTCTGTGTTTCACTTGTCTGTGAGACACATTCCCTCTTGGGATCAATAAAGTTGAGTTGAAAATGTTTCCCCCTCGACATTTACCAGGCTCAGTGTCAACAGGAAGTTGAACATGACACGCTGTTTGTTTGGCTGGTGATCTATAGTAAAGAAATTCAACAGTAATCAGAAAACTGAGATGATCTCTTTAATACTTCCATCAGTTTCACTGTTACTTAAATACATGAATACGCTGGAGCAACTGAACTGTCTGTTGCTCTTTATTGCTCCCCTCTGTCACCCGCTGGGTGCCCCCTCACCCCCTCCTTCCCTCCCACTCCTCCTCTCCTTCACCTCCTTCTCATCTGTCCATCCCTTCTTTTCACTCCCTCTCTCCCCCGTCTCCCCTCCTCCTTCTCACATCCATGATGTTTAATCTGTCCGTGTGTGTGTGTGTGTGTGTGTGTGTGTCTTGGTGCCCGATGGGGTTTTAGCCACTGGAGCTCTTTGACTTGAGGACAAGCGTTGTCTGTTCATCGCTCATCTAAACACACACACACACACACTCTCTCTCTCTGTGTCTGTCTCTTTCTCTCTCTCTCTTCAGTCAACAGCTACACTGCTTTCTCAAATTTCACTGTGGGACCGAGAACATCTCTCTTTCTCTCTCTCTCTCTCACTCCTTCCTCTCTTCCTTTAGAGCTCATTTCTTCCTTCACCTGTATTATCACACAGTTTACCTGTCCTCTCTCACCTGTCCAACAATTTGTCTCCAGGTCGCCAGGTATAGTCAACTTGGTGACCCATATTCATGTTTCAGCGCATAACTGTTACTTTTGCTAATTACCATTTCTACCTGAAGGGTGAGAGAGAGAGGGGGGTGGGGGTGGGAGCGCGAGCTTTGAGACTTCTTGAGTTTTCCTTCTTCACTTAGACTAGTTTGCAAGGGGAGTAAAACTTCAGGATTTACTGTTGAGTCCAAGTCCGTCCAAGTGGCCTTCAGCTGCCAATCTCAAGTAAGGAGTTAGATCAAGTGGTAAATCAGTGAGGTTTGTCTTCATATCGCATTAATCCACCTGTCGATCTCAAGCTCCATCTGTCCCTAGATGTCATAAACAAGGGACAGAGATTTTTGAACTCCATCACTTGCTTGGAACTTGCTCCTAAACTTGAAGGGGAGTGGGGGTCTATCATTTTTGGGCTCAGACTCAAAGGTGCTGACTCTCATCTCAACTGCTTCACACACGATGAAGCCAACAGGACTACTAAAAAGCAGAGCCGCAATAGAATCAACAGCATGTAATATCCTTGGTAAAGCTCATTACCCACTGAGAACAGACTTGACTTATCGCCTGTGAAAGGTGTGAACGGCTAAGAGCAGCGAACCTGGCACCTTGTTTCCAAATCTTTGAGAGGACACTCCAAGCGACATGGTCATAGGCTTTCAGAGGGCCATTTTCACCTCAGGGAGTTTCCCAGGGGGCCAAGAACCTTTTTGTGGACCTCAGGAAGTTCACCTACATCTCAAACAGAGGAACCAGGAACTAAATTTAGTTCCTTCACCAAAGTTCGAGGCAGCTGTGGGCACTGCGCTTTACAGCGGTTCAGGAGCTACCGTGAGTAACATCGTTCATTGATCAAACACAGACTTCACAGATGCTATCACTTGTACACCACTTCATTCACAGTCGAGAAAGTCGTTTCAAACGCTGCCGTCATTTTTTAACCCTTCATTGGTCTAATCAGTTGAATCGTTCTGCGACCAGAGTTGAATCTGCAACTAGTCAGAGTCTCCTTTCCAGCACCTTTCCATAAGCTTTCTGAGAAAACAAGACAGTGTTATTAGGAGAAAAAAAAACTGCAGCAACAACTGGAAAAAAAAAACAAGCTTGAAAATACAAACAGCTTATGAGTGAATATCTGCACTGGAAACTCAACATGGAGCCAAGAGAAAGTGATATCCCAAAATAATAACTACCTGGCCCCATTAAACTGCTACTATGGAGGATTTCCACTGACAAAGCCACTATGACCTTAAAATATCAATTAAATCTCTTGAGTTTGCTGCAGGGGGGAAATATGGGAACTGTGTGTGTGTGTGTGTGTGTGTGTGTTTGTGTGTGTGTGTTTGTGTGTGTGTGTGTGTGTGTGTGTGTGCGCGTGTGTGTGCGTGTGTGTGTGTGTGTATGAGAGAGAGGGAGAGAGAGAGAGAGCGAGAAATAGATGATAATTAGTGGTGACTCAGGGCTTCCCTGACCATAATCCCCTGAACAATCTACACTCATACAGGTGTTCACTAAATCCAATTACCAACAGAAAGGAAGAGAGACGAGAGCGCTGAATTATTATTATTATAAGTATCAAACAGTTCCCCCTCTTCTTTTCTCCCTTTTCGGTTGGTAAATAATACAATTGTCTGTCCCTGCATTCATCTGGTAGAAAGTGGCATTTTCCATTAACACAGGAAAATAGTGAAGAAAGAAAAATATTAGCAGGACATCTACACTTCAATCAGACTTGATGTTGGATTGGAATTGATAGTGTGTTTCATGTCAACAAGTGCTTTACAGCCGTTTTGTGGTATGAGGTCAATAGCTCTACTAACATATAGTTTATGCATAAGAATAAATGATAATGTGGTGGACTTACAGCTCTCATATGACAGCGTCTCTATGTTTACAGACCACAACAAAAACAAGACATTATATTTCAATAGCTGCATTTATATCCGGAGAGCTTGTGCTCTAAGAAATGGTAATTGAGCTTTGGTTGGGTGCATGGCTAATTACCCCTGTAAGACTGCCTCTGCTATGTCTTTTGTATTCCTACGTGTATCACTTTCAATATGTAAGTCCAGATATTGTGTACAGTAGATCCAGTATGTGTCACTGTGGTATTGTGCAGACCTCATCCTCTGATCCCCTGTATGGTTAGCAGACCACAGAGCTCTGAAGGGGCTTTTGCAGCTTATTCAAATCAGCGTGCTATTCCATGTGAGCTTCTGTTAGTTTAGCTTACAGTGGCTTGTAAGTGAAGATCCAGTCTGAAACTAGACAAGAGAAGAATCAAAGGCAGTCACGCCATGTTCATGTTTAGCTAAAACGTGGCTTATTTATGGCCTCACATTCTGGTTCTGGTGCTAGAAAGCCACGATCCACGGACCCCAGTCGATGAGTGTTAGTGATTTTGTTGACCGTCCGACCTCCAGAGCCACTGTCACACTAAAGCTTTATCTTAGTCCCAGCTATAATTTATTCACAGCGTTCATGCTCCCCTGAGGATAAACTCCCCCCGTTTGCTCCACCCTCAGATCAAAAATATCTTGCAACTTGTAGGCAAGACATCTCATATCCTAATTGACAGATTGTCATTTAATTTGCTTTGCTTATCCAAGTGTTGGGTGCACATACCTCCGTAAATGCTTTGCAGGTGCTGGAGAACATTAACACCAAAAGGGAAAATACCAGAGGGATAGTGTGGACATGTCTTTTTTTTTTTTTTTTTTTTGGTGCCCAAGAGGAAAAACTCTATAATCTTTCTGTAGTGCCACTGACAGTAACGACAGAGCCAAGCACCAGTAGGGCCTTAAAGGCTTTTAGCCATGTTGGGTTTTAACATTTAAAAGCTGTGTTTGAATGTTAGACATGTCCATTTTGATGTGACACCAGATTTTGCATTTCAAACTGAAATAAAAGTTATGTTTCCGACTCGGAGTTCTGACTTTCAGAGTGATTCTTGCACATTTTGGTTGTGACCTGCAGCCAGTATATATTCCATGACATCCTCCGAAATGCACTGTACAATTTTCATGCATCTGTCAAGTTGTTCAAATGTCTACTTCGGATAATTCAAAAAAAAAAAAAATCGCTGAACTTGTTGCTGCAAAGTGACATCATGGCAAGCACTGTAAAAACCTTCTGCAATAACTAATCCATATTGTCAGATCACGCTTGATGTCAGTGTTTTATATTGGTTAGATCAAAGTGTGGGGTCATAAAGGTGATTCCAACTGTTTTCATATAATTTTTAAGAATATTAATGGCGCTTTATTTGTGAAAGGATTCCAGCACTACATATCACCATGCTACTGAAATACTTCCTGAATATTACACACAGTTCAAAAGTTAAGAGACTTTTGGAGAAGATGAAGGAGCAGGAGGAAGGTGAAGGAGACACACTGAAGTTAGCAGAAAGAGGAAAGAAGAAGAAGACTCGAGACTCTTGCTTCATTCCCTCCAAACTTGTAATGGAGGTTTGATTAGCAAGCATGTAATGTACTTTACCCCCACGGCTGGAGACAGAGGGGGAGGAAGAGGAGGAGGGTGAAAAGAAACGAGGGATGGTGGGAGAGGTATAGCAGGAAGGAGGAGGAGTGGGGGCAGATAGGCTGTCCCTGCGGTCAGCAGGTGCGCTGGCACCCCCCCCCCCCCCACGCCCACCCCCTTCAGAGCAGGACACAAGTTCCCCCCCAAACTCTAAAAACCTAACATCACCTCTTCTGCCTACATACACACACATACAAATGCCATCTCCTCACCACTAACACCCCCACCCCCCACCCCCCAATCCGTATAGCTGCACCATGCTGTGTATGTGGTGGGTGTGGGTGGGGTAGAACGGGGTTGGAGGTCAAAAGCAGGAAGAGATTTTGTTTTCTTTTTTTTTTTGTTTGCCTGCCCCTGTTAACAAGCTGCACGTCTGCATGCAGGAAGTTGTTTGTGCACAGACACAATGCCAGTTTATTTGAATCCAGCAGGGGAAGAGTCGGCCGTGTTATCTCTCGGCTGGTTTTAGGGTAAAAGGCTAAAGAAAATGTTGAGGTGGCATCCATCAGTGTGTTGCTTTTACTAGCAGAAGAGCAGAGAAGCCATTAGAAAGGAAAGGGGCCTTGTACCTCAGTCATAGAAATGTCCATATCATAACTTCCACCTATTTCACCAAATGTTTGCTCCTGAGGTTAAAATGTTTTTCATGTTCTTGTTTTTTTTTGTTTTTGCTTTTTTTTTTTTTTTATCAAAAATGCACGTTTTAACACAAAAACACCACCAACTTGTCACAACTTCCAAAATGACAACACTTAAAATCTAGTTTACTTCTCCAGAAAAAGATACTTGAATAAATAAATAAATAGTTTATTTAGTGTTTCCAGTGCTCTGAATTATGGAAGCAAAATACAATCAAAATGCAGTTTTCTTGCATAAGTATGACTCTCATTTAACCTTTTAAACATCACTGATAACCTAATGAATTTCAAGGACTTTCCCAAATGAAAACAAAACCTATTTTGAAAGCTTATTTAATACATGAACAATTAAACATGGAGTTTCCCTTCGTCCTTCTGTGCCTCCCACCATGCCAGATCAGCATTTCTCCTCCCCCCTCCCTCCCTCTGCCTCGCTGTGCTGTCGGCTCAGGGTGTGAGCAGAACAACGTTAATGTGTGGAGACACCTGACAAGCCCGCTGGCCTTTAGGGCACAGCCTAATCACTCTGGACCCAAACCCATCGGGAATTAAACCTGCAAAACCAAACAGTCACTGTGGGAGCTGGCTGGCATCTGCTGGAGCCATTCGACTGGCTGAACGTTACGGACGGCATGTCAGTTAAAATGAATTTAAAGAGAACCAAATCGTAGCCCCTGATAGATTTACACACAAACCTGTAGTGCTATCAGTTACCCAGGAGGCTTTATTATATGCATCGCAGTTTCAAGACTGATTGTTTGGAAATTTTACTGAAGCAAAATGCATCATTTATTCTATTTCTTCCACTGTAGCCGTCTCTGTGGGTCATTCTTTACAGGACACAACTGTGACGGTAAATCTTACAGCATTAAAGTCTCAGGGTTGAATCCTACACGCATGCACGGACATATTCACATGCCATTGTATTAAAAAAAATGTCCAGAAAATTATAATTCTGCATGAACAGGCAGAGTCTGATAAATGCTGGCATTTGACAACATAAAGGAGGTTTGACAGAGAGAGGCCAAGAGTCAGTCTGAAGATGTCGCTGTCATGTGTTTGAACTAACATGAAAGCTCTTTTCCGTCATTCAGAGTACAGTAGTGCGTTAACTTTAAAATTAATGGGGATTTTCCAGTGTTTAAAGTACAGTAGCTTGTTAACTCCGGTATCTGTTAAGCCACGCAGGGCCCCTCTCCTCTCCCTCTCTCTCTCCAGATGCCCTCATTAATTTTAGATTGGCTCTAAATGAGTCTCCTTCATCGCGGCCGAGGTTTTCTAAATTAGATTCATTTATATTTAAATTGTGAAACAGGCGTGGTTAATGAGAGAATCGTTATTTTTTGGGTTATTTCAGATGGGCTGATAGTTGGGCAGCTCAGTGCTGTGTGAACTGAAGCCACCAGAGGAGTCGCACTCACATGATGTGAGGTGCACAGTATTTGGAGTTTTTTTTTCTCTAACATTATGAATTGTCTATTGACAGGATTTCAAAATAAAGGCTTTCTAAATAGAAACAGATGGATTATTTGTCAATAAGACCACCTGAGCAGCAGAAGCACTGTTCTGAAGAGTTTAAATTAGCAAAAAAAGGAGACCAAATAAACGGCTCATGATTCTGGAGTTTTTATAAAACCTTTTGGATACATCTCAATTCTTTTCAGTGTGAAACAAACAAATAAAATTGGGGGAAGGGGAGTTTTTCTTTTTTACAGGTTTCAGTGTTTGTTTCTTGAAAGCTCAAATTCAAAACTGGTAAGAAGATAATTTTTTATGCTTTCTGCATCGTTTATTAGAAGGACGAATATGTAAAAGAAGACTGGCATACAAACATAACATATCCTTGCTTGTTTCCTTTGGTAACGCCTAATTTACCACTCTTAAAACTAACGTGTCACTTTCAACACATCTGCGTAGTTCTCAGCACCACATGTGCCAAAAAAAGAATTACAAGACACACATGTTGACTTAACAGGTGCCTCCTTCGACACGTGATGCCCCGACAGAGCAGCAGGACGCCTCGCGACCTAAACTGCTAAAATTGGAGTGTTGAAAATGTCACATCTGAGGAAACAGAACGTGAGGTGGAACAACAGAGCTTCGGCCCCGTCCCCGTCAACCAACCCATCCCTCTCATAAAAAACACAAATCACACAGCGCTTTACAGGCTCCTTACACAGCGTCTTACAGCTCTCAGCGTCCTATAGCAACCCCCAGCTTCTCCCCGCCAGGAATTTGACTGTTAGGAATCTAAGTGCCAGGCGTTTAAAACCTGAGGAATGCTATTGTTCTGGTCACAGCTGCACTAGCACTGGCCTGGCTACTGCTGCCACTGTGTGTGTGTGTGTGTGTGTGTGTGTGTCTGTGTGGAAGAGGGGGGTTTGGGGGGGGCAGGGGAGGAAGGAGGGCGGGAGGAGTCGAAGGTGTGAAAAAGGCAACTTTACGTGTTTCCAGTGCTCTGCGGTCTCATGACAAAGCAGCACATAGCTGACAGCAAGTTGACACATTCCTCAGGCCTGGCCGGTTGCAAAGCTCTCTCCACCTCCCACTCTCTCTCTCTTCTTCTTCTTCTATCGGCCTCCAGCATCATATGTCCCACTTCATGTCTATTTTTTTTGATCAGATAAATGTAAACAACACACATGCTCACCCTTGCAAAACACACCGAGGCATGTATGTAGAGATGAAGCGGAGGATTAAACCAACAGAGTTCATATGATGCAGGTGTGCTCCTAAATACAGAGCTCAGTATGAGCAACAGATAGTTCTATTTTTTCATGTTGTTTCAATCTTCGACGCTGTGAGCGCCACTTGTCGTTTAGGTAATGGGAAACTTCTTGCGATGAAGATATGATGTGGTTGAAATCCCACAAAAAGACAGTAAGTGATCCTTGAGATACAGTTTTATTTTATTTTTTTTGTCAACCCCCCATTTGATTGCTTTAGTTGTTTGTTTGTATACTTTCATTTTTTTCTATGAAAACACATTCAAATGTGATGTTAAGTTTTGTTTGACTGCTGTTGCTTTATATTATGTAGTCGGAGGCTTTTATTCATTATCCCTTCACAAAATTCCATGATATCTTTTTTTTATGTTTATGTTCTTTTCCTGGTTTTAACTAAAAACTCAATGTCTTATATTAAGACACGTCTGACTGGAGCCATAGTTTCATCACCTTTTGATGTAGCACTACACCCCTGATCCTGTACATGCATGGAGAGTATTCTCTGTCGTCTGACTCCCAGCTGGTTTTTTACCATATAAATCAGTTTCCTATATGATACATGCACCAGGAGAGGAAGCTGAAGCAACAGTAGTGAGGTGGCAGAGCCGCTCTCTCTCTCCCTCTCTCTCTCTCTCTCTCTTTCTTTCTAGTAATTACCATCCAGCTGCTTGGAGGAACAATGCTTGGCTCTCTTCCAGACGGCTGACTTCATACACTCTGTGCCACGCTCAATTTGGAGCGCAGCGGAAGCTGGGCATGACTGGCACCCTCCAGGGCATTGCTGTGTCTCTCTATGGGACTCACTGTGTGTGTGAGTGTGTGTGTGTGTGTGTGTGTGTGTGTGTGTGCGTCTTCCCTAAACCTACCGGTCCCCATTTGCCATCCGGTTCATGCAATGTCCTGGTCTCTTGACTGCATCTTCACTCTTCTGTTACATCACTGAGAAAAGACAACAGAAAGAAAACAATTAACTTCAACTAATAATCAGGGACATTTGATTTTACAGTTGATCTACTGTTGATTCTTAACAACAGTGTTGTGTTGTAGGGTTTTACCAGGGGCGAATCTTCATTCACAAATGAAATAGTGCTTTTCATTTTTCTGATTTGTTTGCAGTATTTAGTTGAAGATCTGAGTAGAAGCAGCATGTGCAGTGGTGGAGGATTGATTGTTGATCGGCACTTTATGGAAACACCACAGAAATAGTGTATTCAGTGTATTAATAGTAGTAACTGGTTGAATTCAAAGGGAGAAAAAACACTGTGCTGAGACTAAAAGGTCATAGTTCACAGTGAATCCTCGTACACCCACAACAGTTACCAGTGCTGCCCCGGATGCAACGTTGTGTTACCAGGCAACAAGTAGCTACAGTTCAGGCTAGGGACTAGTTTTTCTTTCCCCTTGATGCACTGCAATAAAGTTTAGTTGCAGGAAGTTAGAGCTTACTCTGTAGTGTTGTGTTAAACTGATGCGAGGTTTGGCTAAAGCTAATGTAGCAGCAAATCTACCAGCAGCCATCTGAATATGAAGAACTCCCTCATTATACGGGTCAAAGGAAGCTATTGTTGCCCCCCTCCTCCTCCAACACACACACACACACACACACACACACACACACACACACACACACACACACACACACACACACACACACACACACACACACACACACACACACACACACAGGATTTGGAGGAGGGATGAGGGTAGAACGCAGATAAAATCCATCCTCCTAAACACAAATAGTGGATGTATGCATCCAAAACTCCAAGCAGTCATTGTATACTACTGTACTCACACACACACACACACACACGGCAAACATACAAAGGCATGCACACAAACAAACACACATAGTGTCGTCGTCCCCACCCCCCACTGCTCCACTCAGTCCAAACTTGGCTGAATAGGGTGCAGTACGACCCAGCTCTTCCTTCTCCGGCACAATGAGGACCTGTTTGGGTACAGTATGCCCAGTTACCCCGATCCCACTGCCCAAAAAAAGCAACACAAACAAACACACACACACACACACACACACACACACACACACACACACACACACACACTACCAGCCCTCGTCTGGTCCCTTGCTGTTGTGGACAGAAGGGCATTTAAAGAGCAGAGAAAAACAGCAACAGTTGCTAATTGTTGTGTAACACTTCGACGAGGAGATAGCAGCATTAGACTAGCCTTCTTTCAGATAGTCACACCATCCAGCTGACATGGTGTGATCTGACTCTATTTTATGACAAGACACTGTGAATCTATGACAGAAAGCTGTTTAGACAATACACATTAGAGCCACATCTTCCACTTTCACCAGATTTCCCCTCACCTGTAATTCTTCTTCTTTTATTTTTACTCTTGAGAAACTGAGGCTACGACCACACTAACACGTTTTTATTTTAAAATGGAAACAATGTCCGTCCAGACGAGTGTTTTAGCTGCGTACAAACAAGCCCATTCACGTACACTGGGTATGAGCATGCAGGTGTAAACAGGAAGAGATTGTCTACTTTGCAGTTGGTTGCTGAGGTGTTGAATATACTATGAATGAACAACAGCAAGGGAAAAAAGTAAGACCAGAGATTTCTTTGCTTGGATGGACGACAAGGTGGAATTGTTACTGAAAGTAACATATGAGTATAAGGCAGTCGTGGCAGCAGAAAACAAATTTTTTTCAACTGTTTTCAAACTAAAACAGGCAACAAGTTCTCCAACCTGAAGGTTGTTTTTTTCAACCCTCTGATACGACCCATAGGCGTGTCTCCTGAAACAGTGCCCCTACTGGCGGCAGGTGTACCAGACCTTGGTTGTCATGGTTACTATAATTAACACGCAGACTGTACTGACAGTGGTGTATCTACCTTTGTCGCCATGGTTACTATAATAACAGTCACGGCTTGGTTAGGTTTCCGAAAAGATCGTGATTTAGGTTCAAACAAGTACTTCCTCAACATTACGTAGTCTTTGTTGTCATGGTTACAATATTAACAGCTAGTTTCCCATGGGAATTGAACACTGCTCTCCAGTGTCATATTCCTATGTTTTGTTAATCAATCCATCCACCACAACCTCCTCCAAACACAGACTTTGTCTCTTTTTATGCAACGTCGTACTTTTCCCTTTGTGCCTGTCACAATTACTATGGCCACTAGATGTTGCTTAGCAAAAAAATGTAACTATGGGTCATAATAACCTGGTGCACAAACGACCGATGGACTCCATTTTTTTTTACAGGAGGACAGTCTCAAAACGGCAGCAGCGTCCCAGTTTTTGGGGCTCAAAAACTCCAGAGTAGTGTTGATGCCAGACGTAAATGTAGCAAAAATGATGTGTTTTAAAACTAAAACATATTGTGTTGATCCATGTTTATTGTTCAACCAACTCGCCAAAGAGAACAGAGCATTGACTGCAAAAGCCTTATATACGTTAAATTATTAACACGTTTGTATGTTAACAGACAATGTTTTTTATGATTACTTTTTGCCACAACATGCACACACAACAACTATAGTATGGTTATCTTTTTTGACATTTAAACTACATGGTTAGATTTAGACAAAGACCTTATTGTTTAAAAAATGCAAATTATATTTCTGGTTTAAGACAGGACAAAAACCTGTCTGCATTTAAACCTTCAGTAGGAATTGGATGCAAATTGGATTCCCATGCAATTAATGGCTACAGTGATATTATTCGACTACATCATGTACAGGGTACGATTACATACCTAACTCAACCTCACAGTGCTGGAAGAAGGGAGGATAGTACCGGAAATGGAAAACCAGTTACCTGTTACCAGTTCTAACAAAAGACAAAAATGATTGCTGCCAATATTTTGTTGTTGTTTTCAGCATCTCTCAGTGGCTTGTCGTCAGTTTGACCTATCTCCCTGTGTCCTTAAGATAACGACCTACGTTATGTCGTTATCATATCTATACTAATGTCTGCCTCAGTACAGTCACAGTATATTCATATGAACTCCAGCATGAATACAATAACAGTAATGTCAGTCCCCATTTACAAAGCGTGCGTCTGAGGCCGCTGCAGCGTGGCAGAGGGCCAGGCCAAAGCAAACAGAGGTGTGTTTCTGATTTGACTGCTCACTCGCACACAGTGCAGCATCGAACAAACGGTTGCCGTTTTTTAACACTGTAGGAACTGCCTGAATGTCTTAATGACTTGTTCCACAGTTTGTATCAGTTTTGCTTTTTTAAAACAACACTGAATCGGTTGTGAAATACGAAACAATTGGTTTTACTTTCCTTAACAAGATCTCACTTGACACTTGGTTTCACTTTCCTAAAGTTAAGTTTCCAGCTGTATTTTACAGTTGAATTTACTTTTCTAAATATATTTTACTGTTGGAATTAAGTTACTGAAAAAGTAGTTTATAGTTGCTTTTACCTTCCTAAAAAGTACTTCCCTTTAGAGTTAGTTTCGGTTTTCAAAAGTCTCTGTACTTTACAGTTGGGTTTTCTTTCCTCAGTGTAATTTACAGTTGTTTGTATTTACTACAATATTTTACAGTTCATTTAACTTTCCTAAAATGCACTCTCCTTTACAGATGGTTTTACTTTCAGAGTTGGAGCATATGTATAAACCAGATAATCCTGGTTTAATCCAGTGTCAATGAACATGAGGAGAGATTTATGCATATACACATGGTGGCTAGAGAGGTGGAAATACACTGTATGAGTGCACTGATACTATTACATATTTGAGTGTGTAATTGAGCACATGTATGTATGTACATTAGAAGTGAGTGTATGCCACCTATTCTACATATATGTATGTATGTACTGTATGTATGCATTGCACCTGTGCATTTACCGACCTTGTTAATGCAAGTGCACGTGTTAATTTCTGTGTAACTGTGTGTGTGTGTTTGTGTGTGTGTGTTTGTGTGTGTGTGTGTTTGTGTGTGTTAACAGCAGAGGGCCCCCAGGCAGGGCCCCCCACAGTGTCCAGGGGGATTGTGGGTAGTTGGGAGAGGGTTTGGATTCTGGCTTTGTTTGTCTCTGTGTGCTGACATCACTGTGCTGATGGCACCAAATCCCCCGTTCTACTGCACACAGCACTTTCTATACAAAACACCAACACACATATGCACACACAACCTAACACACGCGCGTGCACACACACACAGTATAAGTTATGCCAACTTGGCCAAAAAAAAGTGCTCGCTCTTTTTTTAAACGCACATGCAGACATCCATGTTTGCATGTAGGCACACACACACACACACCTAACAAGGGATGAAGTGTGATCATCATATTCGGCCTCATGCAGCAACTTCATCTGACAAATCTACTTTTTTAAATACATATTTGACATTGTCTTCCACCTGCTGATAAATTTTATGACCCGATGACGCCTTCTCATATCAACATCAACAACTAGAAGCTCACTTAATCACTGAATTAGATTTTAATCATGGCTCAGAGATTACTTGAGTTTCTCGGGAACTCCTACATACCTTTCTTCTATTTGTTTATATATAAGCATGATTTATAGTATAACTGATACTTCTAAAGTACAGTTATAACATTATACAAGCATGGTCACATCCATGTATCTACACAGCCACATCATATTTACAAATGTTTTTACATATTGAGTATTTAGCTGCCTCTTCAGAGCTGCAGTATCTCCATACATGCCAGCCATTAAACTTGTTGTGTTGTCCCACACACATATTAAGTGTATTTGCTAATAAGCTCAGCTATCTGACTCTGTCTTTACACAGTCTGGTTAAACATTAACAAGGAGCCTTTCTCTTCCCTCCAGTGCTGTCTTTGGTATGTATGGAGTTCAGAGAAGAGGTGGGAGGAGTCGGTTAATCGGGTTGACGACACTTCCACTCGAGCCCTAGAGGAAACGGGCAGTCATTATTTCTCATCACTGAATTGTTTAATGGTTGTATTTGGTTGTTATGTGCAGAGATCCTTTTTTTTACTGATGAGTTACTGCACCTGCCAGCAACAGTACTTATAAAGAAGTTTTCAGAGGAGGTAAATGAAAACACTCAACAGTATGAGGCGGCTCTAGCATGTTATGTTTGACGAAGCTGTACAAATAGAGCATTAGCTCAATAATGAAGTGGAGTTATGATATCTGAGGGACACCTGTGTGGGGACAGGGATTCAGTGTCTTGCTCAAGGACACTTCAGTGGGGCCATTGCTTGCTGACACAGTTTCAACCTCTATTTTCTGTCTGAATTGCAGTCACTGAAACCACTCAGCCTCCCTGATGCCCTGGCATGGTTCTGTAGTTTGTAGGGCATGTAGCGACTTAATATGATCATACAGACACGTATCTGCACACAGAGAACCTCAGACACACACAAAGAAGGTACTGAGGTACACAAAAGACATGGGTAACACACACACACACACACACACACACACACACACACACACACACACACTGCTCCTAAGGACCCAGGAAAGCTGATGGGATGGACCCAGCACTCAGAGCCACTCAAAGCCAATCAAAGCTGATGATAGCTCAGACATTTACACCATCCATCCACTGCATCTCTGCCTCTCTCACACTCACATGCACACAAACATTAAAAAAAAAATAAAAAAAGTCTTCAGGTGATCGCCATTATCGTTACCATATCACTCACACAAGGAGGGGAAGAAAAAGAGATAGAGAGAGAGAGAGAGAGAAAGAGGGAATGGATGGAGGCAGAAAAGGGTGGAAAACATGGAGAGGATGTGCACACTGGGCTCGGTAAAGATTTGAACATGGTACTGGTGGGGGCCCATATCTGAAACACTGATGAGGAAAGAGAATCATTCACAGTAAATCAGTGATACAATCATCAAATTGAGTTTAAAATAAAAAGATCAGTTAATAATCCACTCAGATGAACACAAATTATTCACCTTATGTTATGATAAGGTAAAAATCATATTCAAAAATGTCTTCAGTTGTTACTTATTGTTGTAAACTTATTCACCTGCTTAATGGCGGCAGTGCAAATGACAACCTATTCCATACACTTCACCCCTAAGTGGGAGCAGAGCAGCATATTGACAGTTGTCTCTCATTCTTAATGACATGTATTAATAATAAATGGCTTGGTGAATATATTCAATAAGAATTTATTTTGCTCATAGGTGCCTTTCAAGAGACTCTAGGAAACCTTTACAACACAGAAAAAGAAATAAAAAAAGTACATACATGGCATAAAAAATTGTCAGTATTTTATATGAACAGATACTTACAATACATTTATTGTCTACACAAAAATAAGTCAAATTTCTGTATAATTAGTATTATAATTATTATTAGACCCATCAATGTCTTTAACACTAAACTGTCTTTACTCTAGTTCTGTGGGCTCAGTTGACGCTTTGCTTTAAATTTCTCTCAGGCACAAAAAGGCAAGTTTAGTTAAATGAATGACAGTAAACACGAGTGTCATTAATCAACTTGACTCAAATTACCTCTAAGTAGCTTTTTTTTGTCGCCCAATAATTACACTCTCTTGTCTTTTATTTTTTAAATATCGGTTAGTAAAGCCGGTTGATTCAAGGTCTTTATTCACAGGTTAGAAAAGATTATGAACAAATCAGATCATCGTGTTTTTAAGTTTTTGAAGAAGCCAGGCCTGTTTTCATTGTATCTGAGTCAAACTGAACCATGAGCTCTCCGAGTTCATTCAATGAGTAATTACAGCAACAAAACAATTCATTGGCTATCTGAGAGAAGACTCATCAAGCTAATAGGAATCTAATTAGTTATTACAAATAGACAGATTGGAAACTGTCTGGATATGTTTCATGTGATTTTTGTGAATGCTAATATTACTAATATTACTCTTTTGCGGTCATATAGGACCTCAGGTTTACCACAAGCCTGTTTATGAAAAAGTGAAAACATCCAGGATGAGATCCAAAGGGAAAAGGAAAAGGAAAAAGTAGAAAAAAATTCTGATGAATCTGATGCAAAATGGTTGACATATACATAATCCTCATGATAGATTCATCATCATCATCACATTATTATATCATTTATCATTATATTATTATACAATTCCAGCTTGTAATAAAGCGAAAATTACTTTTATGGTGCATTTGCATTCCCTCAAAGTACATCATCTACTACCTCAGGTAGTGACTTCCTACATTTCCCAGAATGCTTCTCAACAACGTGCAGACAATGGTCCTGAAATGTTTGAGTTTAGAAGCTAAAAAAAAGAATGAAAAAAGGAAAGAAAGTGAAAGACCATAAATGATAACATGATGACAGCAAGAGAGACAGTTTTTCCAAAAACACTGAGTGAGAAGCTGATTGTTTGGGAGGTATAAGGAAGTAGCTGTAGCAGTGAGCTAACACACACACACACACACACACACGCACACACGCACACAATAACACACAATAACACACACACACACACACACACACACACAATAACACACACACACACACAAAAACACACACACACACACACACAAACACACACACACACACACACACACACACACACACACACACACACACACACACACACACACACACACACACACACACACAATGTACACAATTGCTTCCATGCTCGCTGATATTCAGACCCATTTTCCCAACGGTTGAAAAGTTTTTAATAAACTTTTAATGACCACTCCAAGAACACGCCCTGTCCTCTGAGTGCTGCTTCTCAAATGCTTTACTCTCGCTCTCTCTCACTGTTATACACACACACACACACACACACACACACACACACACACACACACACACACACACACACACACACACACACACACACACACACACACACAGAGGGTCCTGTCAGGGCTAACTAAGCGGAGTGGCGGGCAGGGCAGCGTTTGGATTGGCTGGACAGGGGTTGCCGGGGGTTACGGTGGATTTGGTGGACCACCTGCTGAGACTCAGCCGCCAACTGACTGAAAACATTTACATCAGAAACCACCCAGGATAGAGACAGAGAGAGAGAGAGAAACTATGAGAGAGAGGAAGTTAGGAGAGAAAGAAAGTTTGGACTAAATATTAGAAACATGGTCAGATTATCGCTGCTCTAAACTGATGCAGCCTTACTGGCCTTTAAACACATATAATTCATGTTCACAGTGATGAAAGAAGAGTAGAAACTTCATTTGGGCTCAATTGCCCATACAACGCCTCAGAAAATGCTAGAAATCTTTCTAATTTTTGTGGGACAGAGGAAGGCTCCTGTTGTTTCACAGACTTAAGTCGAGGTTTACAACCTGCCTGCTCAGTTGTGTTTTACAGCATGTGGGATTGAGGGGGCTGCACCTGCAGTGGCAGTGTGGTGGCAGTGGAGGACTTTTGTGTTTGCTCATGGTGCAGCAGTTGTCTGCGACTGATGAGCTGAAACTACTTCCCAAAGCCGGGAGTGTTGTTCAAGGTGTCCGTGTGAGTCTACACACAGCCCGAGCTGTTTATGTGCACAGAGAGTGTTTGGCCCACAGTCAAGGCAACAACAAAGTTTCATTGACAACAACACAAAAGCTTTGGTGACCGTTGGACCTTGGCTGGGCCAGAATTAATGTTTTTGTTTTTTGGGGTGTCTGTGCAGCGCTGGTCCTGGACCAGCTTCTGTGTCATTTACTTCCGGAAAACATAACTGTACTCGCTGTGGATGGTTTGAACTGTCAGCTCGCAGCCAGAGGGATCCGGGCTCATTCTACAGCTTAAGCATTTATTTATTTTTGTTCTATGTTACATTACTCTTGTACAATTGTATTCTTCTGCATTTCAGAGGTAGATACTTTTTATCACACACCATCTATGTGACAGCTTCTGAACTGTTACTAGTGACTTTCCAGATTAGGTTGTACATATAAAGCATACGGTCAGCTTGTATGATAAAACTACCCAATGGACTGGATACTGGATAAGCAGCAGTCACTGAGGTTTAGTTTGCTGATCATCATACTGAAAGGATGGAAATGAACACCAGAGCAACTGAACTGAAAAAAATCCAATTATAACCAAGAGTAAATCCAAGTCAGATATTGTTCATAATCAGCTTGATTTCAATCCCAGAAATTGAAAAAGTTCTGGTACCACAACTGTTTTAGATGCAGGACTTTGCAGTGGCCCTTGCCCCTCCAAAAACATCTATTCCCCCTCCTCACCCCCTCATGTATAAGGGCCCAGGCCCATATGGGGGTCCCCTCAACACCCCTACTCTCTCTCTTAGGCCTGTTTGTGTGTTTGTGTGTGTGTGTGTGTGTGTGTGTGTGTGTGTGTGTGTGTGTGTGTGTGTGTGTGTGTGTTTGGGGGTGGGGGGTGGAGGGGGTTATTCTGACCCGCAAACTGACCTCCTCAAACTTCAAACTGAATACTTCTGGCAGTTACCACGACGACAGAGCTCTCCAAGCCTTATCCTACTTACTGAGACGAGACGAGGAGCGAGGAGGAGGAGGAGGAGAGCAGGAACGGGAAAGTAAAGAAGAGAGGGAGAGAGAACGGTGTGGACAGAGAGAGAGAGAGAAAGAGAGAGAGAGAGAGAGAGAGAGAGAGAGAGAGAGAGAGAGAGGAGGGAGGAGGGGGGCAGAGGGAGGGCAGCCAGGCAGAAAGCGAGAGTTGCTGCTGTTGCATCTCTGTGTTTTTCATGAGTAGACAGTTTACTGGGAGATTATTCACAGTCTGGTATTTAGCCTTATTAGGCCGCTGCTCCCAATACAGACTTCCCCTCCCATCATCCACGGCCACACTGAGGCTTTTTGTGCTTATTTGTTTGTTTGTCGATGATATATTTTACGGTTTTCCTCACCTTCATACAGTGTATATTAAACTTTTATTCAATGCACATTGTGTCCTATCTGCTGTTTGCTTAAAATAGAGTGGGGCAAAGTGGGAAACGTTATTTTGGGAGAATCCAGGGATCCAGAAGTAAAAGCCCTGTTCATTTTCTGCATGTTAAGAGACAGGCTGTTGGAGCACATTCAAAGCTTGGATGGACATAAACCTCTTCTGTTCTAGAAGATGAGCAACTGTGTACATAAAAACTTAAGGAGAGAAGTCATCTACGGCTATAACTACCCAAGGAGCATCTTAGTGGGAAAACTTCCAATCACAGGGTTTAAGATTTTGTTGCATGCTTTGCTAACGGTGAGCTAAAACTACAGCTGAAACTAAAACTGAATCTACAGCCGAAACTACAGTCAAAACTACAGCTGAAACTACAGTCAAAACTACAGCCGAAACTAAAGCTGAAACTGAAGCTGAATCGAAAGCTGAAATTCAGTCAAAACTACAGCTGATATAAGTCCTCCAATTAGATGACACAATACCTTGTTGATAATTTCTCTCCAGAGCAACACATAGAATATAAACATCTTCTGATTGACATCCCTGTGTCCAAAAACACCATATTAGGGTGAGGGAAAGATCATAATTTGGGTTAAAATAACTTGGTTATTGTTAGGAAAAAAACAACTCCTTGGTTAAGGTTGGGGGGAGATCGTGCTTGTGATTTTAAGGACATCAGCTTTCACTGTGAGTATTGATGAGGAAGGTGAACAACCAACCCTGTCTCCGAGAAATTACACTCATTTATGACAAAATTGTCTTCCCAGTTATGTTGTGGTGGTTCAGAGACAGTGTTCTTCTAAATATATGAAGCGCTAGATTTAATAATAGCTGCAGATTCTCCACGAAGCGGTTGGCAAGTCACACACCTGTCACACCAGAGACCTGGGGTCACATCCAGAGTCTCACCTGTGGTTAGATGGTTTTGGTTTGGTTTTCTGTATTTAATAAGACCACAATCATTCCCTGATCACAACCTGAGTGCATAAAAAATAACCATAAAAAAGTTTAATAATACTGTGGTCACCACGAGTGACAGAAAACAAATATGATGTCTGATGCATTTTTGTGAGACTTGCCAAATATTGAAATTAACAACATTTCCTCATTACATTAATAAAAAACATGATTCAGTTGCACATATTTTTCCTTCAAAAAACATTTGCTGTTGTAAATTAGTTGTATATAAACTGAATTTATAGCAGATAAGGGCACAACATCACATTGCTTCCTCCTTTTCTCCTGCTAAAAAAGAGTCACGATTGTTGCGACCACTCAAGGTATTTGTCATTTCACCACAAACATGTTGTTATTAGTCATTTGCTTCTCTCATTTTTCCTTGAGACACCAGTGTCATTTTGGAAGAATCTGGAGAACTGTACGCCTCGGTTTTTGTTTAGCATTGCAATGACAATCTTGTTTTGAGTTTGCTACAGCTGTGATGGACACCTCTAACTGTCTTCCTCGTCATAGCAACCACATCCCAGTCTAATGGGTACTGCAGTATTTAGTGCTATCCACCATACCAAACTGACAGACAAACAATTTCTCAGAATCAAAGTTGAAATATTTAGAGTTGATGGCCACAGTCTAAACCTGCTGCAGTGTTGTTATCTGGAGTCTTTGAGGAAACTTTGAAATGGGAAGTTGCAGGAAAAGTTTACACCCCAAGATCAGTTTAAACTTTGTGTTTGATTTTTCCTTGAATGCACGTTTTGTCATTTATGGAAGTGATGTTTATCAGATCATTTACAGCCACAGTGTGTCATGATTTCTTGTTTTTGTATGAACCTTTTCAAGCTGCACTTCTTCTCAAGCTGTAAACTACTTAGTACATGACATTTTATTGTTAACAGCTTCCTTCAAGTGCCATAGAAACCTCCCTCCTTGCTGCTAAATATCCTGTAGGCCTGTTAGAAAACACGGCCTGAGGGTCATTCCTGCTAACAGAGATTCACACACAGTAAGAGTCCTGTCACCAACACTGGGTGGGTGTGTGTGTGTGTGTGTGTGTGTGTGTGTGTGTGTTTGTGTGTGTGTGTGTGTGTTTGTGTGTGTGTGTCAGAAAGAAAGACAGACAGAGTTAAAGGAACAAGGTCTATCATCATCTCACATGTGTGTGTGTATGTGTGATTGTGAATGTTTGACAGCATTGACTTGAGGAGAGCAATTAAGAGATAGAAGGCGACTCAGAATCAATAGTCTCCATGTTTGTGTCCCGAGGCTAGCCGTCACTCACCAGCCCCGATGACTGGAGTGACTGATCAATCTCCACTTTAATCTGCACTCAACAGCCTCACCTGGCTCGTTCCCAAGGCCACACCCTCTACCTACGCGGAGAGAGCCGAAACTCTCAGTGCTGGCAGCAATGAAAGGTGCCAAACGTCCCGCCTGTCCCAGCACTGCCAATCCTGTTGACTCACCAGACACACAGGCACGTAATGCAGCATGTCCTGCCCTTTTCTGCACTGATTTACACAAGCCTGGACTGTCTTTCATCTCCTGTACAAATAATGTCCTGGTTTTTTTGTGTGTGCTGTTATGTCCAGTCCTGTCTTGTTTTGTCTTCTCCTGTCTTTTTCTGCCCTGTCCTCCCATGCCCTAAAATGTCGCTCTGTCTCTTTTCTTGCAATGTCCAGTTAAGTCAAGTTTTATCTTGCCCTGTCCTGTCCCTCTCATGTTTTGTCTTGTCCAATCCTGATCTGTCCTGTACTGTCTTTATCCGCCCTGCCATGTCTGGTCCTTACATGTTCTGTAAAGTCATGTCCTGACTTGTCCGGCTCGAGTCCAGTCCACGTCCCTTTTGTCCAGTCATGATTGGTAATGCATTTATATTCATGTCCCTGTGCTGTATTTGTGCACTGACAATGTAGAAAACCAACTCGATTTCAATAGAATAAAAATTGTACTTTTAAAATTAAGGCTGTAAATAGAGTCTTTTACAAATTATTCACCTCCATTAATAAGAAACTGAGACCCAACAGGCTAAAAGACTCCAAATCAAATTTCCTAATGTCCTTTCCAAACGTATCTTCTTGTCACCTCATTCAAATAATTAAAAACGAGCGAGTGGAGCTTTTAATACGCAGAGCTCCACATTCTTTAACAGCATGTTCTTATAAAAGACATTTTCAACACAATTTTCTGTGTTGAATCTGCTGAATGAAATCCTTCATGTCAGTAGTTATCATTGACCTCTTTCATATTTTTGCTGCTATATTCAGTCCATTTTCTTATATTTTGATGTTTCTTTTTACGTCCTGATACATTTGTCTGTTTCATCCTGTTCAGATACATTTTGTCACATTTCATCCTGTTTTGTTTTATTCTGTTCTTCCATCTAATATTCTCTTTTTTGGCATCATTTTTGCTTTATTCTAAATTATTCTGATGTGTTTGGTTCTGTCATATTCATTTTGTTAAAAACACTCTCATTTCAACTGTTGTGCTGGTAGCCTCCCAAAGAAACAAGTTTACTGTTTCTATTTCAATATATTTTTCAAAGAAAATGCTGTTTTCACAGCCTGGGTCTTACTTGCTAGCTAATTTCTCATTTACTTGGTTCACAAACATGGGTCCTACCTGTTTAAATCACATTTTTATCCCTACTAGACTGCGTATCATGATGACTTAATCTGCTTTTCGGCTTTTGTATACAAATTATTGTATTGATTGTCGTGGCATCAAAAATGAGCAGGGTAATCTAATGTGCGTCCTGCGGGGTCACAGTGGGATAGAGATGATGTTCATATTAAAGCGGCGGCTGTGAACATAGACTGCAGGCTGTCCAGGCTAACAGGCCTAAACCCTCCCTCAGGGCTGCGTCGCATGCTTGAGCTCCGTCAGTTGGTAAATCGGTAAGTGATCCTGGCTGTCATTTAATCAATATGAACAGGCAGCAGCTGTCACACATCATCGTCTCCCCTGGGGGTCATTGTCAAGACGCAACATAAAAAACATATGTGGGCGAGTGTGTACATGTGTGTGCTTGTGGCTCTGTGTGTGTGTTTGTGTGTGTCTCCTTTCGTGTTTTATTGGATCCACTTTTAATAAGCCATTATTCTTACAGCCAGCATACTGAAGAGCAGGCTCTGGTTTCTTAGTGTTATGGTCAAAGTGAATGGAGGTATTGGTTGTGTAAATGAATTCATTCAGATGTATTAAAAGAAGCACTTATTTCATTTAGCGCTAAAATGATTTGTTGATTAATTGTTAATGATTTAAGTCACCTTCCTAGCCAAACCCTTCCTCTGATATATCATTGTATACTGAATATATTTGGGGTTTCTTGGACTCTTTGGAAATTGTGATGTTTATTTTACACAGTTTTCTGACATTTTACAAACTAAACAATAAAAAATAAAAGAGAGACATGAATTGATAGTAAAAATAAAAGAGCAGACCCATTTCCCCTGCTGTTAAAGGTAGGACTAAAGCTTTAGGATAAATTAGAGCTTGAGTCTTGACAGTTAAATTAAATAGAGTTGTGCACAATTGTTTAACCCTGAGAACAATATAGAATGAAATTAAATGAAATGACATGGCAGTAAATTGTCTGTAGAGTGAATAAAGACATTGGATTTTTTTTAATGCCAAAGAAAGAATCTGATTGAAAGCATCTGTGAATTCAGCTTTTTCTTGCATCGTCGCTGTCAGATAACAGAGCCAATGACAGGACGGCTTTCACGATGTTATAGCACTGCGGGGGCCGTTCCTCTCCTCTTTCCTCCCCTCCTCTCCTTTCCTTACTTTCCTCTCCTCTCCTAACGTGAGACAGTGAAATCTCATCCAGCCACTCTGCCTGCCCTTATAGCCAGCAGGGAGGGACATGTCATTTCACTTGTGTGTGTGTGTGTGTGTGTGTGTGTGTGTCCCTTACTGCGCAACACACAATGACGAGAGGAGAGGGAGGAGGCAGGTGGGAGGGGGTGACAGGGCTCTGATCTCTCAGATAGGGAGATAGCCACCTGATTCAAATGGCTCGCTTGTTCCCGGCAGTCACTTGATCGGCGTGTGAACTGACTCCTCTCTTATTTACAATCAAATGCTGCTACACTGACCTGCCCAACCCAACCCAGGCCAGACCTGTCTCCTTCTCCCCCTCTCTCCTCGTCTCTCTCTCCCTCTGGCCTATATATTATATTGCCATGTCCCTCTCTCCCTCCCTCCGTCCCTCCCTCCCTCCCTCCCTCACACACACACACACACACACACACACCAACGCACATGCAGGTATGCTCAGAAATGCTGCGATGGAAACTTCCAGAGATGAAGCTTGTTATCATCACGCAATCTTTTGAAATACAAGACTGATACAGTAATAAAGTCAATTTTATATTTCAACATTATAATATCCCTGTTTAAATTCTCTTTATTAACATTTGATATCACATAATAATTCAGTCTATAGCCACTTATTGTCAGGTAGGTCCTTCCTGCAGAATATCCTCTATCATAAGAGAAGAGATGCTCTATGACTCATGCTGTAGCAAAAGAGCCGTGTTCAGAGTAAACTGAGGAAAAGGTGAGTAGTTAGAATGACAAGAGAAATTAAACTATATTTTTTAAAGGGATCTGAGAGATACTATATGGACAGCTACAGTGTAGAGCCTTATGAGCTGTGTGAGCAGTTATACTGAGGTACATCCCCATGGGTCTGATGGTTTCCTTGAAGAGAAGAAAGACGAGGTTTTTGTTAGTGATGTAGATGAAATTGAAGACAAAGTTCATGTTTATTTGTTCATTTTCAGATGATTTAAGGGCTGCTTCTAATAATTATGATAAACCGTAGATGTGTTTTATGAATGGAGTCCTATTTGTGGCAGGTTTTATTTGAAGGGATTTGAACCAAACGTTTGTTTGTAATTTAATGTAAGAAGTTATTTTGATGTCTGACACGTGTCACCACTGCAGTGGTGGCGTCCTATAAATCCATGTGAGACACTTTTTGTGCGCATTACACAACTAATAACTAATAATAACAACTAAATTTACAGTCCCAGCATTTCAGTGATTCTAAAACTTTTCATAAGGCTCAATGCGATAATTTACATTTATTTATATATAAATATATATATATATATATATATTTTTTACCATAAACATAGAAATTAAGTTTGCTCCTATTTGATGTTCTTGTACTGCAAGAACCCAAGGAACCTTTAAGACTCCATCTAATCTAATCTAATCTAATCTAATCTAATCTAATCTAATCTAATCTAATCTAATCTAATCTCAAAGGTGTTTTAATGGTCGACTCTTAAGATGATAGTGAAGATTTTGCAGAGACTAACTCACTGTGCTGCTCTGATTAAACTGCAGACAGAATTTAAAACCTTAACAGCTGACTTCAAAGGAGGAAAGAAGTGGAGAAAACAATGTTAAACTGTCAAAAATTTTAAAATTATAGGTCCTTGTTTTAAAGATGTTTCTGGGGGAAAATCACAAATGCCCATTTAAAATTCTTCCAAATGCGTCTTGGTCTGAGTCAGGGAGAAACAACTTGCATCTGCCTGCCTGTCTGTCTGTCTGTAACTGTCCTGTCTGATTATCTCTCCCAGTTGGCCCCGAGGGGACACCCACACTGAAAGAGGCCACTCTTCCATTCAACAACAGCTTCTGTCAGAGAGACCAGAGAGGGAGAGGGAGAGGGAGAGGGAGACCTCAGAGTCACCAGCTCCAGAATAGCCTGATAGTGACTGATGCAATCAATCGAAATCTACACTACAGTCCACCCGATCGACTGGGAAAGAGGTTTTTTTTTTTTATTTTTTACGCATGATAAAAGAAAATTGCTCTTCATACAGTTGGATCTGAACAAATGCAGGAATGTTAAGATTGGACAGGTCCACACTGCGTTTTCATTTAAAACATTTTTTTTTTTTTTTAAACATAATATTTAAACCAAACACGGCTCAGCTATGAACATCCTGTAACCGCATCTCAGCAGTGGATGAGGAGCAGATTATATATTAACACACGATTACATCACTGAGCAGAAGTGTTTGACTCATATCAGCCACAGCACAGCCTGAACCAGTCAAAACAAACTGATGTATAGATATTCAGTGTCTCACTGAGCTGCATGCCAGATTACAGATGTGAGATAAGGTATAATCTGTAAGATGACAAGCTGTCAGTGTTAATTATTATGACATTATTATTATCTTAAAGATTAATTGTGCCAGTAAATTGATCGTGTAACAGCTTTTATGGGCTGTGATGTTAAATGGTTAATAACAAGCATGATGGGAACAGCCATTGCTGATATCAGTGTCAATTTCAACACAGCTGTACATATATAAGAAGAGAGTTCACTCATATCAAGTTGAATTTATTTTGTTTTTGTAGACAAAGGTGAATTGGAAAAAAATACGGCTGTATTTTTTCCATTTTTGTGAAGAAGACATATCAAACACTTTTTTGTTTGAAGAGGCCTATGATCCATCCTGTGAAAACGCTTTAAATGCTTGTTAGAAAGGGGGGATTCATTTAGCCAACAAGTCAGACACAATGTAAGTAAACCAGCAAAGGTTCACGGGTGAGATGAATAATTCACCACTGAAAGAGATATGGCATTTCCACTTGGAGAAATGTAATCTGGGCTGATGCTCTGTATGTCAACATGATTTGTTATAACAGCCCAGTATCTCTGCAGTGAAGGGTCTAAATTCATCAGCATGTGTCTGTTGCTGAGGCCCGTGACACAAAAACATTTGGCAAATGACATTTAGAGGATGCTTTCATCCAGCAAGCACGGAGGCATTTATCTGATGTGCTGATTCCTGGAGAGAGGAGGAAATAAGTGGAGAAAACACAAGTGGAGAGTGCTGTCTGAAAGATGAGCTTGGCCTACATACTGTATATATGTCTAGCCTCTATGTATCTGTCTGAGTGTTCCTGTGTGTGTGTGCCTGTGTATGTGCATGTGTGTGTGCTGTCATGTTAATGCCAGTGACAAAGCCTTTGAACAACTATCTCTGTGACACGTTGTAATGTAAACCTATCCTTAAAACACATTAACACCTTGTCTTGGAGATCTGCTTAAAACACACACACACACACACACACACACACACACACACACACACACACACACACACACACACACACACACACACACACACACACACACACACACATTATCTGAGTCATCCAGTGACATGTGGAAAAGAATCTCCTCAAAAAAAAAAAACCTGATGCATCAAATCAAACTCTGGCCTGAGGGCCTGAATTGTTTATCTAACATATTAGCAGCATTAGCTCAAAGTGTGTCTGTATATGGTTTTTAAGTATATTCATACTGTAAATTGTATTATGAAGACGGCTACAGTTACCTACAAACACATGATCAATACAGATTAAACTCTTTATAGTATTGTATAAGTATTTGAATTTTGGTAACAGTGTCTGAGTCCATAAAGAAACCAACTCTATGAGAACAGTTTGATGTATGCACTGGACTCTAAAAGACTTTGACAAACCCAAACACTTAACCCCAACACTCTGTCTGGGCTCCTGGAGACCCCCGGCCATCTTTAACAGCTCAAACAACTTACTTAACATTGTTTTATCCAGCTATTTGAAATTTCATTGCTTTTTCTAATTTTGTGAAAATTGCTCATGGACATGATTTTGAACTGATTACTTCTTTATGTGAATTTCCATACTTTGTCACCTTCAACAAAACTTCAGAAGCTCAGTTTGTTAGAAAGGAAAGGGTTAGCCTGCGATTATAAGTATAGCTATTTCTATACTTTATTGGGTTTTAATATGATCAGAGGAAAAGAAAAAACTATATTGGAGTATATAGGTTGATGTTGCAATATAATATTGCAATTTACAAATCACTGGGGGTGAGTTGGGTAAAGCTAATGTCAACAAAACACCCACATTCTGCATAATCTCATACTATGTAGCCTGTTATGAGCATTGTAGTACATTTTAATGATAGATAGATAGATAAATAGATAGATAGACGCAAACACACTTTCAGTTCCTCCAGCATCCATTCAGATGGGTCGCGCATGTCCCCGAGGGCTAGAAAGGCACGCGGGTTGTGCCCCCCCCCCTTTTTTTTCCACTGCTGCACATCATTTCTAAAGCTTTTACTCTGAAAAGCAACGCACACAGCACAGACGAGAAAACTGTGGCTATACTGCGTGAACGTACATCCCACTGTTATTAGTTATTACAGGCCTGTTGAATTATACTGAAAGAATAAGCGCGGTTTTTAGTTTACACTTAAATGATTTATTTCCTTGGCACGTTGAGTGATCTATATTTTTTATTTTAAATTAACCTATTCAATATTTATTTCGAATTATTTATTTATCTTAAATCTATGGTATGGGTTATTTCCCCTCCAACATGAGTCTCTGGTGGAATAAAATGCTGAGAGCCACACCTTTAAACCCACTTTTCTTTTTTCTCAGCACGCATTTCTGGATGTGTCATATTCTAAAATAGGACAACCCCCGCCGTCCCCCTCCCGTTTAATGTGCGAGTGGAGTTGTTGGTCAACAGTTGGGTCGGGGGGCCAGGCAGAGGGAGGGAGGGCCGCGAACAATGGACTGTGCTGTTGTGTGCTGGAGTCGGTGGAGGGAGGGAGGAGAGAGAGAGAGAGAGAAAGAGAGAGAGAGAGAGAGAGAGAGAGAGAGAGAGGGGGGGGAGAGTAGGGAGAGAGAGAGAGAGAGAGTCAGGCTGATGACAGAGTGAAAGAGGTTAGTGTCTATGCTGGGAAATGAGACCAGAGGAGGGGGGTTCCTGTGTCTGTTGGCTTGTTAATGATGATTCAGTCCCATCAGCTCAACAGCCTTCTCTATCAAGGAATCTCTGAATGCCTACAAACTGCCTCCAGTTCACAAATACATACTTTCAACTACACATTTCTGACACTGGAATTATTACTTTAAAACGCATTTTAGAGCAGCAGGATGTGCAGAAATTTAAATCAATGGAAAAAAAAAAGAAATCTAAATTCCTCTGATTTATATTTCATGTAAAATCGATCAGTTATTTAATCTTCCATCAGTTCATAAAAAGAAACTCTCACTCCTCTCTCCACTGCTCTCGACATGTCAGGCAATGATACAGCCTCATAGCTTTTGAGTGTTGGTTATGTGTTCACACTTTCGTTGGCAGACTGTGAGGAACAACGAAAAACGCTGATTCCAGACGCAAAGACACTGCTCCGTTTTCAAATCACCCGATTCAACAAGTGCCGAAAATTAAAGCTGTGGGCCAGAGACAGCAGCTGCCAAACCTCAGCCAACCGGATCGAAATCTGCAACCGGTGTGTGTGTATGTGTGTGTGTGTGTGTGTGTGTGTGTGTGTGTGTGTGTGTGTTAGTGGGGGAAAACCCAGTCACTGCAACGTTTTGCAGCAATGATCGCCTGTTTCTGTGTCTCCACATGGCATCCCACCCGCTCTCCTCTCCCCTCTCTTCCCCTCTCTTCCCCTCCCGGGTCTGCCAGGCTCCTTGAGCCGGCCATGGGTGGCCGTCAGCCGGGGAACCCGCTCATATTGTTCCAGACCAGCGACGTGCTGCATGGAGGCAGAGAAATAGTTGCTTCAAAGTCTAAAGAAACAACGCAGAGATATTCGTGTACTGTGTCAGTGGTCTGGGCTTCCCAACAAATATAGAACGGTGTCAAACTTGCTTTAATTTGTAACCAATTTCTCCTATTTTCAGGGTTTATTTTTATCCTAAATTTGCACTGATTTTCCTGCAACAACCTGATGGGTTTGATCTTCTTTCTGCTTACACTGGGTCTGCAGATTATAGCCCCCCCCCCCCTCCTCCCCTCCTCAACAGGCCCGAGGAGGGGCATCAGTAAACACAGTCTCCAAATTTCCGGACAACAAAAGACCAGCAGACCATGCAGCAGCACTTTCGCTTGCAGCCGCGTGACAGGCCGGTCCCATACAGTCACCTGTTGCTTCAAGCTGAGTGAGCCCAAAACATCCCACAGGAAACAAGAAAATCTAATAAATAATTAAGATGGTTGTTGAAAATGACCTTTATTTTATTTTCATTTAAAGACGGTTTATTTTAAACCGTCGCCTTTTCACACTCAATCTTTTCACATTTCTGGCAACCCCATAAAGGCCCGTGTCCCTGTCCTCCCTGTGACCATATAGCTCATGAGTGAAGCTCCTGAATTGGAGCTGTATTGTCCTCTTCCCAACAGCAGCCAGCAGGCTCAGCAGCCAGCACAGCCAGCCAAGCGTTTGACGTTATTAAATAATAAAGAGATGCTGATCTGGTCGCATTGTTGTGCAGCAAAAAAGGCCAATTAGCGTGCCGTTATACTGTCATTATGGCTGTATTAACTCGAATTAGTTATAAGACAATGTGCATATTGACACTTGCATTTTTCATTTTTTTGACTATAGGGAAAATTAGTCTGTACGTCGAAATAACACCGTGCGACTGTAACAGTGACTGTAATAGCCCTAATAAACGTAATGGTTTTTAATCTCAATATTTAGAATAAACACTCAGATACTGGCCCACTCATAATAATAAAACAACAACAAATAAAACATGAAATAAACAACCTATAATTAGATATTTTGTACTAATGAAAAACGGTGATTTTGAGTCTTGGTTTATTAGCTATCATATTGAAATTGATTTTGCAAAATGAGGAAACTCACACTAAGTGTTCTAAATGAGTAATAATATTACTTTAAAAATTTGCAGCTTTTGAGTAATGAGCTCTTCTGATTTATTCTCATGGCAGAGCTCAGATCAGTTTTAGCGCACAGCAGAAGGATTTCCCTGGCAGGCTACAGTACAAAAGGCCTTATATTGTTGTTTGTCGGCTCTTCTCAGAGAAAAATCCCCCTCTACCCCCCTTACTCTCTCCACCCCTCTGTCTCTCTTCCTTCTGCCTTGCACTTTCTCCTGGCCTGTGCTAATCTCCTCTAGAAGCAGAATAGACATATGTTATCTGAGTTATCAGTAACCTCTATTAGAACCTATCTTAACTGAGGCCAAGACAAGTCATCTTTAAATTTATTTCAGGAAGCACTAGACTCACATGGACCAGTTATGACTTTATGAAACTACAATTTTGTCTAAAATCCACATTTTGAATATTTATTTTTCACTTTAATCAGCAGCTGTCTTGGGGGGGGGGGTATTTGCAGGAATATTTGAACTTTTATGCAGAATATCCGGTGTGAAACACGAGTTTATATTGGATATTTTATAGTCAATCAAAGCCATGGGCCACAGTTATGAGACATGACACAGAGTTAGTAATGAAACGTGGATCCACAAGTTAAAGAAAAGCATGGGAATTGCTACAGACAGTGGAGACTAAAAACTGTTTTGGTGGTGCTGAGTTGGATATAGTTTCAAGCCTATGGGTCTAACCATCTGACATTTATATATCACTGTAACTCATTTCGCACACAGCACCAAATGCTCGGATGTGACGGAGGGGTTAAAAAAAACTTAGAGCCAGTATGTGGGTGATCTTCATGTAAGTCAGTGAGCTACAGTTACATTAAAAATAAAAAGTAACAGAACTGCTGGTTGGTTTTGGTTTGTCCGGAGTTGTGATCTGCTGCATTCCTTTAATGATGGCGCTCTATAAAGCTGTCAGCATCAATGAGCACAAATGATAAACGGAGCCCGAGCTGCTGGTGACGTGGAGGGAGGAGGTGGAGGGTGGTGGTGGTGGTGGTCGGAGGGGGGTGGGGTGGGGTGGGGTGGGGGTGTCGCGGAGGCCTCGAGCCTCTGAGAATGCAAGCAAAGAGCAGCGCGAGGCTGATGGCATGCTGGTCTGTGTCAGTGTGTGGTCCTATTCAATGGAAGTGAGTGTGTGCGTGCGTGCGTGCGTGCTTGCGGGAGAGAGAGAGAGAGAGAGAGAGAGAGAGAGAGAGAGAGAGAAACCTCCTCTCCACACACACACACACACACACACCGCCCGCTTCCCTTCTCTGCACCTGCGCTAGATCAGCAGGCTACTGGCTGCCATTCAGTCCCTCTACGCTCCACACACATTGAAACACACATACACACACTAAAACAGACACACACACACACACACACACACACACACACACACACACACACACACACACACACACGCAGGCGAAACACACGACAGCTCTCTGCTCTGACAGTTTTGCTATTCAACCATTCTCGCAGTCTTTCTGTGTGATGGAGGCAGAGATGTCGGGGAGACTTTAAAAAAAAAAAAAAAAAAAGAAAGAAAGAAAAAAACTTCTGGGCTGCAGAATAATAACGACACAAGAGGAAGAGATGAAGATAAACACTAAGGGTGATTATTTGCAGAAGTTTGCACATTTTATTTATTCAGCACCTAATTCACTTTACTAACTTCTCCATCTTTAACTTGCAAACCACCCTCATGACTCTACACCCATCAGGCACATTATACTAACTCTAGGCTACTTAATAGGCTCAATCAGACACAAGGCCTTTAGGCACATAAAAGTGGAAAACAACATGAAGAAAAAACGTCTCGTCGTATTCATACTTATAAAACACAGACCTTATTTAATCTTATGCTCACAAGTTAAAGATAAATAAATAAATAAATAATCAGTAACTGCCTCTGAGAAATTATTAAATTATTTAATTGTTGTCAAGTATCAGTCTTTCTATTTAAACACCCATCAATCAATAAGGGACATGATAGGCTACAATCGATTTTGGCAGTGGAGATTTGAAACAAGGATTGTATCTTTAGTGACAATAAATGAATAAACGGGACTGGAAAAGCTTCTATAAAAGTTTTTGAAACTATAACAGTTTTAAATTGTGATGTTGTGATAATGGAGGTAAATACTGGCCGAGCTCATTTTAACCAACAGGCCTGTAAGAGACCAGCGTTGTATCAGGTGATTACTGTATGGCTGTAAAAAACAATATATATCCTTGTGAAGTTTAGTATCCAGCGGAAACACATATAAGGACCAGCGCTTCATCTGTGGGTGACGTCATGCCCCCTCCTCCTCATTATCCGCAACGTGGTAAAAAAGGAAAGTGGCTCTCGTAGGATTACAGGGCCACTAAGCTCGTTTTGTTTGCTTGCTTGTGTGTGTGTGTGTGTGTGTGTGTGTGTGTGTGTGTGTGTGTGTTTGCGGGTAAGGGGGGTCATTTGACCTAATTTTAAAAATCATATAATCTCAACAACAAACACAGGATTTGGAAAGCGGCCAGTATAAGCTGTGGACCGACACACCTAACCTTGTCCTCACGCTGTGGACTAATAGTCTTTCAGTTTTCATTTAAATTATTGATTTTGTTTCATTTATTTATTTATTGACTTTTTCCCGAGGCCTGATGGACTCCATGGCCTTGTTTATTGAATGGTTCATGACCTGCTGTTACCGAACCCTACAATACATGATATTAAATGATATTTTACTCTGTTACAACATGTGGATACCAACTTCTTCTCACCTACAATTTCAATCATTTTTACACCTGTGTAATGAAACACTTCAATATTGTGATAAAGGCCACTTGAAAGCTACACAGGCCGAGCTCTAGACACACACACACACACACACACACACACACACACACACACACACACACACACACACACACACGCCAGGTTATCATAGATAACATCTGGGAGCTTTTCTCTCTCTTTTTCTTTCTTTTTTTTTTTTTTTAACCGGGGGCAAAAAAAAGCAGAGGCGCGCGCTTACCACCTGTTGCAGTCCAAATATCCTCGAGCTGCGACAGCCAGACTCTGCACGCGAGCAACAGAAGGGGAGATGGATGGATGGATGGATGGATGGATGGATGGATGGATGGATGGATGAATGGATGGATGGTTGGATGGATGGATGGATGGATGGATGGGAACGCCTTCACCGGGCCTCCCAGCTTCTACCTATATCACACAGAACACACCTGGTTGTTCGCGTTGCACATGGACATTTACAGGTTCAGGAGCTCCTGTGCTTCCAACAAACAGTATGTTTCAACCTTTGCTTTGATACAACAATCTGAAACACGCAGCTGTGGGCCCTTACAGCTCTTTTGTTTTAAACCAATGAGATTTACAGAAAGTATCATCGTGGATTCAGCCCCCGTCCACACATTCTCACCATGTACGAGCTGTAACACTTTAGACACCTGGTTCCCTGTGTGAGCGGCTGCACTGTGCAGCGCCTTTATTTAATGTTTGAACAGGAGCGCCAGGCAGCTTAAAGCGCCTCTGAGATTAAATCACATTTTGGAAAGCACAGGGGCAAAATGCGGGCTAATATTTTTCTACCGAGATAGCGCGATATCAGTGTTTTCAGAGTGAACATTTACCGTGTCCTAGTTAGTGACTGGGCTACTTGGCCTCACTCACGTGTGAAGGGACTGATTTTTATTTTTAGGACAAGAAAACACGTAAAATGTGGAGCATGAACGGATTTGACTTCGATTTTAACCTCATATCCAAATAAAAATAGAAATCTAATACGGTGAGAAAATGCATCAGTAGATAAAGGTGTGAAATACCCTGGTTTTGTTTTTAAAAGCAGCCTGGGCCTTCCTTCAGTACAGTATCCTTAACCATCTTTACAGGCGTTACAAATAAGCCGCAGCTTTTTATGATACTCCACACAAAATATAACTTGATCTTCAAATACATCATTTATTCTCCGCATCCACTCAGAAACCTTTCCGCCACATCAAAGCTGCAACGCGCAGAAAAAATAGTAATTTCGCGGGGCCTCCGGGGCCTGCAGCAGGGGCCCGGTGTTCATGGGAAGAAGAAGTAGAGTGAGTAGAGTAAGAAGTAGAAGAGGGAGAGGAGACTTTAATGCGTCTATACCCGACCTTTTAAAAACAATTTGTTTATCACCGATGTCCTCGGCTATTACAACCGATTCAGATGCTCGGATCAATGATTAATGGGGCAACCAACGATCCCTTGACCTCGTGAGTGTCCGGCTGAGAGAGAGAGAGAGAGAGAGAGAGAGAGAGTGGACGGATAAATACCGAGGGGCCTCTTCAAATATTCATCCACCGGTTAATGTGAGCTCCGCTCCCCCGGGACCCAGCCTGCAAGACACAACGGCCCTAATCTATCTCTCTGTACACACACACACACACACACAACAACACACACACACACACACCAACACACACACACACACACACACACACACACACACACACACACACACACACACACACACACACATACGCTCCCCCCAGATTTAAAAACCGTTAGTTAAATTCAGAGCGAGCTGTTAGCTCATCATAAGGATTATTATTATAGGAGGAGGAGGTGTTGGGGGTGGGGGGCTGGGGAGGGGGAACGCAGCCTGGCTGGCAGAGAGATGCATGGGAACATTTTTTGGAACCGGCTCTGTGTTGTTTAAAGGAAGGAGAGTGAGCACCGAGACACCGGAGAGCTTGAACCGTGAGAACCGGGGGTTAACGGGAAACAGCAGGGCCCGTTTGATTAAACATTAAATTAAAATGGCCACACTCGACACTCTGTGTGGAGTTATTACATCGCGGGAGAAAAAGCATCCCGACTGGTCCCGCGCGCCTGGCTCCTTTCAAGAGGCCTCACCTTCAATTTAGACCTAATTGAACATTTAGGCTGATGAGCCGGCTCCTGTGATTTGGAGAAGAGCAGAGCAGAGGACGCGTCCAAAAAAAGAAAGAAAGAAAAATACCACAACTTGTTAAAACCAAACAGCAAGAGGAAATGTTACAGCATGAAAAGAGGCCTGAGCTCATCATATCAGACTGCTGTAGATACTCTGAAATATCCAGACATGCTGCTGTCACAGTCAAGTGTCATTAGAAATTGAAAATCCACCAATGACAGAAAATTCTCCCGTCAGTGTGAACAAATCTAAAATAAGCGAATGAGGTAATAAATGTGTTTATAGATATTAGCGCTGTGTGATTATTCCCTCTGTCAGTCAAAAGCAGGCCCATAATACTAATAACGACACTGCTAATAATAGATACTGCATTTTTAAAATTAATTAAAAAGAATATAGATTTTTTTTTTTTAAATGTAAACTGGGTCTCAACAGTAATTCTGCTTTCTTACTGATAATAGAAGAGGAGAAATGACAGTCTATACCTGGGGATGTTGGGCATTTTGATGGAAAAATCTTCCCCCTTTTTAGGAAACAGGCAACAAACTTTGGCTTGATGGGGCCATCCGCAGGCACTAGAAAATAGAAACGTGGTTAACCACGACGCACAAGCTGAATGATTTGATCAGTAAAGTTTAAAGGGACAAATTCCACTAAAAGTATATTTTTTAAAATCAGTTGAACTCTGATACTTTGCATTCATAAAAAAATGTAAAGAGTCAGTGTTGAATTAAAGAATGGACACAACTGCAGAAAGACAGATGACAACTCAACATGTGATGACTGCCTGCACACACAGAATGACTTGAGAGAAATAAAATCAAAACTCATACAATTTCAAGTATCCAAATTTCCAAAATTTATTCATTTCAAACTGCATATTGAAAAAAAATATACTCAGCTGAAACTGTAACTGTTATAAGGATGGTATTAGTTCCGGTATATATATACATGGAGTGGTTGGCTTCTGCGTACAGGCCACAATTTTTAAAATACAACTACGGGAATGAATTTTGAAATAAAAACTTAAAATATCACAGTAAATATACAGAAATTGTACAAATCAATTAGAAAATAAAGAGCACAAGCGTCATACCTCTAACAGATGAAAAGTGGGAGACGGAAATATAAATTAACAACCTAGATTTTAAGCTGTATGAGAGAAAAAGTGTCTTATCTTTTTTTAAGAAATTAAAATGTTTAGTAACATTGACCTTAAATGAAAAAAAAAAAACAGTATTACCTGCTTCGTTTTATGTCCCTTTTCTTTCCAATGTTTGCAGTAATAAAGGAGCATAACTGATCGCTCCCATATAATTCCAGTTCTGCCATTTTTCACCTTTAATATTTTTTGCAGAACTGGCGTTGCTTTATATAAAAAAAAAAAGAAAAGAAAAATGCAACCTCTTGCAGTTTAACAAACAATTTCATCTGATTGTAATGTTTCTTTGATAAATACTGTACAAAAGGTGATTGCAATAATAAAACATTTGATTGCGACTCCCACTTTCTAGTCTTCCAAACTTCATCCACCAGTGAAGAGGGGGATCTCCTACCGTTTCCTCTAGAGCTTCCTTAGAATAAAATGAAAGAAAAAAAGAGTCGTGTGTCCTTTTCCTGGAGACTTCTATACAACTTTTCCCACCCCGAAATTTTTCTGTACAAAAATAGTCCAACGTTAAGTAGTCCACAGTTTCTCTTATAAAAGTTCTTTTTTCTCTCTCTCTGCTTGGTGTCTCTTACATGTGTGTTAACGGCAGCGTGCCGTTGATCGTCGTCCCGGGCACGGTGCTCTGGTAGTGCCCGGACATGTGTAGCCTGGTCTGGGCGGTCTGCTCGCTCACCTCCGCCCCGGGCAGGTACATGCTGATCATGTCCCTCAGGTCTCCGCTTTGGCAGCCCGGGGCGGCCCGGTGGGACGACGAGGTGACGACGGGCGGGCTGGAGCTGCTGGACTCGGACTTCACCACGGAGGAGGGCCCCATGGAGCCCAGGGCGGTCATCCCCGGCGTGGTTTGCTGGGAATAGGACATGGAGTATGTCGGGGAGCCGTTCATGTAACTCTGGGAGCTGGTCATGGTGTTGTACTGCAGGGCGCTCATGTCGTAGCGGTGCATGGACTGCATCTGGCTCGGGTTGTGCGCGTTCAGCCCAGGGTGCTGGTAGCTCAGCTGGTCCTGCATCATGCCGTAGCCCCCGTTGGTCCAGCCGTTCATGTGCGCCGCATAGCTGTCCATCCGCTGGTTCACCCCACCGCCCAGCCCGGCGCCCACCCCTACACCGACCCCAGTTCCCATCCCGTTTCCTCCCGGAGCCAGCAGCCCGCCGGGCAAGGTGTACTTGTCCTTCTTCATCAGGGTCTTGGTTTTCCGCCGGGGCCGGTATTTGTAATCCGGATGCTCCTTCATGTGCAGGGCCCGCAGCCTCTTGGCTTCGTCGATGAAAGGTCTCTTCTCGCTCTCCGACAGAAGTTTCCACTCCGCGCCCAGCCTCTTGCTTATCTCCGAGTTGTGCATTTTGGGATTCTCTTGGGCCATCTTCCTCCTCTGGCCTCGGGACCACACCATGAACGCGTTCATGGGTCTCTTTACCCGCTCCGGACTGTTTTTCTGGTTGGTGCCAGTGCCGGACGTGTTGGTGTTGCCCGTGCCCCCCGTGTTGGTCTGGGGAGCTGGGGGCTTCAGTTCAGTCTCCATCATGTTATACATCAGGAACAGCTTTTCAGTTGGAGCTCCCGAGCAGAGGAAAAAAAAAACACAGAGACAAACTCCACAAGCCAGAGGCAGGACAGTGAGGAGCGCAGGGCTGCTGCGAAAAGTTACCTGTCGATTTTTCTCTGCAACTTTTTCTCTGGACCAAAAAAAAAAAACAACAAGCACCAAGCCGCGTCTCCACACACTCTCACTCTCTCTCTCTCTCTCCCTCTCAGTGAGTGTGTGTCAGAGTGTGTGTGTGAGTGTGAGTGTGAGACAGAGAGCCTTCTCCCAATAGGTCCCTGCTATGTTGTGTCCACAAAACTTCTCCCGTCGCTTCTCCGAAAAAGCATTAACAAACTGTACTTTTTCGCCTCTGTCCGTCTGAGCCTTGACAACTCCAGATAGTTTTTGAACAAGTTAATAGACAACCATTCATGTGACGGGGCTGTCAGCGAATAAATGGCTTCGACCTGGCCAATCAGAGCCGGCCTGCTCCCCTGACACACCAATGGGAGACCTTAATTAGCATAAAGGGGCGGGGTCTGCCCTGCCCCGAGACACACACGCATACACGCACAACCTGCCCATATGAGCCAATGCAAAGTACATATTTACTATTTCCAGGCTTATGGAGACATTTCTCTGGGAACATATGCATGGTGGCACTTAATGAACATTTTCTAGCATCAAACAGAGGAGGAAAGGGGGGGTTCAAAAGCTTCCCGGCTTTTACATTAGTTTATGTTGTCTTGCAAACTTTATGCTTAAACTAGGAAAAAAAGTTATCCAATAAATACAAAAAATATACCAAAGAATTTCTCAAAAATGAGTCAATTCATTCATGTTTGGCTCAGTCTTTTTTTAAATTATGGAGCCTTTATTCTAGCACAAAAAAATAAATATCCACATTTAAAAATCAAATCAAATAAAAGTTAAATAAATGTTTCAAAATAAGTTTAATAAATAAGACTATACTCAAATGATGACATTAATGGTGTCAGTCTTATTCTGAAGGTGAAAACAGCCTCGTTCTGACTTGAAGTCACGGCCCACGACGCTTCTGTTGTTCAAAATCAAAAAGTCACTAATTCCTCCACTTACGGCCCCAATAACATAACAACACTTAAATAAACTTTGTTAGTTAACTGAAAGCACTGAATGGCGGTGGTGTGTGTGTGAATGCGTGTGTGTGTGTGTGCGTGAGTGAGTGGGGGTGGGGGGGTGGGGGGGCACGGCTGGTTTTTAGCGTTGAAAAGAGGAAAGGTAATCCAAGATGTTTCCCCTAGTCCTTTTGTTTAGTGAAGTTGAATGCCAACACACAGAAGGCAGACGGGCTCATCTCAGCACAAATAAGCGGTTTTTGTTTGGGATGTTGTCGCTACATCTGTCCGGACAAAGACCCAACTCCACTCCACTTCCACCGCCACAGTGCTGCTGTTGTTGTTAGGGCTTTGTAGTTAAGGGGAGGGTGGGTGGTAGTGGTGGTGGGGGGGATACGGCCTACCGGGGACACGAGGGGAGGAGAAATAAAGGTGAGGAATATTTTAAGATAAAGTGTGTTTGCACAAAAGGCGCAGCTCATTCATATAAGCCTGAACAAGCGTGTCAGCCAATTAGTGTGAATGAAAAGCGGCCTCCACCTGCCTCACTTTATTATGGATCAAACCGACCAGACTGCGATTATGATGATATGACACCGGCATCACACACGTTAAAGCCAAATAATTCACTCATATGCTTTTAATGTCCAAAACGGCTAAAGTTTTTTCTTTTTTTCTTTTTGTGAGGTTGGGAGTGTTGTTGCCACTTGTTTTGCTTTTTTCCCCTGAAATCTCCATCTGAGGACCAGGCGTCCTGCTGCGTGACACCAGCGCCGCCTACTGGACAGAGGCGAAACTACAAGTGACTCCACAAGCAAGACAGGGGGTTTCTCTAAGTGTAGAGAGAAGGAACAGAGGGGGTGGCTGTTTTTAGAAGTTCTGGTAAAGATAAGAAATGCTAAAAATATTATTTTAAATATATTCATTATCCATCAACAGGCAGCAGGTTTAAAAAAAAAAAAAAAAAAAAACTGAGGTATTCAGTCACAACACAGCCACACATCTGCTTGTCTGGATCTGCAAGCCTTGCCCAATAATTAAAGATAGATCAAGTACATACACCTGAAATAATTTAATTTAAATGCGTGTCTCTAGATTAAATCATAATTGAAAGTGAATAGATCAAGCCTTATTATTTTGTTTTAGTCATTTGATAATAAATGGAGGAGCGGAGCCCCCGTGCTCTCATTATGCCGGCCCCGGCAACCTTACATAAGATTCATCTTGTGCGTAATGGGCTGCGAGAGGCGACACATGCAGCTCGGTCCATTATAATGCAAGGTTGAAATGGGCCGCTCGGCTGTTATCTGCATCTGAGTGTGTTCCCCGCTACCTCTAATCTGCTTATGATAATAAAGGAACAGCGGGGCCCTGCAGCTCTCTGAAAGCAGGCCCCAGCCAGCCGGGAATGGCCCTGCATCCACAATCATCCTGAATTAAAGCCGTTGCTTGACAAAAACCAGGAGAAACTAGCGGGGCGGCTCCCTCGGACCACTTGTAAGCCCCCCGCTACACCAGGTTTGGATGGATACAGCAAATATAGAGTGCAGCACGCTGTGATATCAAAATACTGTTTTGTGGTTACACAATTTTGGGTGATAGGATCTCTGCTTTAAAAAAAAAAAAAAAAAAAAAAAAAAACAAGCGACAAGATAGAGCAACAATAAAGCTGAGATATTTTTTTCCAAGAAGAGCCACGCAAGAAAAATCTCCTCTCTGAACTCTTATAAAAAAGTTAAACTATCTAAAATTAACATTTCTGATCGCGGTGACACCAACACACGTCAATTAATCCAAATTAAATTTAAATTTACACATGACAAAATCTACAAAAGGATAAATCCCGTCAAAGCCACGCAAACATAACAATTGTATATGGCAATGAGAGAGACAGTTTTCAGGTGAAATGTAAATAAACTTGTCTGTTCTTGCCACTAGGGGCCGTACCAGGGGCTGGAGACGCAGCCAAGAAAATACTTCATCAACACATTAATAACTCCTGCCTGGAAATAATTATGGAAAGCATATGTACGGCTTTTTTTTTTAGACAAACGAAGGAATAACATTGCTCTTTATTTTGAGGACATCGATGAGTTTTTAGGCAGATACTTAACTTATGATTTGTTACAATGTGATTACATTTTTTCCCCCAAAATTTGGACAATATTTATTTGTTTTAGTGCAATGGTAAACTAAAATAAATGAGATCATAGCATAAAGCTCAGACGGCTACCAGGCTGTAAAACTGACAATATGTCGTTCGATATATTAGGCCATGATGAATTAAAATATAGAGTAAGATTAGTAAAATAAAAACTGAGAGTGTAATTAAAATCATAAAATCATGACATTCGCTGGAGTCTAATACACATATTTGTTGTAATAAAAGCGCATCAGTGTAAGTAGAAATAATTCAGGGTGTTCTATTTGATGTGTGATTGAAATATTATAAATGAACGCTTTTCTTAAAAATTAAAAATGTAGCCTACTGGAAGAGGAAAATAATTAAATTGCATTAATTGATAGTAAGAAAGGTAATGTCAGATGTGATGGTAATAAATAGAACAAACGATGCTTGTGTATGTTGAGTCGAAAACCAAACCGGCCAGCAACAACTCAGGCAGTCAGTCAAGCTCGATGCCATGCGCTGTCATTCCACAACACTGCATGTTTTACACACACACACACACACACACACACACACACACACACACACACACACACACACACAGTGCCACCTACAGAAAACAACCAGATAATTCACACCATACAAATCATTTGAGCTTATAAGGGAACTACATTTACAAAGACACAGAGCTGTCGACAGGTGAAATCTGGACGTGCAGTGCAGAAACACAGCTATGACCATGTAGGAGCACTACTCGGGGGGGGGGAAGGGAAAAGAAAAAGCAGCAGAAGATAAGCGCTTGAGGAAGATTTAAAGAGTCAGAGACAAACACAGAAGCAGAGAGCGAGGGGAGGATGACAGAGAGACAGGCAGAGAGAGAGGATCAGTGCTCTCAGTGTGAATAGGCTTAGCAGCAAAGAAATATGACTTTGGCTCGGTATCTGATCAATCTGTGCCATATAGTCTAAACCACAGTCATACCACTCATATTAGAGCGCTGGAGCACTTTTAATTATAAACCCATCCACAGAGGACGGAGAATGTGATGATAGCACGTTTGAAAAAATGTGGGGAGGGAGGAGAGGGAAGGAGGGAGAGAGAAGAGAGGGGAGTCCAGTGGAACCATGAGAGCCTTTAGAAAAGACCAGCATCATCATAATGGCACTATATGCATTTTACATTGAAGCTGCCCATTGACACACACCACACACAAACACACAAACACACAGGGTTCTCTCCACCGCACTCCAACTTACTGCCAGTTTGGGAGTTGTCTTCCTCTCGTGTTGAAATAAAACAAGACGCCGTTTCGTTCAACCTCCTCCACATCCTCCTCCTCGCTTCCGTACCGGTGAAGCAGTCTCAGCCTGTCCGGGGGAAGAGCTCCGTGCGCCGGCCGTGAAACAGCCCCAAACGGCAAACCTCCGCATGTCGTTCTCCCCCCCCCTCGGTAGTCCGCGCGGTTTCGATCCGGCAGCCGGCGCGCTTTGGCCGCCGTGCAGCTCCGCGGTTGTCCCGCTGTCTGTCTGGAGCTCCGCTGTCTTCTCTCCGCTCGCCCTGCAACAAGAAAAGCCGTTTATGGCGACACACAATGTGAAAAGGGGGCCGATTTAAAAAGGAGAAGAATGCAAGCAAGAACAACAAAAGTCAGTTATAGCAAAGTCTATGCCTCTCCTCTCCTATCTTCCACCCCCTAGCTTAGCCCACATAATGAGCAGGA
Organism: Seriola dumerili; assembly: GCF_002260705.1. Taxonomy (NCBI): domain Eukaryota; kingdom Metazoa; phylum Chordata; class Actinopteri; order Carangiformes; family Carangidae; genus Seriola; species Seriola dumerili. The sequence continues at coordinate 11,793,114 of NW_019174257.1, forward strand.
AAAAGCTTTATATTTTGTTCACTGGGTATTCACAGATAATTTGAAGCCATTGTTTCTGCCACAGATGGTTCTTTTTAATACAATAACGGTGCTCTTTGTGAATAGCGAGCCCACAATAAAAATCTAAAGCGTCCTCCTGAATAACCATTTTGTTCTCTCTTGTATAGGCCGAACAAAAGCGCCAGTGAGGTAATGGCCTGCCTTATTGAAAGCCTCAGAATGGGGATTTGATAAAGATTTTTTTTTCGCTCCTTTTTCCTTTTGCACAAAGTACATGGCAATGTCAAAGAGAAACTGACACGGTATGAAAAGGAAGGCTCAAAAAGTGCTTCTGTTAAAAGTTGTATTGATTATTATTATTATTATTATTATTATTATTATTACACAAGTAATTACTTTTCATAACTTGTGCACAAGTCAGAGGTGAGAGGTTGTTTTTCTTTTCTTTTTTTTCTTTTTTTGGGGTGGGGGGGCTGCAACAGAGCAGGTCAGGTGCAGGCGTGTTATGGGTTTTTACAATGGAGCTTAAATTCAGAATACATTAGCCTCCAAAGGTCTGCTGTGGATTTGGCACAGTCTCATAATTTTGCATAGGGTGAGTCAAGTTGTGCTTGATAAAATTAAGTATTCAGGGCATATCCTTGGTGTCTTGCACAAACCTCCTGTTTCTAATTCTACCCTTTTCACCACAATCGCCCAGAAAATATTGCATGGCCCTAAAGCGTTGATAAGTCACTGTAAAATGTCATAAATGCATGGATGTTAATAGAGGGGGTGGGGTGGGGTGGGGGGTGGGGGGGTAGACTGATGTAACCTGCTAAGGTTGAGATGCACGCCTGCAGGTGTGTATGTATTAGCTCCTCCAGGATGGACCCTGCAACCATGTAGCAGCCACCTTAGTCTGCCCACGGTTGATGTAATTTGTAATTAACTCATGGCTAATCAATAAAGCGTTTAACAGAAAGCACAATGGACACACAGGGGATGATCCCAAGCCAAACATATTGGATGTCAGTGATCGTTACAAGGTGAGGACATCCTGTCTATCACAGGGGTGTGTGTGTGTGTGTGGGTGATGGCTGGAGAGGGTGTGCATCAGTAGAAGATAGGGGGCATTAGATGAGGGCGATGATGGGTGAGAAGGAGAGAGGAATGAATGCAGGGAAGGAGAAAAGGGCAAAGAGGAGAGAAAAGGGGATAAAGGGGGGGTAATGGAGGAGAGGAAAGATGAGGGGAAAGAGAGCAAAGAATCCCATTTCAACTCGTCTGGTAGTTCACAGAGCTGCACACACGCAGAATCAGTTTCCTCCTGTACCCATTATCCCTCAGCCTCATACCAAACACATGTATGTGCAGCACATCAACACACACATATTACACACACTGGATTAAGAACAAAGCCCCACATCTTACAACAGCCTACATCACACATGAAGCACAAAGGAAAAATCAGTCACAGATATTTGGCAGGATTGTCAACAACATCAGTTCACATGAAAAAAAAAAATGTCCACACACACTGACAAGAAAAACAACTACACGAAGTTCTTCAGATGCAAAAAATTAATAAAATAAAATAAAAAATCACATCATATGTGTAAAAGTTGACACAACATGGAAATAATGTGACAGAAAATGTATAGTTTTGGTTTTAGCATCATCGTCTCCACAACGCTTTGTCAGAGTGCAGAGGTGATGTGATGTGGGAGTTTGCTACAAGCACCACCTCTTGTAAAAATTCAAGAGCAGAAGTTCTTTCACATTTGTTTGAACTAAATAATTTTCTCTTCGTGTCCTTGCAAAGATGAAATTCAATATAAATACAGTATAAACAGATTTTTAAAACAAATAATCTACATTATTTTCATAAACACACGACTATTTTTCTGAATTTCCACCAGTTTGTGAAATGATTTAAATTTGCTGCAAATTACTCATCACAGCAGCAGCGTTTCTCTGCAGCAACATGATGGAAAACCAAAAGAGTGCCACCTACAGAAACAACAGATAATTCACACCATACACAATCATTGAGCTTATAAGGGAACTACATTTACAAAGACACAGAGCTGTCGACAGGTGAAATCTGGACGTGCAGTGCAGAAACACAGCTATGACCATGTAGGAGCACTACTCGGGGGGGGGGAAGGGGGAAAAAGAAAAAGCAGCAGAAGATAAGCGCTTGAGGAAGATTTAAAGAGTCAGAGACAAACACAGAAGCAGAGAGCGAGGGGGAGGATGACAGAGAGACAGGCAGAGAGAGAGGATCAGTGCTCTCAGTGTGAATAGGCTTAGCAGCAAAGAAATATGACTTTGGCTCGGTATCTGATCAATCTGTGCCATATAGTCTAAACCACAGTCATACCACTCATATTAGAGCGCTGGAGCACTTTTAATTATAAACCCATCCACAGAGGACGGAGAATGTGATGATAGCATGTTGAAAAAATGTGGGGAGGGAGGGAGAGGGAAGGAGGGAGAGAGAGAGAGGGAGTCCAGTGGAACCATGAGAGCCTTTAGAAAGACCAGCATCATCATTGAATGCTAATGCATTTTACATTGAAGCTGCCCATTGACACACACACACACACACACACACACACACACACACACACACACACACACACACACACACACACATACACACACACACACAGACACACACAGCAAACTTCCACACACACACACACACACACACATTTATATTACACACACATGTTAGCATTTCCATATGCATGAGAGTGGACACATTTGCTGCGTATGTTTTGTGTGTTTTCTCGCAGCTCGGCCTGATGGGAGATCCACAGTGGGCCTTTTTCACCCTTTGTGTATCTGCATAGCATTGTGTGTGCAAATGAAAGTGAGTGAGAGAGTGTGTGTGTGTGTGTGTGAGAGGGTGTGAGGGTGTGTGTGAATCAGGCACACTGACACAGTAATCAGTGAAAAGGGGGGGCCCTGTTGAAGGAGACATGGCCAGTCAACTGTCAATCATGTCAAATGCACACACACGCACGCGCACACACACACACACACACAAATATATTCATTTATTAAGACTGCTTTACTTGCCTTTACCCAGAAATAGCAATATTGTCTAATGGCTGTTTTAAGGCTCATGCGGTGGCAGGATGACATCACAACACACCTTAATGTTCAACGCAGTGAGTTCAAGTCTGCTTCTCAGGCCACGTTTCCTCAGTCTCACCCATCCCTCCTGTCCTTATATGTTTCATTTTTAAGGTCTGGCAGTATTTGTTTTCCTGAGGGACATTCCATGTTGATCTGCAGGTAAGATATTGGCAGATGTTCAGTATCTAGATTTGGCAAATGAAAATGTTTTGGAGCACCGTTTGTTTTGCTTCTCCTTATCTCTGGTTGCTGTAATGCCGTTGTAGCAGCACACTGGTGAATTATAATGTCTTTATCTGATGCAAAACAAATCTTCAAAAGCAGGCAACTTAAAAAAAAAAAAAAAAAAAAGTTTTACTGTACAAAATGAAAAGTTACAAGATCTACTTGTCTATTGGTCACGACAACATCAATAGAAATAAAGTAGCATGTCAACAATGGCAACAATTTAAATACCATAACATTAACAACATTGATTTGATACTAATATTCCCTGAAAACATTCCTGAATGTTCTGTGTTACAAACATTTTCTGCACTTTGCTTGTATTAAACACCAGTAGTAATGCATGCTGCTATCTGTTCATGAAAGAAGCAGTTTTAAACCTTGATGAAATATTGCATCGCCTAAGCCAAATACATTTAAAAACAAAGCCAGTATTTTTCTCATCAATAACAGAGCCCTTTGTAAAAACTCCTCAGAATGTTTTAAATGTGCAAAGATGGTTTCGTATTTTCATTGTAGACAGGACAAATAGTCACCTACACCTGCACAGGCAAGGTGAGAATCTGGAGGCTGACTTTCTGACCAAAACCTTGACGATCACACAGCTGTTTATTTACATTATTGGGTGATTTTTTTTTTTTTTTTAGTGCAGCAGTACAGGAATGACTGCGCTGTTAATCTGGGTGAGGAGCCTGCATTCATAAACTACAATCAAATCCCTGTATAGAACAGTAGGTGACAAGGCTAAGGTTTCCCCATCCTCAGACTCCGCAGTGAATCCAGCCTGTGACTGTCCCACTCCACCAGATGATGTAACGCACAGCTTTGATGTTGCTTTACAAGTTTCAGCGTGGACGAACTTTTCAATAAAGACTTGAAAGTGCTAGTGTGGACATAAAATTTCCATATGTAAACAGCATTTTCAAATCTATCTGCTGCAGTGTGGACATGGTCAGACACAGTAAAGTTGAGGATTAGAGCTTTAAAAAGATACTAAAATGCTGACCACCACCACCACCTCCACCATCAGAGGGGAGGTGGTTGGTCAGTCCTGCGGCTGTTTGTTCAGGAGGCAGGCAGGAAGAAAGACGCGCAGACCCAGCTGTCAGATATTTACACAACAACACTCTTCAATGGCATCTCATTAACAAAAGAATGCAACATCAACACTTTAAACAGAGCAGGTACCGAAAGTTTCCTGCCTCTTGTAAGCCACCATGCTTATGGTTCATGTTAACAGTAGACTGTGTTTAACCAGCCCGGAGTTCTATGATGGATTTTAGTGTTGAAGAAAAATAAGTTCAGGCAATATAGAAAAAGATTTGACTCTAAACGTATTATTTTTCACCCATGATGGCAGTGTGGCTCTGTAGAGATGACAGCGCATGGTCTGGTGCTCGGTCCACAACTTTGTACAGATATTCATGGTTCCCGGAGGATGAATACTAAATGATTTGCATCCACATTAGCATTTCTGGTTGTTGCTTTTCTCTCAACAAACAGCAAAACAGCACAACAACCAACATCTTATAAGGAGAGGGACAGACAGCTGACCAGGTCATTATTTCAAGGCCGGGACAGTGTCGGAGAAAATCAACATGAATACAGATTCATTTTCAGCAACTATGCCGTATAATCGGCCATCTCATCATTTAAAATGTGTGATTAAAAAAAAGTTAGAGACAACAGGAAGTGATCTTCTTAACTTTGCAGCCACACAATCCCACCTCACAGCTGGTTACTCTACTGCATGACAGTCCACTCAGTGTCCTCCTGCTCTCTGTGGTCAAGTGATGCAGTCGAGTTCACGATATAGTTGTTTTCATTCACATATATTTCTGTTGTCAGCCAACTGAACAAATATGAAACCGTTATTAGTTAGCCCATAAACACTACATGTTAACCAGCAGTCATCCCAAAGCTGCTGCACTGTGGTGGTACAATCCTTATTTCATTATCATAACATCGTCTGACACAAATCAACCTAAATACAAGTTAATGACAACAGCTCTGTTGTGCATCCAGCTGTATTGACATTTAAAATGAGGGATCACACTGAAATTAGAGGCGACTAAAGGTTGTCCTAACTTTACTGCTACACAGCCCCGGACCCTCACAGGGCTGACTTACTTTATCATCTCTATCATCAAAAGCTCAGTTTATCCCGAGCACACTGAAACACAATGCTGGCGTTTTCAGATTTACAAACTCTGAAGGCCGTTCTGGAAAAGCTCAGATTCAGGGGAGAAAAACACAGTTATAGTTTGAAAGGAGGTTTAAAACGGAGAGAAAAGATGCTTTGCGAGCTTAATGTGGACGTATTCTGAGATGGTGAACATGGTAAATATTATGCCTGCTAAAGGTCAGATGTTAGCATGCTGATGTTAGCATTTTAGCTGTGCCTATGTACAGCCTCACAGAGCTGCTAACATGACTCCTAATCTTGTTTCCAAACTGCTGTTTGTTCATCTTGATCATGTTTAGTTTGTCAAACAGCCTTAAACAGATAAATATTTAATTATGACATAAGAATAATGTAATAAATGTAACTACCCTGCTACTTAATTTCATCAGGCTGAGTGTCATTATCATCACCCTCAACAAAACCATGATCTTCATTGACATGAAAGTGGATAATTGTGACAATCTGGTACCAGGTTTGGTCAAAAAACAAACAGAGAGACACGTGGACTGTAAAAACAGTCACTCCATATATAGCAGCATCAGATAGTGATACTGAAAACACATAAAGATCTCTGTAGTTGATCATTTTTATTTTTTAGATGCGTCTGTTGCATTTTCTTTTAACAATCATCTCCAGGTGTGTGGGAGCTACTGACTTACAATAACCAGCTATATGCAACAGGCACATTTCATCCAAAAATACGATGGTACCTTCCATCACAAACACAAACACCACTCTGAACTAACATGGAGAGATATCTGTGGAAATAAAACCAAAAACACTGATTTAAGTGTAATTTCAATGTGTAACGAATGTGTAATGAATCACAGATTCAAACATTTAGGGAAAACGCCTCATTTAACATTAAATGTGAAATGAGGCAGGGTGGATGAGTGAATGCAGTCACCTCTATGGAATCAGATGATGATGAAATGTCATTTTAGTAGATGTAGTAGTTTTGTATAGTTTTTATAACATATAAAAACTCTATTTCAGGGTAACTTGTGCCATTTAAGGCTGACTTCATGACAACCAAAGCATTATCTTTGACTGGTGTTTACTAATACACACGTCAGATTACTTGACCAACTACATGACTGACATACACATAATCATCATCTTTGGACTGATCACAAATATTTGATGAAAATACTGAAGCCTGATCATCAGATCATCTAAATATTCAGCTGACATCATATTAAAATGATGCTTTATGTAATAACATACTCAGTTTTTTTGAATGACAGCTAATAATGATCAAAACTAATAACAACCGATTACTTAAAAGATTGATGAGCATCAGAAAATGTGACTGAGGGCTAATGTGCCAGAGCAGCTGGTGGCATTTTAAAGCAAAATGAAGCAAAAAATAAAAATCGAATCCAAACATCAGATCCTCAGATCAGGCGACTTTAAGCTGACTGATTGTTAATGATCAAGTCAGATTAGTGGACGGACTGAAAGGATGACTCTCGTCATTTGAGTGACTATTGGAAGCGCGCTGCAGAGCCTGCTACAGCGGCTGCTACAGCGGCTGCGTCCGCCACGCTGAAAAGACAAGTGAATCTGGTGTAGAGCCATCCGTCACAGCAGCTGAAGAACCAAACGTTTGGACGGACTGACATTTGCTTCACAATGAACGAAAAACAGCAACCTCAAAAGCTTGTGCAGGTAAGGATATATTTTCAAAAAAAGTGCATTTTGTCATTTATTTGCCCAGGTTTCAAGTTGTATGTCTGTGTCTCCACCCCAGTACAAAGGAGGCACATTACATTTCATCCATGCTCAAAGCTTGATAAACTATATTTGAAAAAAATCAGCATCATTTTCCAGACAATGTCCTGGTTACTCTAAATCAGTGGTTTCCAAACCGAGGGGCCGAACTCGGACGTCAAGGCAGAGCAGTGACGTGAAACAAGTCGCAAGTAAAAAGCCAAAACTTTATCAATACACCTGTTCAATCTGCATAAACGTTAACTTGTGGAACGCAATATTTTTAATCTGCTCTGTCTGCGACCGAGGCCTGTATGATCGCGAGATCTCTTCGTCTAGTGAGAGGAGTGTAAGGAGGGGGGGGAGTCAAATGGTTGAATGCCTGCTGCCAACTAGCGGTAGGAGTCTTAAATACAACACAAAACCGCATTCACAAAACCACTGTCACCATGTAAACTATTGATAAAATATCGATGAAGTGCTTCAAAATATCGATATAGTATCACATCATGAAATATCGCGATATTTTAGTGTATCAATATGTTCTTACACCCCTAATGGCCACAGCGAAAATGTCGAGTGAAGCCTGAGTCCACTTGACCTTTTACACAACAGCCACTTTCTCCCATCCAACACAGGTGTAAGTAATATCACTATTAATTGCTGCATTGTATTGAGGCGAAACTGAGCCATCGTTAATGTTTTTAGCTGCTCCTGCTACGATGGGTGAAATTTCCTGCTGTGAAAAAAGGTGTTTGAATCTAATTCATTCGGAAAAGCAAAATTTTTTAAAAAGCAGAATGTGTTCTGGAAATAAATCATGAATATTTTTTTGGCTTCTAAAGGGAGGCATGACTGAAATCAGTGGGCGAAATACTTTTTACTGAAAAGCCAGACTGTCCAGACTAAGTGGGGCAGTGATATGTTGCTGCTGAAATTTCAAAAGGTAATTTTGTTAAAGAAAAGGTTGAATTCCTGCACACCAGCACAGTTTATTAGAATTGCAAAAATTTCAGTCATGGATCTTTGCTAGGCATCAGACTCACAATAAGTGATGACAACATCTGTATACTAGAACAGGAGACGAATCTCAAACAGCTAAGACAATTACTACACAAAAAAACTGGTAAAAACATCTTTGTCAGAAGCACCTGTACATTAGACAAGTTTGAGCACCAAAACTGAAAGTCCATTGAACTCCATTGTACTGGGGCGGTACCAGAAGTCTCAGAGACAGATATCTCAAAGCCTGAACAGATAAAATAAAACTGTGCACATGGCTACATACCACAAGTATGTGAGAAAATGTGCTCTTTCATAATGTTAAATATACCGAAGGCTAAAAATTCAAACACTCTATCTACACACTCTTTTGATTCTGAAGCATCTGCCCTGTACTCAGTAATATACACAGGCCTCAACACACACACACACACACTAGATGCACATACACAAAACTGCAGCTATATTACACATGTATACATATAAGATGCTCCACACTCCCTCCATCATACTCTCATCTCTCTCCCGGCCACCGCTGGTTTTGTTTACAGGCCAATTTGAATGAGAATGAATCTCTCTCGGATGTTTCTAGAAAGCTAGTCTAATCCGCGCAGGCTGCTGCGAGGCCCCGGCCCTTTGTTTGGGATTACTGCAGCTTAGCGCTTGCTAACAATGAGGAGATGAGCAGCTCACCTCGTCGCCGCTAATGAAGTGTGGAGAGTCATTTAGCTGCTAGCTAGCTGCTACCGAGCTGGGATGATACCTTCACACACGCCTGCACACACACACACACACACACACACACACACAGAAACATACACACATGTTTGTATTACTATACATGTGAGGGCACTGACTGGTGACGTTTATTTCTTGACTATTTATCCCTCGCTGTTACACATTTGAACTCATGTGTTGTCCTTGCATTTCCTCTTAAGTAGCTTCAAAGTTAGAAAAAGTTTTTTATTGCATTCAGAGTCTGTATCATATATTTGTTTAAAAGCTTAACAGAAACTATCATGGGTGTATGAAATAAAATTTCAAACCTCAGATGCCAATTTTTATGGCTGCACCAATTCCTTCAGATATGTTTTCCATCATTTTGCTCTGTTATTCAGTCTGACGCGCTGAATATCTCTAGAAAATTGAGCTCTTCACTACACTTAAATACACTATGCTAACAAAAGTTCTGAACTTGTATTCATGATGATAGACATACCAAAGTGTCTGTGAGACTGAAGGTTAACACCTTATTTGTAATGGAAATCTGATCGTGATCTTAACCCTAAACCAAAGTCCAAGTTTGTATTTGGCTCTTCAGTGGTAAACCTGCGAGACTTGAAACTCATTCAGTGCCTGAACTGTAAACCTTTGGCCCTTTAAGGTACATTTTGTTTTTAGCTGACATGTTGCATAAAGGGTATTTTGTGTATTTTAATGTTTTATTATTATCTAAATGTTTTCATTACTATTTTTTGTTGAATGCCGCCCTGTGTGTTCTGCACAATGACCTCACCAAGGTAAGTTCCTGTGTTACCTCAACCTCAAGAGAAATATGTCTGAGCTTTGTGTTCTCTAAAAGTACAAGCATTAGCTTTCTCTTCAAGATGGCGCTGCTGCTACTATAAGCACTGATTCAAGAAAAGGCCTCCTTGTTCTTTTAAATGAGCTTGCCGTGTTGCTATGCAAAGCGTCATCAGGCAAAAAAGTTTAACGTGACTCAACTTTTGCCACAACACCATGCAGCGTCACTGCACAGGCCAATCGATGCAGGCATACAGTGTAGCGCGTATGTCTTGCAATCACTGCGACAGCGCATCAAACCGTGGCTGTGATAAACTTTGCAGAACCGCAAAATCTCATCATCATAGTCATGTCTCACAGCGTTATAAACCACTGTGCAGTCTTCTTGGTGTCTAATAGGCCTTGAAAATCATAGATGCACAGCTCAAACTGCATTTCCTGGATCATGTTTCATCCTCTGCTGTACCCTTTAATTGAACATTACGTCCAGTCGGAATGGGAATCTGAGTAAAGTGCAACACTGGATGAAAAAGCCTGAAAAATACTTTTAAATACAAGTGTCTGAGGCTGTCAGACCCAACACACATCCATGTTCATGTTTACGAGTTTGTATGTGTGTGGGGGAGAATATAAGCCATGGTCACCAGGGTAAAGAGGCACAGAGGCAACAGGAGAAGCAGGAAGATTTAAGCTTGGCAGAAACACACACAGATAGCAATGGTCCACATTGAGAGTATGTTGGCTTGTCTTCTGACAAAGTGACTGAGCCTGGCGCCTGATTAGGACTGAGGAGAGGAGAGGAGAGGAGAGGAGAGGAGAGGAGAGAAGAGGAGAGGAGAGAAGAGAAGAGAAGAGAAGAGAAGAGAAGAGAAGAGAAGAGAAGAGAAGAGAAGAGAAGAGTTTGATATTTATCCAGGTCTGCAGATCATCATGGCAGGATCAGACCTCTGTGATGGACTTGGATGGTTAGCAAGGGAATGGCCCTGCTTTGGTAACATACCAGGACATTCCCCTGGCTTTTGCATACACACACACACACACACACACAGGTACATACTACATACAAGGGCTGACAAAGGAGAACAAAGAAGATTCAGTTTTAAGGACCATGCTCTGATGCTGATTGAGATCAGGATTATTTCATTTTGGGACAATGTTCATTACATTTCCTCTCCTCTTATGTCATTTTACTTTCACCATCACAGTAACCTTTCTGCTCTAATCTTCACATCATATTCCTGAGTGGAAGTAGTAATCTGCACAAGGGCTGCAACTAATGTTCTTTTTCATAAATGGTTAATCTTCTGATTATTTTATCAATGAATCCTGTAATGGTTTGGTGTGTAAAACATACAACCGTGAAAAACGCCAGTCACAATTTCCTTGAGCACAAAAGGATGTCAAATGTCTTGTTCTTGTCTGACTAACAGTCCATAATCCAAATATTTTCAATTCACTATAATGTTCAGACAATAAAAAGCAGCAGATTCTTACACTTCAAAAGCTGCAACCATCAAATATTTGGCATTTTTCCTTAAAAAAAAAAAAGGCTTAAAACATTAATCAATCACCAAAATAGTTGCCAATTAATTTTCTGTCAATCAACTAATTCATGAATTGACTTATAATTGCAGCTTTAATTTGCACACAAGAAAAACAGCAGAAATCTGTAGGAAGAAAATAAAAAAACAGCAGACAACAAAACAAAAGGCAAAATGAAAACATAATCTGGAGACACAGTTCACCTTTACCACCAGTCTTCTGTCTGTGGTAGCCGTCTATTTACTGTCACAGTGTGGTGTCATATTTACTGCAAGACTTCAGCTTGAGAAACTACCACTCCTTACATACACGTAAATATTTGAGGTTTGCTCTGTTCCACCTTTTTTCTTGTCTATTTAGCAGCTGGTTACGAAACAAGTTAAACAGGGAGAGAAATTCCTCCAAGATTTCACCAGGAGACTTTGCTGACTGCACAGACATAGATATTATGCAGATATACAGATATTCCAGGGAAAATTGAAAATATATGTATTTTTCTATCTCTCAATATTCATCTTTTTACTTCTGTTTTATCATATAATGAAGGTCAAAGGGTATATTTCCAGTCTGATACAGGACCTGCAGTCATGATGGGCCAATGGGAAAATAACATCTAAAATTCACCTTCATTCAGACTGTCTGAGGCTCATATTTCCTTGATCCCACTGGAAAAAAAAAAATGGATCCAACCGAACCAATTTTCTGTCTGAAGAATGAAAGGTATAATGTTTTAGTGAACCATATATATGTATATAACTCTATGACGGACACTGAGACCAAGCTGCTAAAAAAAAAAGACAAATTTTTCCTTTATGGCTCAATATACTTCTGTAAAACCCCAAATTCCAACACAGTTTCTGTGTCAAGTGGAAATAGTTGTTTTTTTTGCAACACCTAACTACATGCACTCACTCACTCACACACACTCACTCACACACACTCACACACACACAGTTATTTCATCCCACAGTGTCTCCGGCAGGGCTATAGAAAGTAGAACAGTCAGAATCAGAGAGTCAACAAGCCGTAAAGTGAAGGAGTCATAAACGTGCAGTGTTTATCTGCAGCTGACAAACCTAGCACCTCACTGATAATGTGTGTGTGTGTGTGTGTGTGTGTGTGTGTGTGTGTGTGTGTGTGTGTTTCAGGACAGCCTCAAACACTGTGGTCAGAGCAAGTCGTGACTTAACACTCCCTGCACACACACACACTCCTGTTTCCATCCTATTTAAACAGTCCCTGTTGAATTTCACAACCAGCTCATAAAGGACGCAGAAACACGTCGAGATCCACGAGAAAATAAATCAAGGCTGTTTGCCTAACTCTGTGTGTGTGTGTGTGTGTGTGTGTGTGCGTGAAAGGTAAAGAAAGTGTTGACATGTCTGAGGCCTCAGAGTATTCATTCCAAGCATAATGTCATGGCTGCATTACATATATATGTAAGAGGTACCATTGGTGTAGCACTGTCAGTGAGAAGAGAGAGGTAGAGACTGAATAACCACTGCTTTATATGTGCATTTGGAATTTGTGCATTAAAACCAAGTAAATGCCAGAAATTCTTCAAATAAATATCTAAACATCGCAAAAAAGTTTTAATTGGTTGCTCGAGATAGAAAAGTTGGGATATAGATAGTGATAAGTAATGACATTGCAGGCTTTGCTTTCACTTCTGCTACTGCAGATCACTGCAGATGTTAGTCCCACCCTCCGTTACAGGCCTCCACCTGCCGGAAAGCACACGTGAAAGATAGAAGAGGAGGCTGATGAACCCGAAATTTGAAGTCATTATCTTTAGTGTGAAACAGCAATAAGATTCTGTTTAGTTACAAGTGCTCATTTAAAAGGCCTTTCCCACAGGGGACACTTTGACATGTCACGGGAGAGAAATCACAGGTGGAAATAATAAAATGAATGACGGCTGAATTCCATTTAGCTGCTGGTATTGTGAATGCTGGCCCACTGTCACACTGCCATGGCTTAATGTGAGACTTAAATAGAGCAGGGCCATTGTTAATGTCATGAGTAACACCTGTGTTTTTCCTACTATGATAAATCAAAAATGTCTGCTGTGAAAAAAACATTGAATTTTTGCACTATTTGATCCGTTTGATTTCGCAAACCTTTTGTAAATTTGTTTAAAACGTCCACAACCTTTGATTAGGAACTGGAGGTTTAGAAAAACCTAGTCTACTGACTATAATACTTTCCACATTATAACTTTAAAAACATATTTGCAATCAAAGGCACACACACGCACGCACGCACGCACGCACGCACGCACGCACGCACGCACGCACGCACGCACGCACACACACACACACACACACACACACACACACACACAGGCATGCATGTTGTTATCACTACACTGTGTGTCTGGAAACTCATTGAGTACTGTCGGTGCATTTAGGCCACATCATCCTAAATTTCTGGCTGTGTGAAGCTCAAATTTATGACACGCAAATTCTTACAGGTACGCAAAGGAGGAAGTATAATGTGGGCTCCACCATCACGAGCAGTTACTTTACACTGTTAGGTTAATACATCAATATTTAATCACTCTGACAGGGGCCGAGCTCTTACACTTTGATACTTACATGTATCTTGCAGTTAATACTTCGGTAATCTTGAGTGTAAAGGGCTTTTACTTAAAAAGGAGTATTTTTCTGTTACTGTTACATATGCAAATGCAATTTCTTCAACCACTGATACTAGCACGCTCTTTAGTATATGAAACAGGTAGTAACATGTCTGTGTAAATGAGTGTGTATGCAGTACGTGATTCACCAGTGAATACACACGGTGTTATGACTCCACAATATGTTCATACTTCTGTGTTTGCTTGTATTATTCCATGCGTGCATTCCACTGATTATCAACATGTATGAGTGTGAAAGTGTGTGTGTGTGTGTGTGTGTGTGTGTCTGTGTGTGTGTGTTTGCCCTCCACCAAAAGGCTCCAAGCTGTCATGTTTTAGCCTCCTACGGTTAACATCTGCTGCATTTAGTGCTGCCACGTCGCTCTGTGATACACACACCATCTAATAGAATAAACACATTTACACACACACACACACACACACACACACACACACACACACACACACACACACAAGCTCATTATTCTGTCAGCCAGTGTACCAACCAGTTGCTAGATTTTTTTTTTTTTACCACTGAAACCTGTCATGATCATACAGTATTTAAATATGAAACAGTAAAGGACTGTAGACATTACAGATTATTCTTTACATTCACTGTGAAATGCACCATGTTTACATTTTCTAATTATACTATAAAACCCATCTAGAATTATGGATATTGTCCATGTTTTTAATTTTCTAATTTATCTCTATTTGGTATCATATGTGTGTGGACACTGAACGTCTCATTTGCCTGAATCTGTTTATTCGGACTCTAATCATATCCAGTTAATGAGGTTCCACAAACAGTGAAATAGCTTTTGGACGACTTTGGCGTTTCTTTTTGGCCAATTGAAGAGTTTCAGTCTTCAACACAGCTGTACTCTTTTTGGGCTGGAAACTTCAATAATTTCAAAGTAGTTAAAAATCATTCTGTTCTTTCTTTCTCTCTCTCTCCTTCTCCGTCTCAAACACGCAGACGAAAAATCCAATCTTCATAACAGCTTTACACCTATTAGCTCTGATGTGGAAAACTAGATGACTCCACTGATGTTCACATCATCAGCCCCAATACCAAATATTTCTGGGTTCCCGAACCCAAACAATGCCAACATCTACTGCCAGACCAATCCTTTAATGGAAAATTCTCCCTCTCTCTCTCTCTCCTTCTCTCTGTGTCTGTGTCCTTCGCTCGCCCATCCAGGCACTAATGTAAATGAAAAGCAGCGGGGACAGGGTGTGTTGTTAATGTGTGGACAGGGACAAAAAAAAAAAAAGCCATGGTTCTGTGGTATTGTATTGACCCTGTGACACACATCCCAACCTCAACACACACACTCACTCCCACCTCCTCCTCCTCCTTCCTTCTCTTCTATTGACAGCTCCTCAAAATCAATAAAAATGATCTTGGAGTCCATCCACCATTTGGCTGCATCATCTTGGAAGTGCCTTCTTTTGAATATAGCAGCCATACTGTACAATGGGCCAGCCGAGCGTGTGTAATTTGCCATTGATTTCCCCCCCCTCCTCCCTCTCTCTTCCTGACTCCTTAGCCCCTAGTCACTGCACACAACACAAAAAAACTAACTTCATCATACACCCTGTTAATGCACATGCACAATAACCCTCTTTTCTCCTGCCCTCTGGTAATTTCACTCTTTCTTTATCTTTTTCGCTGTCTCTCTCTTTCCTCCTTTATCTCCTTCGGTCCTCCCCTTGCCTCGTGCTCCGGCCCTATTCCTGAAATCTCTTCACAGGTCACTGTTCTCTATCTGCAGTAATGGACGACCTGTGCAAATGTTGTGTGTGTCCAACCTGTCCCACCCCCCACATTCTCTCTCCCTCTTTTTATTTTTCTGAAGTGAATATCCCACATATTGATGTCGTCAACCTTGTTGTTTTTCTCAACACAATTACATTTTTATAAGTGATATCTTATTTATCTTATCTTTTATGTTCACTGTTTACCATCGACTTTTAACAAGTTTCAATTCTATCAAGTACATTTTGTTAAATCTCAGATTTCTTAAACTTAATTCATCGAAAGAATTTTATCTGATGTTCACGTTCTTCTCGTCCTGCGACAGTTTACCATTATGTCAATGTGAAAATTTGAAGCGGACTTTATATGAGCGATGATGTGCCTTTATTTTGTAATATTTTGACACTCACTGATGTATTTGTCACAATGTTAGACAACTAATCAAATGCCAGAACAAAACCATTTTTACCATATTGGTAATTTGTAAAACTCTTAGCAATTTACTTAGAGATCTTTTTAAATTGAACCATACATCTCACTGCATATGATACAATCTGGAATTAAAACAATATATAATTACAATGTTGCTCCTAGATTTTATTGTGTTTAACCAAATAAAAGAACGAAATAAAAACTATTTTTTAATAACAAAAACCAAAAGTTTGATTTTCATGTCATAGTTAAACCAAAAAGCCACTGCAGTATATTTAGTTCATGAGTAACAGTCTTTATTGAATCCAGCTAAAATTAATTATAGAAGTTTCTTCATAGACCCAAGTGACTCACTGTAGCGTCATAGCCTGGACAGAAATGAGAAGTCATTATCATCAAGATGGTTATACACTATAACCCTCAGTCAAGTTTTATAGCTCACACAGGTGCTCTGAGTTACTGTGATCTTTTCTCAGGTTGAAAGCAGGTACAGAACTCACTGAGCTCACCAAACTTCATGTAATCAAAAGTATGGAAGCTGTAAAAGTGGTGGGATACTTGACATGAACAATCAAACTGACCATCAGGTAACATGAGACATCAAACCAACTCGGTCCAATCAACAGTAAACCAATATTGCTTTTAGGACTGCAACTAACAATCATTTAGCATTACCAGTCAATCTGCCAATTATTTTCTCAATTAATCATTTATAAAGTAGTGAAAAGAGGCCATCACAATATCCTCCAATATCCACATCATCAAATGTCTTGTTTTGTTCAACCAACAGTGAAAAAAAACCCCAGAAACAATTGAATTTACTAGACTGTAAGATGAAGAAAAGCAGCCAAACCTCACTTCTGAGAACCTGGAACTGTCAGATTTTTGCATGAAATTATTAATCTTCCATTGACTAATTGATCAATCAACTAATTGCTGCAGTACATCTTAAACTAAAAAATGGCTCGAACAATAAATTTGTGAAAGCAGACGTCGGATCTCAAGTAATAGGCTGAAGTTTTTTGGCATTGCCGATGTTGTTTCCAGTCATGGCGGTGGCATTTCTGTCCCGGTGATGATGCCTCTGCTTACAGTGATGACCTTTCTAAACGGGGTGATGATGTTTCTCACCAGAGTGATGAAATTTCTACTCACAGCGATGACATTCCTGTACTCTGTGATGACGAGTCTACGGTTAACAGCTCCACACTTGATTAAAACACTTTCAGGCTGCAGTTTTAAACATGCCCGGTTATGGCCTCTCTCTTTTGGGGTGATGACGTTTTTAACTTTTAGTGAGGGACGTTTCAAATATCAGTGACAGTGTTTGGGAAGATCTGGATCTCATTGTAATACCTGTTGTGTGTTGGGACAAAGATGTACACCCACACATGGACCTGAATCTGAAGCAACGTTCATGTACACATGTATGCTCACACATACATCACTTGTGTGATGTATGCTCTCACACACACACACACACACACACACACACACACACACACACACACACACACACACACACACACACACACACACACACACAAACACAGACAGCTGTCAGTCAGTCTTTGAGAGCAGCGTGTTGTTTGTTAAGTCTGATACTCTGCCTCAGCTGCTCTAAGCCTATTACTGTATTCTTTCTCTGCTGTTCACAACACACACAAACACACACACACTCACACACACATAGTGGTGCTATCAGTAAGACCTTATTCAATAAGCTGAGCATATCCTCCAGCCATATCACACATCATTCTCCTTATAAACACACCCTCTGTCTCACACACACACACACACACACACACACACACACACACACACACACACACACACACGATATCTGAATCTTTTTTTCCTGAGCGGTGTTGTCGTCCCTGTTTGTTGAGAGTATCATTTACAGCCAAGGTGTTTGAAGAAAGACACCTCTCCCGTGGCGTAATGTGTGTGTGTGTTTGTGTGTGTGTGTGTGTGTGTGTGTGTGTGTGTGTGTGTGTGTGTGTGTGTATGTGAAAGAGAGTGTGTGTCTCTTTAGAGTGGGGCTTTGCTGCTCCTGACACCGTTATCAGCTCTAGTCGAATGTATTTCTTATCGAGGTGGAGGTGTGGAGGGAGCTGGGGAGTGTGTGTGTGTGTGTCTGTGGAGGGGGGGGGGTACCACCGACCGACAATACAAGCTTATCAAACGTCCTCAGCCACGATTCGACCTGTCACTCAAGACCGACGTGCACAATTGCGCGCACACACACACACACACATATATATATATATATATACAAAAACACAGACAGCACCCCTTTTTTGATTGATAGATGGCTTTCCCAACAAATAGAAAGCTGGGACCAACATACTCGTGGCCCCCCCCCTTTTTTTTTAAACCTTACACACACACCTGCGGTGGCATAACCTATGTATGGATGTGTGTGTTTTATATGTGAGTGTGTGTGTATACATGTGAGAGAGACAGAACATTCCAGAGTAACAAAGGTGGGATTAGGGATGCATTAGTTGGCTGTGGAGCGAGAGGCCTGTCAATAACAGCAGCCAGAATAAACCCTGAAACCTCGATAAGAAGACAAAGGCCGTGCCAGATAGCAGCAAGCCGAGAGAGAGGGAGAGAGAGGGAGGGAGGGAGGGAGAGAAGGAGGGATCAATAGCGGGAGAGAGGAGGGGTGAGAGAGAAATGGATGGACGGAGAGGGAGGATCAATATCGAGAGAGACAGGAGGAGAGAAAGTTTTCACAAAGACAAACTGAAAGGGTGAGGGTGGGTGAGGGAGGAAGCTGAGAGCTGGGACGCAGGTAAGAAGAAGGTTTTGACTGAAATGGGTCGATAATGAGAGCAGTGATGTTGCCATACATACTGCTGCAGCCAAAAGTTATCCAGAGCATTTTTATTGACGAGAGAAAGACAACACGTTTCTTTAAAAAAAAAAATTAAAAAAAAATGCATCTGTGGGTCGGAGCAAACTTGAATTTGAATAGTCTCTATGAGAGGCCTCATGAGGGACTGGCTACCACACACCTCCCTTCATTTCACTCAGGAGCCACTGGTACCGATATTACAGTGGGTGTAATGGTGGACATTTATTGTAGAGACTGATTTGTCTCACCAAAAACATCGAGATGAAAGTAGAGAGTCTGGAAATGAGAAAAAAAAATTAACAAATGTAAATTATAATTGATTAAATCCAGTTAAAGCTGAAATAAATACCGATGACACACAGAGAGGTTGTCACTCCTTTGAGACAGGCGTGCTTTATGTCGACTCTTTTCACCTCCTTTGCAACATCCATTTAAATGTGAGAGTCACGCAGCAGTAAACTGCACAGAACTCAATGGTTGTGTGCAGTGGTTTTGTTATGTGCCAAAACTGGTCTAAAACACTTTTTAGTTCCTAACATTTTTTCAGACCCTCTGACCTTGGGGAAATATTTGAAACACCACAAACGCGTAACGGATGATTCGCACCATTTCGCTCAACGTAGCTTTGCATTTAACTGAGCCAACAAGTCAGGGTCTTTACCTGGGAGCAGTTGGCATGACTGCAAATTTGTGCACTTTAAGAAGGGATTTTGTACCTGCCTATTTTTGAGAAAGAAATGCATGTGCTGTCTGCATTTTTTTGTATTTTCAATTTAATTGTATGTTGTGTCTGACTTTCTTGAATTTTTTTTTTATTCTCATCTCAGCAAAGATGATGAACAGTACCCTTCCCTGATTTAATAAATCCTACAAAGCATGATTTTCTTACACGATTTTACATGAAAACCATGCAGGTGGTCTGTCACTGACCTGAAGTAACCTTATAATTTATGCCAAATCAAACAAAACGTCCAGAGCGAGCAAAGCAAGGCTTCTCAAAGCTGCGTGTGGTGAAATAGCAGATTGGGGATTTTTCTGTAAAAGCTTCCTCTCTCCATTAACTCACCAGACCTCCTTCAAGGACAGCACATGGACCCAGACTTCACTGTCTTACAAAGGATTCGCACACAAAGTTTTTATTATTTGTACCTGAGACTCAGTGAAAATCAAAGTGCTGAGAGTTTGAAGCAAGGTCTGTACCAGCTGGTATTGTCGGAAAACCCTCAGAAAGCAACAGTCTGTTCTTGCCTAATATTCGTGTTTAAATGTCAAATCCCAAATACACATTCAGTGAATCACAGCCCAAACCAGACCATTGATCTCTGTATTTCATTTCCTCTCCAAGAAACGTATTATGACGAGTTCACAAGGCCTCGCAAACAGTAACAACACCGTTTCATATTAAAGCTTTTGCAGTCAAATCAACATAGATTCAAATCTTACAGTGAATTATTTTATCTTTTTCTTATGTTTGTCTTGTTTCTGTTTTATTCGATTTTTTACCTCCGACAAGGAGGTTATG
This sequence comes from Seriola dumerili, assembly GCF_002260705.1. Classification (NCBI taxonomy): domain Eukaryota; kingdom Metazoa; phylum Chordata; class Actinopteri; order Carangiformes; family Carangidae; genus Seriola; species Seriola dumerili. The sequence continues at coordinate 11,813,651 of NW_019174257.1, forward strand.
TTTTCGCCTGTGTCTGACCTTCATTTAAAAAACATCAGACACATTTATGGTGTTCACATGTTTGAACAATTTGGTGCAGATCCAGGTCTGGATCTGACAGACATGCGTAGGATTGCTTGGCCTTGGCAGATGTTTGCGCTCTACTGAGTGCCATTCTAGTTCTTTCTGTGATGTAAAGTTCTTGGAATCAGCTCCATGAACAAAACCAAGTTCAGCTGATATGAGATCATGGATGCAGGTTTTTCAGGGGCAGCGTAAAGAAAGACGCAATCTATCCGACAATATCGCTTGTTTCTGATGATGTAAATATTGATTATGAAATTGATGACACAAACCATGGATGGAAATGAACTCACCAACACCACTGCCAGAAATCTACATCACAGAACACAAATTATTGTCATATTCAGGATTTTAAATCTTATTTTTTTCTAAAAAGTAGAGAAATTCAGCGAACGAAGTGACAAATCATCACTTGATTTAAATGTAGTTTTAGTTTAGATGAATGCACGAGTAACAAGAACAAGTTTGAATCAAGGCAATGACTTGGCTTTTATGAAACTATGTAATTTATGTAGTAAAGCAGACTTTTCCATTAGTCTTAAGAATTTTTCTGAATTGATAGATCAATATATTACAGTCAACATACCAGATAATCGTGGTACAAAAATAGTTAAAGACAGAAGATTCAACTTCAAGTCAAACCAGAACAAAGTCGACGTGCAGCTGAGGCCTGATGAGCTGTGTTTTCATGGAAAAGGAGCTAAATAACTCGCCTGTATGCCATTTATCACCCTGCCAACGACGTGCCATCCTGAATTGGCGGTTAAAGAGTGGCGGGCTCTTAGTCACAACAATCCTACAGAGGCTTGAACCAATGACAGCAGGGCGGTGGGCAAGCGGAGGGTGGGGAGGGGCATGTAATTGTTTCACCGGCTCTCATTAATTAATTTCCCTCCTTCATTTATACTGGAAACACTACATAGGTCTGGGAGGTATAGGTAATGATACAGAGGGAGAGACATGAATACAGAAAGAGAGAGAGAGACCTAGAGAATGCGGAGAGAGAGAGAGAGAGAGAGAGAGAGAGAGAGAGAGAGAGAGAGAGCATCCTGTTCCCATCAGTGTGGCAGCGAGCAGCTAGCTGTCACACAAAGACACAATGAGGCCCGGCAACAAACAGCCACTTAAAAAACAGCCTGGCAACAGAGAGCAAATTCAATTAGAGAAGTAATTAGTAGATACAGGGCCAGGCAGCAGGCTGCAGCGACGCCACAACACAGGAATTAATAGGCACGGATAGGAGGAGGACGCTGTCATAATTAAGAGGCAATCACCTATGTCAATGAATACCTAAAAAAACACAGCCCCCCAACGCAAAACTATTAATTCAGTGATCAAAAAATATTTCAGGAGATGATTAATACAGCAAATTCATTTTAAAAGACTAATTTCTGGAAAGATAGCAAGACAATTGCACATAATGTACTCCGCCTGGCATTTATATTGCTAATTAAATTTTTTCTTTCTGATAATTTGTGGAAGGATTGCTCTTCCCTCTCTGCCTGCCTCTCCTTGTGTGTGTGTGTGTGTGTGTGTGTGTGTGTGTTCGTTTGCTTCATCTAGAGTTATGAACCAATGGAGGCAGTGTTGCAGCGGTAAACACACTCAAATACACTGCAGAGCTCTGTCTTGAAACGCCTTCCAGCAAAAAAAAAAAACGTCCGCCACGCATGGGCGAAAGAAACAACACGAACACGAAAAAACAACACAAAAACTTGCCGCTCTTTTCCTCCTTCAACTCTGAAGCACCCCCACCCCACCCCAACACCACCACATCCTCCCCCACAACTCCACAGATACAAAAGACCCTGCAATTAAATTAGACGATAAGGACGTGAAATAAATCAGCAGGTTATTGATTGATTTGTCTCTCTCTTGGGGTGGGGGTGGAGGGCGGTGGCGGCTGTATTTTCACACCAACGGCTCCTCTATCACTAATTACTCTGTTTCTAAAATCCCTCAGATGAGACACCAAGGTTTCATACAACACAAACACACACACACACACATACATGACGCCGAAGAGAGACAGAAGGATCTGAAGGATTAAGAGAATCATCAGAGAGTGTAAACAACATGAGAAATGCAGCCTTGGGTATCTAACATGCGTTGTGCGACGGGATGTGGCCTGATGTTGGCGTCATCCCTGTCAGTGGAGACGAACCCAAGCTGTCTGAAAGTCATTGATCTAAACAATGACCTCCAGCAGCCTTGAGAAGCTGCAGGGTCAGTCTGGTCCAAGGTTAACACAGCGTCGACTCAATGAGAAACACGTGCAAACTTACAGGCCACACATCTGCTGACAGAGATACAGTAGAAGGTAACATCTGTAACATCTATCAACTGTATATATCGTCATTATGCAGACAAATACCATGAAAACGGTTATTGGTGGACGCTTCACATAAGTGCGTTACACTCACCATTCACCACGTAAACTTGGTGAAATGTAATAACATAAGACAATGTTGTTTTTATATGATAACCGTGTTACAGATATATATTTTTTTTCCTCTTTTTAATCTTGATTTTAATCTAACCGGCTGGATGGGGGACTTTTTAACTAGCAAGGCAAAATGTGCGCAGTTCCCTGTGCAAGAGTGCGAGATGCATTGTGTGGATTCAGAGCTCTGAAGTTAAGAATTTTATCTTTGGTCTCCAAGACCAAGACAGAACTTTCACCCTCAAAGAAAGCGACAGCGCAAACTACACAGAGACTTTTTAGTATTTATTGCTTTTATTTCAGACTTTAGCTTGAACCTTCCAGACCAGAAAATGTTGATTGTGACGCAGTGCCGACTTGCAACTAGGCTGCATTTTCTTGTAGTTGTTAGCAGTTCCACAAACACTGACTTTCTCCTCCAAACTACTTAGACAGTTTAATTTGAATATTTCTATCGACAAGAAGGTAAGGTAAGGTACAAAAATCAGTCATCAATAAGACCCCTCAGATTGTGTTGACCTGATTGTAAACAAACATTAGGACCCTCGATCATATTGCACCAAAATTATCTCAAGGTTTCCAACCAACGCTTAAAGGCTTGATGCAAGAAATGAAGTTATGAAATAATTCAGAAATCAATCAGGATGCAGCTGTGGATTCTCTTCAAAAGTGAAAGCTTCAGTAGAATTAAACTGAAAGATAGAAAATCCAAAAACCAGAGTGGTGTTTAAAGTTTGTGTTAAATGCATTTAACCTGAGGGGTTTCGCATCCCCGGGCCTCCTGAGAGAACAGTAAACCGATAAACATGTAGAAGAATTGCAGATGAAAACTATTTGCTGTTGCCTCAACAGTCTCAATTTCCACTCTAGAGAGAAATACCTTCACATTTTATTTTATCTTCTATCCGGAAATGAAAAGCAAAGCCCACGTTGAGGAGGATGGGGGGGGGGGGGGGGGGGGGGGGTTCATGAATGGAGCGTGGAATTTCCAAATCCACATCTCTTAAATACAGATTTAGTTTCTCGGACTGGGTTTAAAAAATGGAGGGAGATCTCCATATGCAGAATTTACATATTCATCTGTGACAGTTGGGGGTTATTTGGAGCCCCATTTTGGAGTGATGTGAGAAAAAAAATATCCACTTAGCCATATCATCTCCAACGATCGGGACTCATAAGCCTGGCAATAGGCTGAGAGGGGAGGATAACACTAATATGGCCTCAGATTTCTATGCAGGACTAGTTAATGCTATTTACTGAGGAAGGTAGATGATCGACTGGAGAGCAGAGAGGAGAAGGGAGGGAAAGAGATGGACATTAAGTGGCCTTCGGAGTCTGTGGCCGCTGCTTTAAGAGCCAATTACCAGGCTAATGGAGTTAATGCCAGAGATGAGATGGGCTTGGGAGATGAGAGAAGAGAGAGGAGAGAGGATAGCGGGGAAGCCTGACACGGAGACAAACTGCAGCAGAGAGAACGATTAGTGTTTGTTAATCTGATGGGCAAATCATGAAGCATCAAACATACTGTAACACACGAGGAGAGAAACCAAAACGGGACCGAAGGGCAAGGAGAACGCGCCGCGCAACACACACATGGACGAGATCCGTCTCGGCTTCATGATCCGTCATGTTAGGCTGCAGATTAAAAGTGTGATCTCCGGGCTTATAAACGATTTAGCCAATTACCAACGTTATCTAAAAACGCTTTAATTTGCCATTCAGAGCTGCAACAGGGGCCCTCGGAGCCGTCAATGAGGGTGATTAGAGCCCAGATTGCGGCTTCGAAAGGCCCCAAACATCTGCCGTCAGAGTGACTTGGAGACGTCAACGCAGGAAAAAAAAAAAAAAATACTCTTCAGTGCCTGGCATCTGATTATCGAGGAGAGGAGAGGAGAGGAGAGAAGAGGAGAGGAGAGAAGAGGAGAGGGAGATTAGAAAAGAGAGGAAAGAAGAGGTGGAAAGACCTGAGTTGGTCGGCTGCCAGATAGCTCAGTGTGACAGGGAAGGCCCATCTGTGCTCCCCGACACTCAAGATGGCAGATGTAGAAGCAGATTGATTTTCATTCAGCTGTCATGATACACAAGTGGAAAAAAAAAAAAAAACACTCGTACACACTCTCTCACTCACACACACACACACACACACACACACTCACACACACACACACACACACACACACACACTCTCACACACACACACACACACACACACACACACAATCATGGTGTTTGAGAGCTCTGTCAAGTGCCCGGGCTGCTGTTGGCTGTCGGTCTGCCAAGCTATTTCTCTCCTTCCTGTCATTTCCTCATTCTCTTCCCCTCCCTGTCTCTCCCTCTCTCTTCCTCCCTCCGTCTCTCTCTCAACGAGCGCTAGCAGAATCTAAACGCCACATCTGGCGCTCAAATTAAATCATTTACAGTCCATAGAGAGAAGCGGCATTTAGTGACAATACAGCCGGTGGGGAATCAGTGTGTTTTCTCTAAGCTCTGACACCAAGCGTCTCCTCTGGCATCTGATTAGATGTCATCGCGGTGCTGTTCAGATGTGCGAGACGTGTTTTCTTGCTGCATGCTAGAAATCGGGAGGGTTGAAAATGTCATGGAGGGAGATGATCATCTGGTGGCGTCGCCTCTGACACCTGCACTCCTTTCTCCTCGTGTCACGGCTGCCTCCATCTGCGGGCCTCTTGACTTCAGCAGATTTTGTTTTGTTTGGGAATGCGTAACTGTGAAGGTTACTAGAAGAAGAAGAATGAAGACGTTCTTCCTTTTACTTCCACAAATGTTTACAAGGTCACCGAGGCGTTTGCTTGAAATGATGAGACATCGAATGTGGGGAGTATATTCGAAGTGATCGGAACAAAACGCTGACAATCAAGTGGCGGTGGCGGCTGCACTGGTCAGCTCCCATTTTAAATGTGTGCAACTCTGAAGCCAAGTGTTAGTTGCCTGTGGTAACACCACACATAGGAAACTGCATAAATATCTTAAATATTTTTTTTATTAAGAGTTCTAAAAGACCTGAGTATATTTAGATCTGATCTCAGTTACTGTCGACCCAAACAGATGCCAACAGAGACAGAGGACAGCAACACTGGCAGCAGCATGATGCTCCACCAGTTAACAAGCTGTCAAGAAGCGCAGCAGCACGTATATATACATATACATGTCTGAGTGGACCAGTTATCATGTGCCGCTCGATCGGACCTGATAACTGGTCCACTCAGATCCACTTGGGTATTAGACTCACTAAAACAAAGACCCAAGACCAGCAGCAACATTACCGACCTGATTGGGCTGAATATAAATTGGTCTTGAATACTAGTAACTAAATGGACCCATGAAGACCTGAACCTTGAACATATGTGAAAAAAAAAAAAACCCAAAAATGGCTGATGTTAGCAAGAGTTCAACAAAGAGCAACAGGAAGGATGTAGATCCGCCACAAACACTGCTAACCTGCTTGATGCGCAACCTACTGTAAACAACTACGAGTTCTACAACTACTCAACGTCAACACTCGATCTCGCAATCTCCATCTCTTGATCTCTTTTCAAACTACAATTCCAAACAAGAGTTATGTATGTAACTATTGCTCTATGAATTCTGGATGATAACCAGAGACAGGAGCTGGATTTCTACCATCGGTGGCGGTCGGAAAGACTGAAAAAGAACCCTCCACGCCGAAGACTTACTTACTGGACGATTCTACACCTCACAATTTACATTCAAAGGCAACGTTCAGTGCCGGTTGAAGGAACTGGAGTGGGGCATGAAAGTATGTCTGACTTTCATGCAAAACCAGAGTTCACCTCCCATCACAGCCTTGAAATAAATGTCTTCTTATCAACCAGAATAATGTATTTAACCATAACATAACCAAGCCTTAATCATACCATAGCTGCCATGTGCAGATACTGTAGATAGTGAAAATGTTGTTAACCCTTTTGACTGACAGCACTTTACCTTTGATATGATACATAATGTTTTTAATAGTTCCTTTGGTCTGGTGCCAAACAAAATAACATGTCAACAAGTCATGTGGCCTAGTTCTTACAATATATATTTACTAAAGTATAAAATAACATATATATTTATCAAAACTCCTGATGCAGGTCTTCTTTTTTCCAGAGGTTTTGGGGGCATTTTCAATCTTTATGAAGGTGAACAGAGGAGATGTGATAGGAAAAGAGGGAAAGAGATGACATGCAACGAAGGTCCCTCACCAAACTAAAACCGCGGACATTTCCATTACATGATCAGAGCATCTTAAACTCCCCCCAGGCCACCAGTGTGCCTCAGTTCAGGCTTTTCTGTTTGTTACTTCCCAAAAACAACTATCTAAAACTAGGATGGAATAAGGCGACTTACTGCCGTAGTATCCAGAAAAAAATTTCCTTTCATTTTAGAAAATGCCCCAGATAAGTTGATTTGAATTGAAGTGTAATAATACCACCCCATTGACAACATTTTTCTTTTGCTTGTCTTAAGAAAACAGGATTGGCTCAATAACAGACTAAATGACTTGTTAAGACAGAGATTTACACTATAAAAAGGTATCATAGTAATGCAGTCTCACTAAAAGCACGAAACACACTCTCACATGACAACTGCTGTGCATAATATGTCCACACATTCACAAAAATGAACAATAATGACCACTGGGGTTCTGTCAATCAGCTAATACTGACACTAATAAAACATTCCACTCCCTGCCACTCCCTGCTAATCACATTCAGCTGTCATTAGCTGATGCTGTATCAATGGCTGATTCAAGCCCTAATAAAATCATAAAACATTTCTCTTTTCTTTTTTTTTTCCCCAAGAATTCAGAAACATGTCGTTTTAGAGATGTTGGGAGCCCTGATAGAAGGCTATTGACTTGTAGCTCAGCCTGGGAACAGACTGACTCCTGTGAAATCCCTATAAAATATGAGAGTGGAGGTCATCCATCATTATAGTCAGACGGCACAGGCCTTTGTTTGTCCGGCGCTGGCCTGTACTGGACTGGTCTGGCTACTGGAGAGACTGTAATGTGTGTGTGTGAGAGAGAGAGAGACAGAAAGCAGTGTGTGTGTGTGTGTGTAAGAGTGTGTGAGTGTGAGAGAGGGAGGCAGTTGACCTAGTGTCAATTAGGAGCCCATATCGTTCCATTCCCCGGAGGCGAGGCCGACTCTGAAACATTAAATCATTTCATTCACTTCAAACCGATCCTGCTGTTTCCCCCCTTCACACTGCCTGTGTCTGAAAGCTCCTGCTGCCTGCTGCTCTGACCACATTTTGACTAAGCTGCCCATGAAAGTAGCTTGAATCTCAGAGGCTGTGACTCTGCAGCAATGCCTCCCTGAGCAAGTCAAGAGGTAAAAAAAAAAAAACAATAATATGCACAAAATGCTCTGGCAAATTAGTTTTTTGATCAACTGATGTTTATTTGGCTCATTTAGAGGACAGCGGGGATGCAACTCAGATTTAAACATTTCTCTGCAGAGTAATTCACCCGTGTAATATTACTGACTCCTCTTCAAGACATGAAACACAGTCAGATTCATGTATAAAATAGAATATGGCTGATATAAGTGGTCAAAGGATATATGATCCTTTCAGTAATAAATATTAACTGCTGCTCTACTAACTAGCAAAATATCTTAAAAACTAGTTTTCAATGAGATTGGATGGCGAGTTCAGGCATGAGCCAAGGAACAAGTGACTCCTGTTTGGTGCGGCTGTGCATCTAGGTTCACACACAGATCCAGGCAGTTTTAACAGCATGTCAAGCTTAACTTATGGCACATGTATCCCATGTTTAATTATTATTTCAATTTTGATGCTGATTGGAATCCAGATTTTTGTGTTTTTAAAATAAGAAATTGAGAAACCAGTCTGTACAGTCTGTATAAACTCTCTCACTGCTTTCAGTTCTTCACAGTGGTTTTGTTTGCCTTATTATAATTATCAGATGGAGGATTGATTATCAGATGTGCTGTAGTTTACTGCCCGACTGACGCAGGATTTCTGAGGCCGATACCAATATTGATATTTCAGATTTTAGAAAAAACACATAATGATCTATCGGCCATTATTCATGTTATTTACACAACCTATAACATAAACTAACATTTTAGATAAAGTTCACTTAAACTTGTTTTATAACAACTGTAACAATAACTACTCTATCATGGACAAACTACAGAATACACAAACTGTTTTAAAATATATCTTTGGCATCTGTAATTCAATTTCTTGTCATTTATTAACCGATATATTTGCTGATACTGAACAATATTAAATAAACAATAAAAAATCATATTCCGATTATTTTGGCAGATATTGCGATTGCAATTTGAGTAACAATCTCAATTGAAATGGAGTTTATTTATGGTCTGTTGTGACACATTTTACTTTTATCAAAAAGAATTGTAGCTCCTGCAGTTTGGACAATACACTGGATATTAATTAATTGTTCATCCCTAGCTGATCTACATGAGCCAATATCTGCATGTACTGTCTGTCAGCCTGAAACCGGATGGCAAGTTTATTAGTTGTGCTCCGGTGTAGTTCACAATTTTTTACACCCCTACTGGGCGATATATGCTTAGCTGTATGTTTCCAGCATCACTAAAAACGGCACAAGTCATTTAACAGAATATGTGAATTCAACACTGTCGTTCAAATCAGTTCATATCACAAATATCAGGCGAGTTTAATGGGTGACAATGCATGATTTCAAAAAAGGAACCATCAAAATAAAAGCTCAGAAAAAGTAAGACTATTGCTTAATATCATAATGATCAATAAAAACTGGAAAAAGAAAAAGACTCCAGATACCAATGTTGTGTTGTGTGGATTAACGTGTTGAGCCTGTGTGTTTCCTGTTCAGCAGCTGCTTTTGACAGAAATGTGTCACTCCCAGCACCTGCGGTGTGAGGGGCAACACATGTTGATGTGTTGTGTAGCTGAAGAAGTGTTAATGGAAAACCATGTTTACACAGCGGGGAACGTCAATAATGTCATGTACCAACACTACATTAAACACACACTTACAGTAATTAGTGCAAACTAGTTGATATAGTATCTACATGGAAGAAATACCAACACAATAACTTTTATAATATTACTATTAAAATTCTGTTAAGATGTTGATGGAGTGCACATTTAGAAAGTGTCACACACACTTAGGCGTTGTTAACCTTCATGCAAATTCTCAAACTGATTTCGTAATAAATCCCATATTTCCGATCGTTGTTTGTTGGTGGCAGACTCCAAATCAGCTTTTCTATAAAATCCTCTCTGACAAAATGTGACAAACTATTGTTGTTCTTTGTCTCCATATCACTCTAATCCTCTTTCTCTCTCTCTCTCTCTCTGCCTCTCCATCCCTCCATCCGCACTCCCAAACCGCAGGGAAAGGCCTCAGTACTGACCGCCATGAACACACACACACACACACACACACACACACACACACACACACACACACACACACACACACACACACACACACACACACACACACACACACACACACACACACACACGGCTCTGTAGGTCTTACTGGGAGGCTAAGCTGTGTGGTCACATTTTACATATGTGTGTGTCCGTGTTAAATGGGGAGTTGGCCTGGGTGTCACTGGGTTTTGGCTGTTGGGAACTATATGTATGTGTGTGTACGTGTGTGTGTGTGTGTGTGTGTGTGTGGCTACAGTAGATGGACTTGGCCGGACGTAGGAGTGGGCTAGCCGGATTTGGCTATTCTGACTGTGTGTGTGTGTAACTTGTTGGCACATGCTCAGGTAGATTGGGGTTGCTGCATGCATAGATGTGCATGCCTGCATCCGTGTGTGTGTGTGTGTATTTGGCCGTTGTTGGAGGTATGCTGCAGATCAGTTTAAGCCTTATAAACCTATTGTGCCATAAACCCATCCTCTCTCATCTCTTATAACCTCTTTGTCTGACTGTCTATCCATGCTTCTGCTAATATGCACATACACTGAGGTCTAATACGCTACAATACATCACTGCAGGCAGATCAGTGCTCTGCCTCTATGACCAGTTTTTATATGAAGATATTCTAAAATAAATAACAAACAAAACTTACTCACAGGCTTCTTCATTTTATTTAGCTTTTACTTTGGTTTCAGTGACGTTGGCTGATGAAATTCATTTGACAAAGCCGCAGCAACAAGCTCTGGGCTCAGTGACTGAGCGTTAAGTGAAAAGAAGGAAAAGGTGAGTGGCTGCCTGACGTGCTGTTAAAGCGACACTTTAAATCGTCTCTGCGTTACTGATACCACTCTCACACACGAACCCAGTGTCGGACGCAGGGTATGAACCCTGTGTTCTTCTCGCCGTCATATGAGACTGCTGTCACGTGTTCATTACTGGTTGTCACCATTCACACAAGGCTCAGGACTGCATCTGTAGTTTAACACTGTGTGAAGAAACTACAGAATTAGTAGCAGAGGAGGTAATATAAATTTATTTGCTAAACGAATTGAATGAAGATATGTGGTTAATTCACGTATTTGACACTTTGATACTGAACATATCAGTGAAATAGTTTTGCACCAAAATATCCAATCTTGCAGTACATTATCCTTTTGTAGTGACTACAGCATTATTCAACTTTTTTTATGGCACTGACAGCTCTTTGTTGAGATTAGGGAAAGATCGTGGTCTGGCTTGATAGAGAAAAAAGTTCTGCTTTTGTTAGACGGATGGCGGATGTGAACCCTGGTCTCTGGTGTGACCATCCAACCTCAGCCACCTCCTAGCGTCTCTGCTTTGCTTCATACATTGAATAAACAGCGACCTGCTGCGTCTGAAGACGATGCAGATGAAAATGTTGAGATTAAGCACAATACAGTAAATTTGGCCATAAAACCAAAACGATTAGTTAAAAGACCCTAAAAAGCTCAGTAGAGGGAAGTGGAACAGCAGAGTCGGAGCCTATGGCATAGACCTAGTCATTAGATCCATCATTATTGTTATTATTATTATATTAACGCAATGATCATCCTTACCAAAGCTGGGCAGTGTCAGGCCAACTCAACTCTGCACACAAATAATCTGGGACATGGATGTACATTTATTCTGACTCGGAGCTAAAGGGTTTACTCTAAGTCACTGTGCTGGGTGTGTATGTTTCATAATCACAGACAAATCTTGTTTTTTTCTCCATGTCAAGATTTTTTAGGTGAAGTTTTTAGAAACAATCAGAACATAGCAGCAATAACATACCAAAACAATTAACAGGATCTTTCAATACTTAAGTCTAAAGCAAAACTGTAGAACAGCTAATAATTCAGTAATGGTTACTGCTTGATCACAGAGCTCTTAACACCATTGTCATTCAAACCTTTGTAACCAGATTACAACCTTGATCTCCAAAATTGTTTTTACTGCAACTTTAGCTTCATTAAAGTTTTTTTTATTGGCGTAAACACAAAAGTGTCAGTAAGTATGTGTTTTATTCCCCCGACATCTCAGAAACGTCCCTGAGCTGCTGGTTCTTGTGAAGTCTCCTCGTCGATAAAATAATGCTGCGCTGATTAAAGCGGATTTAGAGCTTGTTGCATTTGATCAGAGTCCAGCTGATATCAGAATCGCAGACCAGCTAAGCTCTTGGAGCCAAATCCATAATAATACTCCTACACCACCCACAACAAAGAGACAGCCGATGCAAGTAAATACATGGAGGAAGAAAATATCATTTGAAGACCCCTTGCATCTGAGTGAAGTAATACCACCAAATATTTACTATTGAGGCTTTTGAAGAAAAGTGTTGTTTGTCCTTGATGGTGTGTCACAAAGATTAGTGTCACAAAGAGTTATGGATTTGCAAAATTATTTTATTTTTTATTGATCTCTTAACTGCGAGAAAAAAAGTCAACAAAGTGAAAAAAGCTTTATGTTTCCGATTGAAAATACCACTACGATAACAAGATACAAGTTTGATCATGTTTGCATATTTGTGTTTCAGGGTAGTGAGTTTATTAGCGGAGCTGCATCATCAAAAGCAGTTTTTAAAACCTGTAAGCAGCACTTTTAGCTCCGCATTCAACTTCACTGTCAATATTTTCTCCCGTTACATTAACCCCAACAACAGCTGCACAGCAGGACCGGCGAAACACTAATGTGTAATGTCTTAATGTACAATAAAAGAGATGCAATCTCTAAAAGAAATGCACACACACACACACACACACACACACACACACACACACGCTCCTTTATCCGATCCACGTGTTTGCCTCTCTTCCTCTTAGAGACCAGAAAAGTTTTCTCCATCAGTCTCTTAAGTGTCTGGCCTTCAGCTATATTACCCTCTTTTCCTCCTCCCTCCACCTATCCCTCCATCACATCTTAATGTGTTTGATAAAACATCAGGCGTAGCGGGAAGGGCACAAGGCGGATGATGTGCTTTTTTGGCCAAAACAGGTCTCGGCTAAAGGACGAGGATAAAGAGCTGAGTCTGCTCTGTCTGTCTATCCAAGTCTGTCCGTCCACTTGCTGCATTAAGAAGCCGTCCAGCTTCTATTCAAAGCCAGCCACTCTCGTCGAACCTCTGCATCTCAGGGCTTTTGTCCCCCCTCAATCTCCCCATCCCACCACCGCAGCCACCCACCCCCATCTCTCAACCCGCCGCTGAGTGTCTGTAATGGCCCAGACGTGGAGGAAGGAGGGAGGGCGGGTGGGTGAGAGAAAATTAAGAAAGTGAGAGAAATGGAGGAATGGAGCGAGAAAAAGAGAGCAAGCGAGAGGAACTGGAGGGTGAAGGAGGGAAGGGACAAAAGGAGGAGAGAGGAAAGTGAAGGAGAGAGTGGTGGTGGAGGAGAGAGAGGAGACGCAGGAGCGCGATGCGTGGGGGGAAAAGGAGGCCGAGTCTTTAGGAGGAAGCCAGGCGGCACTAAGCGTCTCTGTCGCTGCCCAGTCAGGCCTGCCTTCCCCCTGGCCACGAAAACCTTCCCTCCTCCCCCCGCACCACATCCCGCCCTGACCACGCTGCACTCCTCTCCTGCCCTCCTCACTTCATCCAAGCGTCACACACTCACACTTTCATTTGGATTTACTATTCTTGTAGGGACTCTCCATTGGATTACTTTAAATCTATTGAGTCTTTCACTCTATTTAGCTTTAGCAGGCTTATGGTATGGTCACTACATGTCCCAGCGAGGCAAGTCATATGTTGCTATAATAGGACAAGTTATGTATGCATATATAGGAATGTGAGTGGTTCCAGTATTTTTAATGAGAAAAGTCACAATATGAGATGTGTTTTTTATGTATATATACATTGAACTACTTTTTATGAAAGTACTACAGTTTTACATCCAGGAGGTTGAGGGTTAAAGTCAAACTGTCTCATTTTAATTTACTTCAATTTACATTGTACAATTTGGGATTTGGCTCAAAATCCTTGAATTGCTTTACAGCACAAATCACTTGGAGTGTGGCGCCTTTCTTGCAGTGTCAATTACAAATGGAAAAATAATTTACAAAAAAACAAAGGTCAGCGAAGCAAGCTACAACGTCTTTGCTTCACAAGGTGACAGGTCATGAGAAATGCATGTTAATTTGCAGTTCAAATTAATTTTAACATCCTTAACAGTTATCTGTAACACAGACCAATTACACCAAGTTAACAGCAGTAAATGAACACATATATTGATGTTTAAAAATTCTATTTAAAAGAGGAAGGAACAAAATCTTCCCTTCTTTATAAGTCATTTTCACTTTGGCACAAAATCTGCTTTGCTTTACAGCACAAACTCACAGGATGGTGCTGTTCTTCAAGTGTAAATGCATCTTAAGTTTGTCATCATTGAGAAATATCTTCCAAACTTTACATCCTCTTCTGAACAAGAGCTGTAAGGTTGCAGCATCCTCTAAAGGGGCTCTGGATAAATGCAATCTTCATTTTTTAGAAAGACTATCAAGGGTGTGAGGCTAACAATCATCTCCACCATGGACTATATTGTATAAAATGTATAAAATAATTACAAGAAGGTAAATATATTAATTTGAAAATGACATATTGATGTCTCAGAAACATAAGTGAAGAAAATCACTATTTGCCTGTCACCAACTTCACTCTTCCTGTTTGGTCCTCGCAAGAATTGGAACACAAACAGCATATACATACACACACACACACACACACACACACACACACACACACACACACACACACACACACACACACACACACACACACACACACACACACACACACACACAGCCAGTGGCCTCAGGACTAATTGCTAGATTGGAGCAGATTTTCTAGTTCAGTTCAGGGCTGTAATTGTGAGGAGAGCAGGGAGGAATGACAGGGCTTCAAGCTGAGAGGACAAATCACCAGGGGCCGCCGATTAGACGGCACTGATGTTCACATGTCCGTGTGTGTGTGTGTGTGTGTGTGTGTGTGTATTGGGGGGTGAAGGGTTAAGCCAACCATCTCTCAATTCCAGGTTTCCGTGGCACTGACCCCAAACTGCCACACACATACACCATGTTGACCCCTATAGACCCCACGGTGCCTCACACTCACAAGCCAGTGAGAACCATGTCAGGAACTACTTGTGTTACACTCACTGCGAAAAGAGAAACCTCCCACTCCTCTATGAGTGTTTATCTCTCTGAAAGAAAACGAGCAGTATGAAGAATCTGTAAAAGCTACACGATCATTTATATGTTCCCCTTGTGAAGATCATAAAAATGATAAAATGATAAATACAGAACAGGTTTTTAAGTTGTTCCTAAACTTTTAAATGTTATAGCAGCTTAATGTTTGATAATTAAAGTTAAATCATTTTTAATTCCAACATAACTGCCATTTGTAGTTCAGAGGAGGTCACAACACAACAGGTTTAGTTTTATCAATTCACCTTGTGTATAAGCTGATCAATGCACTTACACTTTTGAATTCTGCTTTTTAACATCATATGTCCCTTTGTGTTTGACATTGTGGGAAAGCTATGGACTGATCACTGTTATAAATCCTAGCATATTTCAATTCTTTCTGATATTTGTATGTTTAGATTGTTGTTGATGTGTGTAAATGAATTTAAGTGACCACAGGTCAATGAGTCAACACCTCATGGATCACCTAAGACTAAATTTATTATGTGTAATTGGAGGACTTATTCTATAGGTAAAGTCTGATATACAGTGGTGCAGTTATATATCATTTCCTGTTAGTGTTAATAAAATGATAAAGAGTAGCTGCAAACCTCTATTATAGTGTATAGTGTATGTTGTATGGAATTGGGATAAACTAATTGACTTTGTCCTCTTTCAACAAGCCAGTGTTGCTGTGACCTTAAACAAGACGTGTTCATCCTGGTCAGCTGTTGGCAGGATAATCGTGAAGTTTGCTCCACACTCTCTCTACATGGATAAAATGCAACACAGATAAAATTGTACCATGTCTCCAGGATGAACATGTGTCATCTGACAGCAGTGAACTTCAAAGACAGGATGAAAAACCTGTATTGACTCCATCCCATCTCTATCTTGCTCCCTCTCTCCCTCTCTCTCTCTCTCCCTCTCTCTCTCTTCTGGCTATCTGCAGCAGGAGCCTCATCAGACGCAGCAGGACAGGAAGGAGACGCAGAGAGGAACCACAGAGATGGCAACGCACACAGAGACAGAGAGCTCACTCTGAGCTGCACTACAGGCATTTCGCTACTAAATGCATCTGCATGGAAACAGCAGCACAGCCAGGAAGGCCCGCATGGAAACACTTCTGTTATTCCTCACACACATCCCACATCTGCACGCACACCTGCATTCTTTCCTGCGATAGTTTGCTTCAACAAGGATGAAGGACAGAACGAGAAAAAGAAAGGATGAGAAAACGGCCAATCGAACTGTTCTCTGTCACTCAGTCAGTCACTCAGTAACCCAGTCACACAGTCAGTCAATCATGCAGCCGATCTTTCAGTCAGCTTACCTTGCAGTGATGTCATGGTTGTCATTATGACAAGGCCTGCAGTCCTGTTGTCTGATTGGACGTTACCCGCTGTCCAAACCAGCATTACATCCATGGCAGGAAAAGGATAACAGACTCCTACAGCTGCAATAATGATTTTCTGAGCTTTTCCTGCTTCTGTTTTGCTCTCTGATCGTCTTGCTACCTGTCTCTGTCCCTCTCCAGCCCCTGTTAGATCTAGTTTCTATACCTTAACTGTGTTTAGACTTTTTCTTCAGTTTAAATTCTGTCCTTTCCTACACTCAACCCGCATTTCTACACAGGAATAGTAATATATGTCTGTCTATTTCAACCCTGGTCTCAGTTGACTCTTTCTCCCAGTTCCCAGTTTTCCCTCCCTGTCACCTTTTCTTCCCTGCCTCTCCCTGGCCTTCTCTTCCTCTATCTTCTTCATCCCTCCTTCAGCCCAGTATTCCTCTCCCATGCTATGGTATCTTCATCACGGCCTCCGCTCAGCCTTCATCTCCCTCACCTTTCTCGGGTTCCCGTGTCCACCCCGCCATCCCACCTTCACACTTTTTTCCCTGCCAGCCTCCCCAGGCCCGGCATCCCCCTAACCCCCCGGCCTCGGAGCCGCTACCCAGTCCCCGGCTCTCCCTCTCCCTCTCCCTGCCTCTCCTCCAGCCTGCCTTTCCCTCTACTCTGCCTCCTTCAGCCCCAGCCTTCTGCTCAGTGTTCAAGGGGAGAGCCAGCTAGGAATGCTGTGGCTCTAGACGTTTTGTCCAAGCCCTAGGTCTCTTTCACTGAGGCAAGATTAGTTCATACAAAAACTCAACAATACACCACTGAAAGCCATTGTTGATATTCAACATTTTTCACATAGCGGAGCAGAATAGACAATGCGGCAGCCGGGAAAGCCCGAAGCGGACTAGCAGGGTTGATGGCTGATGGTATCTCAGCCGAGCGAGGGCCTTAATCCCTTTTATACACACACACACTCACACAAGTACACACGCTCTCAAGAGCCTGGAGACAACAAAATCAATACTGCTCTCTCTCTCTCTCTCTCTGTGTCTGTGTGTGGATGAGTGGGTGGGTGAGTGTGATAGGGAGAAAAAAGAGAATAGTACTGTTTGTACCTCTGTTTGTGTTTGTGTGTTTGTGTGTGTGTGTGTGTGTGTGTGTGTGTGTGTGTGTGTGTGTGTGTGTGTGTGTGTGTGTGTGTGTGTGTGTGGGGCACATAAGCATTCTTGGATCTTTGTGTATAAATGATATCTCAAGGTTCTCTATCACAGGAGCTGATTAAATCAACTTTTCAAATGAGCCGCAAAACAAAAAATCACGAATGGTGAAATTATGAATTTCAGCTCTTATGAAAAACAAACATGCAATAGTCTAAAGGATGAAGGATCAAGTCCAGGTTATTGAAATAACCTCTGAGTCCTAACCCTAACAGAGGGTCATAGCATGTTAACATTTCACAAAACAGCAAAAAGTTTACAAAAACTAACAAAATGACTGTTAAAGTTTTAGTTTTACACAAGTGGAAGTTTTTTTCTATGTTAAACGATAACACAGCCGACTGTACTGAGCCTCTTTTTATTTATCTTGTTTTGTTTATTTGGAGTCCCCAAAGTGATGAAAGATGATCATTTTTGCACAAGATGGTCAATGTCTTGCACATAAAACTGATTGTGATTTAAAATTCTGGCCAAATCTCTCTGCCCTAATCACAATTTATGCTTTGGTTTAAGTTTTTTTTTTTATTATTATCTTGTAAATGTACTTATGCAAAGAGCTTAATTCATCAGATTTAACTCAAATCATTTTTGGTCAGCTTTGCGCAACTGATTAAAAACACCCAAAGACAAAAAAGCAACATGTTAAGTGAAAGTTAAAACTGTGAAAACATACTCAATTACCAATAAATATCATGTATTCAGAACATTACTGGAGTAAAGCTACAGGGGTATTACCCGCAACATATGGTTCAAGTATCAAATATTAAAATATTACACAGCAGAACAGCCCGTTAGAGTTATATTGTCATATATTATATAATTGTGTTAGTACTACTGGTGTATAGACATGTAAGATGCATTTTAACTACTTTATATACTGTTGAGCAAAGTGAACACGTTTTGTGTGTAAAATGTCATTCTGCTAAGTAACTATCATCTGTAGCTTTCAAATAAATATAGTGGAGTAAATAGTGTTTTCCTCTGAAAAGAAGTGGAGTACAAGTACAAGTACCCAAGTAAATGTACTTAGTTACTTTACACCACTATGTTTGGCTGCCACAGTCAATATCACAGTTCAGAGTGAAAATCAGGGCTTCACTCTAACAGTCTAAAATCACAAAGCACCTTACAAATGATATACTATAAGACTAAAAAGCTGTTGAAATCTGACATACCTCAACTCAGCTACTATTATCATGAAGGATTTTTTTCCAACAGTAGTATACACTATAATCTTCTATAAAATGAGTCAGCTTTAGAAAATGTACCTTGGCACTGGAACGTGCTGCAGAATCTAAACTGCGTTCCTGGCAGATTGCTACGGAAGCAACCAAATGACAAATGAACTGATGGGAGAGGGAAAAAATATCATTTTAAATAAACTGCTTCCTAATTTTCAGTCACAGGGACGGAGCAGGATTGTGAAACTGGGCCTGGAATGAGTCTGCAGCAGCCTTTATGATTACAGCTGGTTAATGTAATGAACGCCATGTCATGTAAAACTCATAAATCATGTCACGCCGGCGGAAACATTTCATAAAACATGATTAAAAGTGTCGTGTAACATTGAGAGCGACGGTGTCAGAGTGAGACATGTTAATTGTGCACTAATGATATGTAATGAATGTCATCAGCCCCGAGGCTTCGGCTAACGAGCTAAATGAACTGGCACTAATGGGCCTGTTAGCTTATCTTAGCGCTAACATTAGCTAGCATAATAAAGGGTTCGTCCTCTGCCAACGTTTCTAGAAGTGTCATTTTACAATGAGACACTTCTTTTAAATTGCTTTTTGACAACAACAACAAGTAGAAAACAAAGACTCAGAAAGCTTCTTGTCCCACCGACAGCTAATCATGGACACAAATAAACACACTTATTTTTATGCTTTCTCATAACACTTTGCCCCAAATAAATCTTCCTCCTGCCCTCCACCTGGACTCCAGATCCTGATCCAGATCCAGCTGCCGGGCTTTCCCAGGACCCCCCAAGTCCGCTAGGTAGCAGAGAAGAAGAAGAAGAAGAGGAGGGAGGGAGGGAGCAGGGGCCCTCTCTTTCTCTCTCTATCTTTTTTTTTCTTCCAATTGACCAATTGACAGCTGATTGATGGCTATCTCCTCAGCCCGACAAAGAGCAGCATTAGCATAACTAAAGCAATGTACAGTAGAGTGGGGCAAACAGTAAATTACATGTTACCCCCCCCAACTCTTCTCTCTCTCTCTCGCCCTCTCTCTCTCTCCTCCACTCACTCCCTCATTCAGACAAACACTACGGCAGGCAAACAAAACAAAACAAAGTATGCTTTTTGTCCCCCATGTGAGCCCTTAAACAGTACAGCTTGACAGCTTCTTTAGAGGGAGACACACAAAAGGCCTGACAGAGAGAGAGAGAGAGAGAGATGGAAAACGCACACACAGTATCATTTGAACAAGATACTGACCTTGAGGAGGGTTTCTGTGGTGTGGTTTAGGATGGCTCTGTTGTGCATGTGTGTGTGTGTGTGTGTGTGTTGGGGACAACAGGGATCACAGAGGAACAGCGAACACATGAGGGGTGTATAGAGGAAAAGATGATAAATATTAAAAGATACTGTCAATGAAGAACCCTGTTCTTCGTTTTCTCACTAGAAAAACCAACGCTGACAAAGAGCCATCAGTCGTGTCAAAGTCGGACCCTTGCATCGTCAACTTCACACCGTCTCCTTCAATCGTATTTCCTACGCCTTCAAGAGGGTTTTGTCACGTGAACAAAGTGACAATTGATGGCAGACTACACACCGGACCACGACCACTCCATAGCATATCGTATCTCCTGAGTGTGTCCACACTTTGCATCCATCGCCTTCCTACACGGGACGAAACTAGCCTCACACCCGTCTGTCAGGTTGAACCGTCACTGCTCTGATATCGTGTAGTCTGACCTCAGCTTTAATCATGGATGCAGTTATGTTGTCCTGTTGTTTTTTCAAATGAATAAAACCTGATGATAAGCACACAGGTTTTAATCTAAAGATTTAAAGCTGTGAATAAGCGTGAACATCAGCTCCAGATAAAATAACAAAAACTTTTAACATATTAACTTGTTTTATATTTGATATCACCTCTATTTTATAGTATATATTCTACACTGGTGTTGTATATTAATTGTTTTTGTTCAGTGTTTTTTTTTTTCCTGGAGCCATTTGCACTGATGTCTATGTACTATACTATCACCTTTCAATATTTCTTGATGGATGGAAGGGTGGATGGACAGAGTTGGGACCTCATACTGGCCTCGTCTCCTCTCTCCCTCTGTCTTTTCCTCCCACCATCTCCCCCCCCCCCCGCTCAGGCCGGCAATCTGTTCTCTAATTGTTCATTCATGGTGTGAATCTTTAAATAGGAGGCCCTAGCCTGGCGCTAAGATAATGAATCGCTCTGTGTCGTTAGCTAGCGAGGCTAAATTACCGCTTGGTGCAGAGTTACCATGGAAATAGGCCACAATGAGAGTGATTAGTCTTGTGTCTTTTACACACCGAGACACTTTGCGGTTCAGCAGGAAACACTGAAACCCTCCTTCCTCTCCTCTCTCTGCCTCTGTATCTATAGAAAACAGTATTTTCAGAGTCAGCCACTTTAATAGCACAGAGAGCGTGCTCAGGTTGCCTCTTGGAATTAATGAACATTAGCACAAACTGTACAAAAGTGCAAGAGTGTTTATGAATATTTGCAACAAGATGTTTTTTTTGTTTTTTTTTTCAGCTGTTGTCCATTTGACTGGTTTTTATCTTCTCCTTATCTGATTGGTCAGGGACGCCTCTCAAATACACATCAGATAAGGAGATAGTTGAGGCTTTATATAAAGATATCAGTTTCATCTTCAATTTTGTTTTGTTTGCTGTGTCAACAGATACTTTCAGATGCTTCTTTCTTGCCATGAGTTTCTATGACAACCTTTTTCAATTACCAAGTCAAAGTGTCGGATCCTTTGTTGCGGGTTTTCCTTTTCCTTTACTGAGGCGAGGAGTTCTACTAGATAAAAGTGTCTTTTGTGGAGATATGTAGCAGCCAAATGTGATATTTATTTAGATTTTGTATTCTATACTTTATGACATTACTGTGCTATGTGAGCCTTTTTTTTATGTGTTTTCATTGTATATTTGTTCCTTTTTCCTCTGATTCTTGTTTGTTCCTTTCCTTCACGTCTCTTCTGCTCTTTTCCTCTGTTGCTCAACATACATCTCTGTGCAGGTGTGTTTCTGTAAATGTGTGTGTGTGTGTTTGTGTGTGTACTTGCTCATCCACATGTGAGGATCCTCATGGTGAGTGTGAGTGGCATGCTGCTGACACACAACAGGAGAGTATTCTGCCCACTTCCTATCTGCCTCTCTCCCAAACATGGGAGAGGAGAGGAGAGTAGTGGAGAGGAGAGGAGAGGAGAGGAGAGGAGAGGAGAGATCTGTCTCAGTGTGAGATTGCCAGTCAATGTGAACATCAGTAATAGAGACTCTGCTACAGCCATCATTACCTGGTCTGCTGCTGGCCCCTGGTTGGTGTGCAGGCATGTTTTAAAATATCTTGAAATATATCAGTGACTCAAGGCTGCACTGCAAAAGTTTTTTCTTTTTCCCATTGAAAGTACCGATTCATTTATTGACATGCTGCAGTCGAAGTCAAACAGATGCTGGTGTTTTATAGGAAAATGTGATTATGTTCTGTGGCAACGTTTGTTAGATTGAGGAACATTTACGTACCGCACAAATTCATTGACAGGGAGGTAAATTATGTTCCTTTCAAACATATTTGTTGTTGTAATTAGTAGTTTGTAGTTGTAATGTCTATGTCACAAACCTTTTGTTCTTTAAATAAAGCAAGCACAGATTTGCTCAGTTAGCCAGTGAATTATGAGATTTCAGTCAAACTGGGTTGTTTGCTGAGAAAAAGTTTGATGCGATGCATTTCACAATTTTAGTTCTCACAGCAGAACTCTAGAGTAAAAGAAGGCAGAAGCACACCAACTGATCTGCTGCCTTTAACTAGTGTTTTCACTACTGTGTCTTCATCAGCGTTAAAATGAAAAAAAAAAAAGGGCCAATGCCTATAGTATATTGTGAACTGTAAATGCTTCAGATAGATTAAGTGCATTCATTTTGATATAATTAAAATCATACAAAAGCAGGCTCATAGTTGAATTTAGTGGCTAAAAATCAAGGTGATGCATGAACTTTTTCACTCACAAAGCAGTTTACACATGCAGTCTTTAGATGACCTTCCTCTCTATAATAGAAGGGGTGTAAATATATGCACACCACATGCAAGTGCAAGGCTATAAAAAAAAATAAAAAAAAACACATTGACTCCAATCGTTTTTCTTTTGGCTTGGTGTCAGCGTGCAGGCATCACTTCATTTGCTGATGCTTCCTCTGTACAATCTCATGCCGGCACAAATAAAAACATGTCTCTTGCGTGGTCATGTGAAGAGTGAGATGGCCTTCAGTTTATTTGGAATACTATAAACGGTGAAAGTGGAGTATTTATATTATGATGGACATTTAGCGATCTATTAAAATAAAGAACTTTCTATCAATCTACGGGGTCACCGAGTACAAACATGCAAAGATACAAATATCATTTTGAAAACTGATTAAGCTCGTGTTCGAGCAACATGTGTCCACGTTTTGAAAGAGAAACAATAGTCATCAAAATCTCAGCTGAGTCTGTTAAGGTCTTCTGTTTCCGGATTTTGGATAAGCTGATAAAGTCCACTTTCCTCTGCTGTTTCACTGGCTCACACCGTCACACTCAAACATATATGTAACACGCGTGTGTAACTCTCAGACAAACTTTCCTCGACATACATTTCACAAACTTTTCAAGTTTCTTTTTCTTTTTTTTCCTTACTGCCAATTTTATTCAATTAAGGCAGTTCCTGGTTATTGTCTGTTGCTTTCTAACAATCTATTAGCCACCAAGGCTCCAGTTAATGCTCTTAACACACATTACTAGCAGTAATCCTCATCTCCAAGCTAAAGCCGTTGTGTCTGGACAAGTGAGTGGGACTGTCGCAGTGACAGCAGGTGCTAAAGCCTCCGCTAACTCTGACTAACACCGCCTGAGCTCCATAAGACAGGAAATGCTGGGAGGGATACTTACCTACTTACAGATTTACGTACACACATGCATCACACACACTCACTGACTCACTCTCTCTCTTTCTGTCTGTCTCACACACATGCACACAAAGGGCGGAGACTTAAAACAAAAGACGCCGTGCTGAATGGAGGAGATGATCGTTGGGTCACATCTACATGACAGTGATGCACTGCAGGAAAACAACAGGCCTTCCTAAACCCCTGGAAAGGCTCCTGTTAGCCCTCAGGCCAGTATCCTCACAGTGTGTGTGCGTTAGTTAAAGAATAACACATTTAAAATTCTAACTACCTTCACTGTTAAGATTAACGCTGCATTAATCACAGATTTTAGCACCTGGTAAAACTTTAACATCTGTTAAAAAGGTGGTATTGACTGCTTACAGCTGTTAAACCTCTAATGTCAAAACAAGGCAAAGATGATTTGTTATTTAGAGCTGCAACTAACGATTATTTTCATCGCTGAGTAATCTGTAAAATCATGTAAACTTCCCAGAGTCCACTGTGACGTCTTGAACTGTCTTGTCATGTTCTACCAACAGACCAAAACCAAAAAAATATTCAGTTTGCAAAGATATGAAACAGAGAAAGTCAGAAAATCATGGCAGACAACAGATAATATTTTTCATCCTTCTACTATTTTTGCTTGAAAAATGACTTGAGGAAGAGACGATGAATCAATTATCAAAACTGTTTATTTTTTTGACAATTGACTTAACTTAATTGCCTAATCCTTTCAGCTCTAGTTTTATCTATCTAATCAGTCACTGTGACCGTTTCAGAGCTGAACATACAGACATTTACTTTCTGAGTAAATATGCGTTAGATTTTGTTTTAAACAAAGTTGAGGGAGGGAGGAACGTCTGCTTTTAGTTTCAGTTAAACAAGCCTGCTAGTCCCTGATTGTCTCTGCATTGTTCTAAAAAAAAACTCCCCACAGTCGTAACATAAGAATAAAACCCAGTTGTTAAAAACTCTAGTTATGTCAATTAGAGTGCTCCCACTGTATTGATTTGCTCTGTCAGAAATGGTGGAAAAGGTGAAATTATCTGAGTTTGGAACAAAAAAGTCAAATGATAACCTGTCAACATGACAGGGAAATCCGTGTGACAGTAATACAGAGAGAGCTGAGCCAAAATACGCAAGAGAGGAAACTTCACCAAAGCTTTAGAGGAGAGAAAAAAAAAGGTAAATATAATTCTGCTAACCCTGTACGACACAAATCTTCATCACGAGAAAACAGCTAATAAATTTTAGTTAAGGTTGAGGAAAGATTGTCTTCTTGAAACAAGTCAAACAGACATAAAGCACTGCATTTAGGCTTGCAGCGATTACCCAATTACACCCACATCTATCTCTCTGTTTTGAAACAGATTTTTGTGAAGAGTGAAGCGGTCACTTTACATACCGTTTCCCTATGACTTCCCTTTCGAAATTTAGCTCTGACATAGATCACTTGTTTTCTGATGCCAAACTGCATGTGTCATCATTGATAGTGTCACTGTGACTATGTCTGTTCTGCTTGGTATATTGGTATGACAACTACTTTTTTTTTTTTTTAGGTTATTTTATTACATATTTATTAGCTGCATCCCCTCAAAACTCATGTTGGTATTGATGATTGAAGAAGAGAAGGGCTGATACAAGGACAGAATTTGCATCATGAGTACAATATTATTAATGGGTATGCTCCTCAATACTTATATAGCTGGGACTCTGGTGCTGTGTTGTGGAGCAGCCTCCCATTACACATCCAGCTGTTTCTTCCGGACTTTTTTATAAATAAAATAGGATCATAGATTTATAATGAAATTTTCAATCATCTTTACTTCAGCCAACAAACCTGTGGTGCACTTACGTGTTTTGATGCGGCCATTTGTTATTTATTTTGTAGTGGTGTCCTTTTTTTCAGATTTTATTGTTCAGTTTTTCATAAGATGCTTTGTCTTTTGTCTTTTAAGACCTTGGGAAATACATTGTTTCATTTTAACATGTTATCCATTGTGTTTTGTATGTGTGCAGTTCATAAAACTCAGTATATCACATGTCTGGATAAGGGAAAGGGAATATTGTCATTTAAAGAGTGAGTGGATGAAACAGAGACATTATGGGAGATTTGTACTCTGTACATGTGTTTATATTGGTGAAATAGTATCTAACATTACTGCAGCTATATCCTTGCTGCTTGAGGACTGGAAATATAGTTGAATCATTACCACTGTGAGAAGAAATGTCGCCACAGCTGACAGAAACAACAACATGCTGCTCTTCACTGGCCCAACGGGACTTAAAATACAAACAACGGATAATCATGGAACCTAGTGCAAAGCAAATACTGTAACTGGTGTCCGGGTAAAATTGGATAAATGTTATTACACCAGTCCGACATAAAAACATCACAGCACAGGCCGTGACACTCTCGCCACCTGCCAGTGTGTTGAGAAAATAAGATCTGATCAGAAAGCGGGATGGCTCACGATCAGATTATTGTTACTTATTGTCTCGATTTCACTGATGCAAACGGACGGACTGATGAAAACATTTCCCAGAGGTCTCTCCTCTTCATGAGGCTCTGAATTTCTGACTTTTGGAAGAGGATGTTCTGACCTCTCTTTGTTGGAGGTCGGACAATATCTTTGAGGTGAAACTATCAATCAACATATTGATTAGCACTAATTAGGATCAATCCCATGGTGTTTAGCTCAGCGAGTGAAGTCTGCTGTGTGTGTGATTGGCCAGTCATGCATGTATGTGACTCCATATGTGTGTGTGTGTTTGCCCCTGTATACATTCTTCTGTGTGTGTGTGTGTGTGTGTGTGTGTGCGTGTGCGTGTGTCTGTGTGTGTCTTTGTCTCGGTTGTCACCCTGAAGGTTATCTCCGTGGTGGCAGCATCGTCAGGTGACAGCCATATCCCATGATGCCAAGCGAGACGTCAAACTGTCCTTCCAACCAGGGTTCCCTTGACGACAAGTCACACACACACACAGGCACACAGGGTAGACACAAACCCAAACACACCCTCCTCTAGTAATAGGTGAAAAGTAAATGTCTGTGTGTGTGTGTGTGTGTGTGTGTTGTTTTTGAGGCTGAGGGGCTGCTCAGACTTTGATAAGCTATCACATGTCCCAGGTGATGGTCTCTAACAGCACATCAGTCCAAAGGCACTGCCTGACAACCGAATCAAACGCACCCAGACCAGACATCCTGGCAACCCAAACCAAACAAACCCAAACTGACAATATATATTATACATACGTTTCCCTGAAACACACTTGCAAAAAGGAAAGGCCTTTATATGTGACTGGTTACCCCAAAAAGGAAACATCTCTGATAAGAAAGTGTATTTTCGGGACAGGCTGGTGGTCCAGTTTACTGATGTGTTCACATTGTCAGCCACAGGAGCCACAGGAGGGGCCGCACAGAGCAGCAGACCACACTGATCCTAAGCTTTCACTGCTGCGAAGAATATGCACTTTCTAAAGATCACTTGTCAGTCAGACAGTATCCAATATTTTGACATTTTTTTATTCCATTCTTTGAGCAGGGCTCTTTTCACTTCTATATACAACTATCTTCTTTTCTAATAAAAAGGGCACAACAGCAGCAGATTTTGGTTTAGATGCGAGTGCCAACGAAGAAATGGTTTTAAAAAAAAAATTTAAAAAAGTTTGACATTTCCTAATCATTCCGACCCCTCTGGAGGGCAGCAGGGTTTCTGCCAGAGAAGTTGTTAGTCTGGACAGCTAGGTGGCTAGTCGGCTAGACAGCCATTCTGACAGTGGCTGTTCTTGTACTAACTGCATTAGGTTATGGGGTGCTCAACAAGTGCGTCTCATTGCCCCCCCCCCCCCACCCCACCTTGAGTCGATGAAGCATTCCAACCATTATATCCAGGTGTCCATCCGAGCTGCAGCAAATTCCCCTTTGCTTAGTCCTGGTGAGGGGTCAGCTTATACCTGGGGTATAACCCGCTGTGTTTGGAATATACTGGTGGAAGCCCTGGCAGTGCTTAAAGGAAAGGTACCATGACAGCCTGTGTCTGGTATTGTTTTCACCTAGTGAGTCTGTTTGTATTATCATGGCAAAATTCTGTCATGGAGACACCCACTGCAGTGACAACTAACACAGAGGGGGTTTTAAGTACTTTGGTTGGTGTTTATATGTCTGCCTGTGGATGATTTCAGCGTGACACAACCTGCGAGATACAGTCACGAAACGTTACACGTGTGTAGCTGAGATCAAAATGGGCAATTTCAAAGATGGGCTTGGTACAACCCATGACTACTGAGTACTCATGGGTCACTCACAACGTCAACATGTTGGTGTGATCCCGTCGCAAGATGGTCCCTAAAAATCTAAAAATAGTTCATCTCTCAACACGGTACCGCGCTAATGTTGAGGACGGTCATTCACACACACTAATTCAAAAAGCCAGGAAACCACTGGCTGCTGCTCATTGTGAATGAGACCTGGTTTGGCAGCCCTGCGCCCACTGCTGAGCTCGACGGAATGAAAAAGCATCCAGCTGCACTACAGAGGAAAGTTGAGAAAGGCTCAACTTCATGCAAATATCCACTGACACAGCGCCAACGACAACCAGGAGAGAGCCAAATCACGATTATCTTGGTTACAGCTGAAATGAAAGTACAGATTTGGTCACTACTAAAAATAATGTTCTATAATATTCTAAAATCTCACTCTGAAACACAGTAATTATCTTATGTTGAGGAAAACATAATACCAATTATCCTTATAGACACTATAGATGTATATGTTCCCTTGTTGATTCAGATATTTCTACAGATGTAGATATGGATGTATTAAAAGAGGAAGGGGACCCACTGACACTGCATTTGTACAGGACCCAGATTCTTGTGCTGCACCGCAGTGAAGAACCATCTCACATATCTCCTTTGAGTTCAACATTTACTTTGTGTTTCAGTGCTACATAATCAAAGGGGCACTGCAGAGAATAATTCACACCTAATAGTATACACACACACCCAGACACACACACACCTACACACCTACACACCTACACACCTACACACACACACACACACACACACACACACACACACACACACACACACACACACACACAGCATGCCTTGTACAATTACAGAATTACAGCATCTTGGAAATGAGACATGACACAGAAAGCATGCTAGCACTGTAGAGAGCTGTTTTCTTTCTCTCTCTCTCACACACGCACATGCGCACACACACACACACGCACACACACACACACACACACACACACACACGGCAATCCCATAATGAAGTGTTTCCCGTGCATGTGATGTCAGTGACACAGGTTCCATTACCTGGCCTGTCACCACGTCGCCTTGGTGATGGCCTGTCAGATACTGTTTGGTTGCCATGGCAAGAGACATTGAAATCCACATGATTCAATAATGCAAGGCTTTGATTGGTTTAGCTGTCGAAAATTGTGTGGCATAATGTGGCGTGTGTGTGTGTGTCATTGTACTTGTGTTCTTGCAAGAATCTGAAAATGTCGCTGTAATTATTTTCCAGCAGCTTGTTGCTACATGAGTTTGGTCAACATTAAAATTAGGGTTAAATCTGGACGAATATCTCCACATGTCTGATTCACACTCATTAAATAAATAAATTAAATTCCTTCTACTTGTGATAGATGAGACGTAATGAGATAAGAAGGGGAAATGGCTCTACAGGATGGCAATGTTGTTCGTTCGTTCGGTTCATAACTTTGGTCCAGATTGAAATCTCAACAACTATTGGGTGGATTAAGAGGAAATGCTGCACAGACATTCATGGTCCCCAGAAGATGAAGCCATCTGACGTTGGTGATCCTCTGACTTTTCCTATGGCACCACCAAAAGGTTCAAATTTTTGCTTTCCAATTAAACGTCTCGATAACTACTGGATGGACTGCCATGCAGTTTGGTTGAGACATCCATGTCCCTCTAATGATGAATGATAAAAACTCATCTATCACCATCAAAGGTGTCTCCAGTCCTTGTGAATAGCCAACGCTGATGTGAAAATCACAAATTTTTGATCAAACGTGGATGCCTCAGATCAGTCAGTGAATGGCTTGAATGGCTAGTTGGATGGATAATTTTTTATTTTGAGAACCAGTCTCAAAAAAAAAAAAAAAAAAAAAAAAAAAAAAAAAAAAAAAAATCAAAAAAACTGAATCTACGGTTTGCATCCTGATATCATCAAAATCTGCAGCTTCACAGTACATTTAAAAACACACACATGGCTGTACAGTATGTTTTTTATTTATGTTTATCGCTTTAATTCGGACAAGTATAAATGTGTCGAAAGACCAAGTATGACAAGGAACACTGAACACACACACACACACACAGAGTACGGAGGGTAATGAGCTCTAGATAAGCGAGGAGGAGGAGTTTTGGTTCCATTCAGTTGAGCTCTACAGTGGCCCTTGTTCTTGTGTGTTTTTTCCCCACTGGAGGGAGAAAATAAGAGTAATTGATTTCACTGTTTTCTTCTGGTGTCAGATCTGCTGCCGTTTATCATCATCAAATCTATCCCTCTGTCCTTCTTCTCCCTTTCTCCATCGCTCTCTCTCTCCCCTTGTTTGTTCTGCTAATTAACTTTATTACCCTGATAGCTCCCCACTGCCTCTGACGAAAACAATTACCATCTCTCCCGCCTCCACCTCTCTCTCTTTCTCTCTCTCTCTCCCTCTCTCTTCTCCCTCATCATCCTTCGCTCTTTCTCTTCTGGCTGAGAGTAGTAATTAGTCCTGAGGCTTTGCTGCTGCTACGCTTACTATCTATCTTTCTCTCCCTGCCATTTCCTTTCAACTATCAGGAGAATTTTTGAAAACTTCTGGTATGAGAAAAAGTTAAGAGCAAATTAGCTTTGCTTGGTTAAAGCAAATACATTTCTAGATGAAAATATAAGGTAAAGGTATAAGGGTTTTATTCCCGGTTCAAAATGTTCGGTTTTCCACAGAGTTTCCTGGAAATAATAATAATAATGTCATACAAATTACACGGTTAATATATAGTCTGAGAGAGCTATTTAGTTAGTTGTGTTTAAAATTGCCAGAGGAATTTCCTTGAATAAACTGCTCCATTTAAACCTAAACACATATTCATATTGCCTTTATTACTGTGAACTTTATTCTCTATATATGTGTAATTGTGGGTTTGCCTGTAGGCAAATTTCCCCACTTTTGCAGCCTGAGCCCAGCATGACCTGCTGTGCTCTGACTAAAATACACTAGCGCTTTAATTGGAATTAATTAATTGGAAGAGTACAATTTTCCCTATAATTAGTACCAAATCACACAGTCCTTCGTATGAATTTGAAATTACACCTCAGTTAATTTCTAGGAAATGACGGGAAACTATGGGACCCATAAAATAAAGTGAACCATGAAATAGATGTTTTTTTTTCTAAGGAAAGAAAAAGAATAATTTAATCATTATTATAGGATAAGTTGTTGTTGTTTGTTCGCTATTATCTAGAAACCAAAACATAAAATCTCTTTTGTTAATACAGGAGACTGTATCACACCAAACAACCAAAACAGGGACTTCATCTGTAGGAAATAAAGCTGTTTCAAAGCAAGTCATTAATTATTATTTGTTCTACCAATGATCCCATTTACACCTTATATTATGATCTGTATCTCGCCATCTCAACTGGAAGATGAAAACCACATGTTAATGAAGGTGACAGTGCATACAGAGAGCGCTGTAAGCAAAATGTGACGGGATTAGAGGAGCTGTGTTTCTCATTGTGGCCGGTCGGTCTGTATAATCTGACCACAGACACAAACTGTTTGAAAGGTCACCTATCTCCACCTCTTTCTTGTATCTCAACCTGCCAGTCCAAAAGCTACAGACAAGCCTTCCCTCTGCCAAGATAACAAGTGCAACTTGTACAGCAACATCACCTTGTAAGAGGCCCCGGTTAGCAAGGCTACCAAAAACTAGCCTACAGAGGCCAGCGAATATGCCTGTGGTTGTCACGTGATGCTCACCCTTGCTTATTGTAGCAGTTCAATGTACAATCCGATCACAATGAGGAGAGAATCTATGTAACAAGAATCCTTATTGATAATGTAGATACATACCGCATGTTAATACCAGGTGTTAATGGATTCCTGATCAATGGTCTTTGGGTAGCACTGTTACTGTATGGGCTCTACTTATTCTCCCTTTCCTGAGGTGTTCAGCCAAAACAAACAGATTCACTCATTTATACCCTCTGCCCATCTCCATCCTAAATTCTACGAGGAAAAATTAGTTGTTGTTTTAACTTATTGTCTATTAACGTACTGTTTCTGTTTTGTTTTTATCAACTTATTGATCTTCTATCTTTTAGTCTTGGTGTTGTATTTATGTGCCACGTGTCTTTATGTTTTCATGTTTTATGTGTGCCAAATGCATATATCCCACTGCTGAATACCCAAATGCCCAACTTGGGACAAATAAAGTGATTGATTGATTGATTGATTGATGGTTGGCCAGACTTTCTCTTAAGAAAGCGGCCAAATTGTACAGTGCAGTTACACCCAGCTGAGATCTCCTTACCCAGACACAGATAGCATATTAATACCAAGAGTAAATGAGGTCAATGTGTCAAATACAATTTATTGCATAATCTTTTAACATCTATTCAAAGAATAGATGTTAAAAGTTTCTTTTTGTAATATTGAGGAAATTTCAACATTTTCCATTACGGCTTCCATTAAACTAAATCAATGCATCATCATTTGCATGAAAATAATAATTTGCATGAAACCAAACTACTTTCTGTGTCGCTCACTGTCTGTTACTCCCCTCTCTCTATCTTTCTTTCTCTGTCATGTCCTGGCAATCTCTCTCTCTCTCCCTCTCTCTAGTGGCAGACAGGATAGCATTACATTGTCAGTGGTAATTTACCTCTCATCTGTCTTCACTAATTATTGTCACATTCATCAGATTCATCAAGGCAAGTGGGGCTCTCGCGGGATTGCACCATTTGCCGTTAATACAGCATCAACTGCTATTAGGCCCGAGAAGCTGAGAGGTGAGTGTGTGTGTGTGAGCGTGAGCATGTGTGTGTGTGTGTGTGTGTGTGTGTGACAAGAGGGACAACGCGTATTCATCTCTAATTAGACCAAGCTGTGTGATTAATTATACAGTCCGCCTTTTTTTACTCCAAGGGCTGAGGATGATGTTGTTGATGGGAGGAAAAATAAATATAGAAGAAGGAGAGGAAAAGATGGAGGGAGAGAAAATAAGGAAGTGGAGAAGGAGAGGAGATGAAGGTGAAGATGTTGAGGCAAGGAAACACAGAAAAGGAGACAGGATGCTGACATCAGAGGGAGGGAAAGGAGAAAAAGAGGCAAAATCCAAAGAAGCGAGGGAACGAAGCAGAGAGGTGAAGTGTTTTGTCATGTGCTCTCAGTGTAATTCCCACCTGACAAAGAGGCCTTGAATCAGGGGGGAAATTGCAACTTGTCACCCAGCAAATAAACTGCCCTGATAACTGATTAATAACGCACACCTGGGACAGCTGCACACACACTCACACACACACACACACACACAGATGTAGGCACATGCTGAGACACTCTTGTAAACAAAGAAAGCGCCAACACATCTCTCATACGCTTTCTGTGCATTTTCTGAGCACGTGCACTTAGCATGCACACATATACACACACACACACACACACATAAAATGCACATTCAGAGTTTTATATAGAGCCATTCATAGGCACATACAACTGGATGCAAATTTAGCAATCTTTCAGAAACAAAAATAAGAGCAGTGAAGTATGTGGAGGCGTTCTCACTGTTCCAAATAAATAACACATTCATTCGGACCATTTTAAGTTTCAGGTACTGGCTGCTATTAACCAAGAACAGAGACAGCAAAATTGTTTATGCGTGAATCAGAGACATGTGCAAACTATCTGACAGAAAGACAGGGAACCTGACAGTTTTGTGTTGTAGAGGGCCGAAAGTGAAAAAGAAAAATATGATGGATGGATAGATTGATGGCTGAACTAAAACTAGAGGAAACCACTTTCCTTGTTTTGACAGGCAGCAGAAGTGGCAGGCACTAGAAAAGTATTCGTAGTTAAAAAATCATTTTGCAGCACAGGACAATCAAATAAAACAGACCATTGATACTGGTTTACTGGATACTTGAACATTCAATGGCAATGTGCAATATCTGCATGGTATATACACTGGTATATACATGCTATTAAGGTTGAAGAAAGCTTGTCACTGGTCAACAAACAAGAACATAGAGGTAGCCATCTTCACTTTCACATCACTTTCCTGTCACAGAATTTTCTGTCCCGCTGTCATAAGGCAGAACCGATCATATTTGCCTTACAAGTACTAAAAAGTTCAGGTTATAGGTTCTTAAGTTGTGGCATGACATCATCATCCACTTCTGTAAAACCATCTAAGAGAAATATATTCCCTTAAAAGAAAATGCTTAACGTAAAGGAACCTAAATGACGGATTTGGATTTTCTCTGGTTTATTTTTATATAATACTCACATACGAGAGTTGTAATTAATACTATTGTATTTACTACTTCTACTTCTTTTGTAGTGTCACCCCACTACAGTGTAAGAAATGAGGGAGAAAATGCACTTTCAAATTGAGCGAAAGCTAACATGGCACTTCAACAGTGTAAGTTAGCAAAATCAAATGGGTCCTCGCAGTTCAGTGTAGATTTATACCTGTGAATGTAACTAACAGAACCTATCCCCAGCTGCAAACTCAAGTGAGTAGAGATATGGCTCTGGCAAATTATGGAGGATGTATTTCACAACTGAGGCTACTTTGTAGCCTAAACAACTGATCCTAACGCAAAAATATAATCCACATGAAAAAGCAATTATTTTTTTGTCTTTTGGTTGATTTGAAGTGCTTGTTGCCTCTGCTTGGCCACATACCTCTTTCTTGAGTTTCTTTTTCTGCAACCACTTCTCTCCTCTGTGCTACACGTGAAGTTGGCAGGCGGTGCACATCAGACGCACAATGCTGACTGATGAAGTAGTCAGGGTACAGTGCCCAAGACACGTCCCGATCCAAGGGGCAACACAGATAAAACTGCTGCTTTTCTGGAGAACTGAAGTGCATCAAGACACCATAGGTGTGTAAGACTTTACATAAATAACCACAGGTATGTGTGTCTGTAACACTGGCTTGAGAAGCGAATCATTTGCCACCTGAAGAAAAAGAATATGATTACAAACTGAAGCAAAGCAGTTTGTTCACGGCTGTTGCTGGGGTAAAAAAAAAAGCTACACACTACTTCCCCTTCAATTTAGCCAACTCAGATACTAATGTTAACCTTGGCTAAACATGAGGATGCATTTTTCAACAGACTGTAAATTTTGTTCCCCATTTCTTACAGTGGGAGATCTTTCATGGCCAATATCGAAAGGATGAATGATTACAGCGACCCATCACTGCATTAGATGTCCATGTGAGTATAGTGTTAAAATAGACTTAAAACCATCCGAATCCATCCTCATGTCAGCATGGAGCGTGGGATTTCTTTCAGGTCACTTGATCTTCGCATCA
Source organism: Seriola dumerili (assembly GCF_002260705.1). Taxonomy (NCBI): domain Eukaryota; kingdom Metazoa; phylum Chordata; class Actinopteri; order Carangiformes; family Carangidae; genus Seriola; species Seriola dumerili. The sequence goes on from NW_019174257.1 coordinate 11,849,025, forward strand.
ATCTCGCACACAAAAAGAAAATATATGGGATAAAGTGCCACCAAGTTATTTTTGTAATGTGCCTGTAAGGTAGAAGCTGTATTACAGCTGAGGACGAAAAAAAAACATCCGGCCATCCAGCCCCCAGAGACAAAGACGACAATAATGGGAGAGGGAGAGAATTCAATTACAGACGGACAGAGCTTCTGATAGACTGAGAAGATCAGCTCTGTTCCTTCTTTTCCTTTTTCCTCTCCTGAGATGATACACAGGCTTACACACACACACACACACACACACACACACACAGTCTGTCAATACTGGCACACAGTGACCCACCCAGGAAAAGCCATTTAGAGTGACATCTACTCTTTGTGTTTATTATACCCTTACACCTCTCTCTCCGCCCTCATACCCCCACTGTATTTCTAAACGCTCACACGTTCCTGGCCTCTGATCCTCACTGTGATTGGACAATAACAGTGGGACCAGGACGAGGCCTGGCCAGGCCACGCTCGGTGCCCCCAAACTCATACACCCCTCACTCTCCCTTCACCACACACACACACGAGGCTGGGCCATCTCCTCCAAACAAAACCTCTTCATCTACAGCACAATGGAGGCTTTCCTGAAAGCCTATCATTTTCACTGGCAGTGGGTCGAATGGTGACGGAGAGGAGGAGGAGGAGGAGGAGGAAGGGGAGGAGGAGGTGGGATGGAGGACAGGAGGAAGGGGACAGTGTCGAAAATTGGATCAGAGCCGAGTGTTGTCGTTTGGAGTTTTATCAGCGGAGCCTGACGCCCAAAAGGTCATCTGACATAATGGCTGATGAATTTAAAAACGCGCTGAGAAGGATTTTCATTTGCAATTTTCAATTTAGCCAGGCGGAGCCTCTCGCGGCAGCCCTCTCTGATAACCGTCTCCAGCCTGTCAGCGCTATCGCACTGCCTGTCACAAACATCAAGCAGCTGTTGCAACCAGAGAGGGACTTAAAGAGAGATACAGACAGAAAGAGAGAGACAAGGAGGAAGACAGACAGGTGAAGAAGAAGGAGAGACAGCCAAAGATAAAGAAAGAGAAATAATAAATATATTATTTTAAGTGTTGATGAGAAGATAAAGAAACAGAGAGGCTGGCGAGGTCAGAGAGGTCAAGTCATCAGAAGCAACAAGGCTGCTTCAGTCACCGATGCCTCTGTAGCTGCTATTATATCTCCACTATGTGCGTTTCATGATACCAACAAGATCAACAAATGTGCATGTAAAATTTGTGTCGTTCACAAATTCATTGTCCACAAACAAATACTGAACAAATGTGAAACAATTTTACAAATAAATATGTAGCACCTTGAATATATATTAGTATTTTATCTATGCAGTGGGATCCACTTTCCTGTGTATATAAATATTGTGAAGTACTTGTGTGTGTTGAGTCTTTTCTCTGATTCACAAATGTACGCCGTGTTTAAATGCTTGAGGAAAAGTCAGACGTCTGGCTTTTATTTATGCATAATTTCTCAACTGATAAAATGGAAAAGCTATTTTTTCTCCCAAAAGATGAAATAGCTGGAAGATTCTGGTGTCATGTGGCTTTAACTTTGGCAACTTCAATTTCACTGAATATTTTTTGTCACATCTATAGTCTATATATAAATATATGGAGCATCTAACTAGCGGACATAACTTATGTTACCTATTGAACTAATGTTAGCTCATGATGCAAACCATGTTAAGTTTTGATTTAAACTCGCTCCTGTTATACTCACTGCAGAGGATGATCCACCTGTGTGTCCTGCCATGGCTGAATTTCACTTATTGCCTGGTCTGGCCTTGTCCCAGTGGAAAAGAAATCCACTACCTTGCTGTAGCTAGCCATATATCTATAAAGTATCCGTAAAATCTCATACATATCTGTCAGTCATGCTTTTGCCGCCATTGCAGAGGCTAATTTCTCTCCATGAAAACAAAGACATGACTCAACTAGCTTTCATGCGTTATTTTCTTGGTGTGCTAACATGTAAAATACCCCCACAGAGTCCTGCATCGATTTGGAAAACTGCAAAATATGTGTGTAACAAGTAAAAATATGTATTAATTTCAATTTAGAGTACTGGTAGGAAATGTAGAAAGAAATAAGATACAAAGGACAAAGGGAAAACAAAAACAGGAAAAAATAAATAAATAATTTGACAAATAATGTCAAATGTCCAAAATTTTTACAGTTGTAAACAATGTGCGTTTAACCTGAGCCTTGTGCTATTAAACATATCGATAAGACTTTTACAACCTGGTAGAATCACATACAACAGCCCTGTAACTAAAACTAATGATATGAATGAAAAATTAATAATTATAATAGCATTGTTGACACTGTGGCTGAGAGGCATTCATGACACTCTACAGTCTGAAGCTGCAGCTTGTGGTGTTTTTGTATTGAATTTAATTTTTCCAGTAAACTGCATCTTAAAATGGAGAAATCATCCATACATTAGATATAATCACCTTTTATACATGTTTGCACAGCCAGCACTTTGTAATGATAATAACTGAGGTGTATTACCGGACCTCAAATAGCAGTTGTGTCTTAAACCTGAGTGAGTGACAGATGTGAATTCCCTGTTCTGATGTGCCGCACAGTATCAGGCCCTATTGTGCTTTAATTATACAAAGCTAAACGTTTAGAGAAAGCCAGCCACTGAAAACAAAACTACTGCTGTTAAATGATGATGAAATGATCGTGTTTACATTCTTCCATTCCCTTTGCAGGCTTTGCCAAATCACAACATACATAAATTACTGAGCCTTTCTTCAAGCTGCTCAACAGTAAACTAAGAAAACACAAGCAGCCCAGGCTGACCAACATCCTGTTCTTGAAGTCTCCACGTGGTGTCGTCATGGCAGCCACAGCCCCAATATGTAGTTACAGTTTTGAAGAGCTGAGCTTTGTGTGCAGGCACTTTTTTTGTTCCTACATCTATCATATCTGATCTTAGGTTTTATTTATACTAAAATACTGATGAACAGCATATGAAATAACTCATTGCTCATTGTTAACTTTTTTTTCCAATCTTGCTCCATTACCAGCATTAATTATTATTTTTGGATTTACTTAAGTGATTCTGCTACACTATTTCAAGATTCAATTTTTTGTTCTTGTTGGTAACACTTGGTGTCTAATTACCATTTTATATTTACAGTTTGTTTGTAATAGAAAACAAGGAAAGGATAATTAGCATGAGCACGGAGAGCTGTCGTCAGTGAAGGGATGAAATAAAATCAATAAAATAAGAGCGTGACCTGCAGAAACTCAAAATTCATCAGGGGACAAACATAGAAAAAGGAACTGGTAAATTAGTTTGATTGACAAGTGTTCTGTCAAAGCAGCAAAGACAAGCTCAGTAACAACAACTAGTATCTGGAATTCCTTTCGCACTTAAGCAGATCTACCAAATTTCTTTTTTTTCTTTTCTTTGTCAATTAATTGTCACTTAAGCATTATGTGGCGGCCATTTTGGAGGACTGGAGTTGACCGTGATCTGCCCATTCATTTAGTTTGTATCCATGAGGACTGGAAGATAAAATCATGGCTCTTAAGTGGGCTTGCTGCGCAGAGAACCAGGGCCTGGAGCCAAGGTTTCCAGAGCAAACAGCCTCACAGAGCTGCTCCCCATCACTGCCTATTCATCCCTCCACATCCCACCTGACAGAAAGAGAGAGAGACACAGACCAACAGAGAGAGCGAGAGAGAGAGAGAGAGAGAGAGAGAGAGAGGCTCCTGGCAGTGAAACCAGGCCTTGGTGGGTTCAGTTGAACAGCTGTGTCTAATAAAGTGTCTCGCCTCAAAGAAGAAGGGAAAAAAATGGAGTACTTCACAGCAATCCAGCGCTAAGAGAAAGACAGCAGAGGAGGAAGAGGGGGATGAATGATGGAGAGATTTTGTTGAAAAGCTTAAATGACAGGGGCCAATTTCTCCTAACCAGGAGGAAAAGGTACAATGAGTCTACTGATTGGTGGATACTCAGGTTTAAAAGCTGACTGATTGGCTCGAAGAGGATCCTCCTGTGGCTGTTTAGATCGATACCTTCCATCGTACTTCTACCCTGCATCTCTCGTGCGTCAGGACGTGGGGATGAAAATGCAGCAACAATGCAGCTGCATCCCAGAAAGCATGTGGGAGGTTGAAATATTGTCAAAGCAGTATATTGACACCATGTAGTGTCCTTCTGAAGATGAATCGTTTTAAGTCACAACTCCTGCTGCTGGGAAAGATCTACAAGCTCTAAACCTGACCAAAGGGAACCAAGTGATTCAGCATCTGTTGCTGAACCTATTTACTACACTTGGAGATATCAGGTTAAGGCAGGAATTTATTCAATATGTTTGTATACAGTAGTTCTCACTATTATAGGTGAAGTTTGCCTCTCCTGTGTTGTGTGTGTGTTAAAGTTACTAATCGCATGATTTGAGTTTGGTGTGAACAGATACACAAGTTACTTTTCTACTTTAGCATTTCTATGAGCCCATGAAAGGCAAATTTTCTGCCTCCAGTGTTCAATAAACGTGTAATTTGGAATTTTTTTTAACAAGGTAATCAACTGTTTAGCTGTATAAAGATGTTCATTTAGTCTTATTTATATCATTTTCAGTCTTAGAGTTTGGCTTTAGTACTGTTGAATACATGAACTCACTACTAGAGTGAAGAATTTTCCTTTTAACCTTCTAAACAGCTGCAACAGTGACAATTTCCCAGTCTGAGGTCTAAATCATAAACATGGACTCCTGTAAAATCCAGCTTACTGTTATATATGGTCATGAAATCCGGTTTCTCTCACACAACTAGGTTTGCCGTAGTCTTTTAGCCGCATTAAAGAAACCAGGTTTATGTGTTTAATGAAGTTACTGCAGACACCCAACAGTTTTCAGATTATTCGGGTGCATGTAAACACAGTCGCTCATTCTGCAGGTCAGAGAACGACAAATCTCTCAGTGCTCCACAATTTATTTTGTTGTGAAATACAAATTGGAAACCACTATTAACCTGTGGTGCCGAGTTACCTCCCGCAGGTGTATCAAGCTCTAGAACAGGACTGATATTATAGTAATATAATATTAATTATGGATTTCATATGCAGACTTGAGGTTTTCAAACTTCCTGGGCTATATGATCAAATATCCCCAGAAAATCTCAGCATAAAGCATCTATGGAAATCAAGCAGACCTTATAGCCTTAATTATATTTTACTATTTCAGGTGGATAAATGGAGGACTAACCTGGAATAAAGTGTAAATAATAGTTGTTTCATCTTACGGCAGAACAGGGGCAGGATGAGGAAAGAGAAAAAAAACAGCACGATGACCTTGAGAATATGGATCCTCGCCTTTCAACACCTTTGTTTGTCTCAGAGCATCACAAGAGAGCCCTGCATATGTGTGTGTGTGTGTGTGTGTGTGTGTGGTGCTGTGTGTGTGTGTGTGTGAGAGAGAGAGAGAGGGGTGGGGGTGGGGTGGGGTGGCGGGGGTAGCTGGGCTGTGTGACAGAGTCTCTCTCTGCATTAATTGCTTAAATTGAAGCGCTGCCACGTCTCTGTGAGAGACGCTTTGATATGATAATGGCAGCCTTCTCAGCACAGGAGAGGCCTGCTTTGTGTGTCTGTGTGTATGTGTTTGTGCGTAAGTGTGTGGATGGTAATTTGGTGGCATGCACCTGCCAGCACGCTACTGTCTCCTGTCGCCATCAACACGGCCAGGGAGACAGGCAGAGTCAGAAAAACAGAATCAAAGAGAGAGAAGCCTCAGCCGTGTTCATCGGGTTCTGGGTTCACAATGGTGATCGGGATGGAAGATGAAGGTGATGATGAAGATGACAGTGAGGATGAGGATGTGACCACTCCCTGTGATGTACATCTATGTGAACCTCTTTCAAGAATTTTTTATTTTTTTTTCAGGATGTTTTTAATGACCTAATGGACCTTAAAGGCATCACAAGCTGCAAGTCAAATTGTTGGTTTAAAAATAACACAATGTTTTGTTTCAATTTTAACTCATCCCTAAAAAGACACCAAATATCAGCTAATGTAGTGATCAAACAAAATCCTCCCGGGGGCTTGTGATGCTTGTGATAACTAATGTAACAGCCTCATCATGAATGTTTAGCAAATTTAAAACATTTCCATGACAGATCATCATTTTCCAGGACATGCTGTATTACTTAGCCACTTTCAGCACTTTTCCATGACTGGATACCAACAGGATATTGATGTGTGTGAACTCCGGCTCCGGTCTGTGGAGTACCAGGAAGTCACAGGTTTATTTTGCCCTGGCTGTTAACCCAACTGAAGAACAGCTCCAACCTCCTCACAGCTGTCTGAAATAATAAACCACACTGAAGGTGTAGTAAAAATCACTTAAGCTCCTTGCAGTTTTTTGACAGAAGTACTGCTCCATACTGCTCCATACTGCTCCATACTGCTCCATACTGCTCCATACTGCTTCAGCTGAAGGTCGAACACAGTCCTACTGCAGCTCCACTGAAGCCAATAAACCAGGACTTGTTTTATGAAATGTGGGCAAAGGTAGTGTAAGGTAGCTAAAACTGACTGTAGTTCCATTAAAGTAATAAAAACTACTACTGTGTACTGATGAAGACATAAGACTTTAAAAACAGTACTCAACTCAAACATAAGCAACTCAACACAAGCTCATAAAAGTGTTTTTAACAGAGGAATGGGCTATAATCAGGCTTTAACAACACACACAATACTTGTTAGTAAGATTTATTTGTTGTTTGTTTTGTTTTTTTCATGAGATTTGTTGATAACAAGAAAAATATAAGAAGAATATCACCAAATTTATCCTTTAAGACAGTCAGGCTTCAGCCCTCAGAGTCTCATCTCTTTCACCTCAGTAATCATCAGTGTATCTATTCTGAAGACCTCGAGAAGAAAATGGTTTTAGACACTTGAATTTCCTCTAGTATGAAGTTGTAACATACGAATATGACAGTAAATAAACTAACTGTACTCATCTTAAAACAACCCACAGCAACTACAACTTTAGCTGCTGTTCAAGGACTCTATTTGCCCTTTCCCACTTCACGGTACTGACTCAACTCGAGAGTCCCGTCAAAGATGACGTCACGATAGCTTCCTGCACCGTTGCTATAGTAACAACAGCAAATTGCGGGGGTACCATCTGAAGTACGTGGCACCAAAAGTGAGTAGAGTTCAAGTCGAGACGATACCATGCAGTGGAAAAATGCTAGAATCTTAGCACGATGACATTTCATTTTAACTTTAATTAACAATGATCAAAATTAAATAAATCAAATATCTGTTTAAATGACTAGTTTGTTGGAAAGTGATAATTTTGTATTTGTTCTCTGTGCAACGCTAATGTGTTTTTATGAATTTATCCACAAGTATTTTTTGTACCCTTTTATAAATTTGTTTATATTCTCTTAATTATGTCAGTTTTTATTTGACTGTAATCATCAATCAAATAATGCAGAATGATTTAATCTCTCTATAAACTACTTTGGTCAACGTTTGTCATTTTTAAATATGCTCTATAAATAACCTGACTTGACTGGTCAGTTCTGGTTTATTTAGTACATTGACTCTTGCATCTTTAACCAGTGGTGAATGTGTCTGGCCTTTTAATTTTTCTTCTTTTATTTCCAGTCATTCCAGTTTACTCTCTCATTCCCACAGTCACTGACCCAGTCTAGCTCCCAGTTAACGACAGACCTGCTCATCATGCGTCATGGTTACCAGAGAACCAATCAACTGTCTGATCCACTGATGATGTCACAGGTCAGCGGGCCTGCCATTAAAACACAGAGAAATCGTCATGGTAACGGTGAATGTGCTGCCATGGTGGTGGTCGTGGTAGTTGTGGGAGAAGGTTTTACTGGAAGGGACGTGTTCGAGTGTGTGTGTGTGTGTGTGTGTGTGTGTGTTATTCAATGGTGTCTGGGATGCCCAGTTGAGTCAGCCATTACCCAGAGGCCACTGCAGCTTCAGGAGGAGAAAGGAAGCACTGTGTCCCAAAGTCTGACACATACACATGTACACACACACAAGCAGAATGGCCTGATAAAACACACACACACGGAGCTCCTGGTGGCTTGCTAAGCCAGCTGACCTTTACACAGGCCACCCACGACTGACCCGTCCTCCACCATGTGATGAGGTGGGAGGCTGAAACTACTAAACTCTCCCATGGTACTACATACACACACACACACACACACACACACACACACACACACACACACACACACACCAACTCCACCCATAATTGTGTCACAGCTCAGATGATAAGACACCTCAACGGCTTAGCTTTTGTTAGTGACCAACCTGCTGAGTACAGGAGAGTGAAAGAGGGACATGCTGCAAATTCCTAGAAGTTTAACATTTTAAAAATTCTTGCTTTTTGCACATAACAACTACAATATGGTTGACTGTGATCACAGATATATATCAAATAAACTATGTTTAGAGATAGACAGCTGAAACACTTGGTTAAGGTCAGGGAAACATCAGAGTTGCACTTAGAGGGGATGCTGGGCTGTTCAGACACAGATGGGATGGCAACATTGGTTCTCCTACGTGATGGTTGTGAATTCAATGTTTTATTGCCACAGAATGCAAACCATTCCTGGTTTGCATTTTGTTTCATTTCACTGGGCAGATTACAAAGTAGGCCTACCCAGCACTTGCTCAGGGGCCTAAAAGACCAGGGGGACCACATTATGTTAACATTTCTTGTTGGAGAGTCAAATGTCCAAGTAAAAACTTCTTCTGAAAAAACATCTTCAAAATGAAAATGGCAATAGAAAGAGGTCCTCATCATGACACCTTTATGATTTGGATAGGATGAGGGGTTATTAAAGCCTTTATGCCCATGAGCTCAACATTTCGGCTCTATGACAGCAATCACTGCAATTTTCAAATTTTGTCACTTGTACTGTTTGATATTAGGTTAACGTTCACATGTTTTGTCCTCTAATAGTGGGTTTTATCTGTGAACATATAATTAGAACCATAAATACATATTTTATACAGTATATTGCATATTTGTAGAACTGTAGTAACTGTAACTGCGCAGAAATTTAATTAAAGCATTAGTTGGAGAGTTTGCATTTGGACTGTGTCAGGACATTGTCCTCTCTAGTCCTCAGTGGTGTCTAAATCAGAGGAGAAGAGTGGGAGAGAGGGAAGACAGGAAAGGAGGAGAGGAGGGAAGCTTTGGGATCCGCCCAAGTGCTCTTGAGCCGTAACACATTTATAGTTTTCAGTGGACTGTAGAGCAGAGAAAGTGTGTGTCAGAAAATCTGTGTTTTCTACAAACACTAGCGCTGACTTGAACTGTCACACACTATTAATAGATGCTGGATTGTGTCACAATGAGTTGATCCTCTTGTTCATACTGTATCTGTGTGTCTTTAGTGTGTGCGTGCGTGCGTGCGTGCGTGTGTGTGTGTGTGAGAGTGTGTGTGTGTGTGTGTGTGTGTGTGTGTGTTCATCTTTCCCTCACTGCCAAAGGCCCCATTCCCATCCCTTGATCTGGAACAATGTGTTTCAGTCAGAGAGAGAGACAGAGCAGCCGAGTAAACTGGGGGCCCCTTAACACACACACGCACACGCACACGCACACACACACACACACACACACACACACAGAGTCACACATTACCAGTCAGTTTCAACCCACTCAAAAAACAGCTGAGTAGCGCTTGTGCATCCAGACACTAATAAACCCCAACATGAATATATGATTCCAGTTTGTCATACATTAAAGCATCACACAGAAAGATTCTGACTCTCGGCCCAAACACTCAAACGCACGTTTTCACAAACAGGGTCCCATCCCATGAATAATAAGTGTCCAAGTATGCCAGAGGTCACATCCACGCTCCACTCCCCACAGCTTTCCCAACCGACCCCCTCATTAGGGAAATGTTTGTCCCAGTTGGGAAGGTGGGACGGGTGAGAAACAGCTAAGGAAAACAGAGAGGGAGGGGATGGGAGAGTTTTGAAGCTCTTGTTAAAGAAAGTTAGGATGTCTGAGAGACTTCAACGACTAATTGCAGTCGAGTACGTTCTTGCCAAATTTTGTCACTTAAAGCGTCCACAAAAGCTTGTAGACTTTTCAGTGGTGAGAGAGAGAAATTCTCATGAAAATGTGAGTCCCCTCCAATTGAGAACAACTACTGCAGTTAACAAGTCTTATTTCTGTTGGAGACCATGTTTGTGCTCAGTCATATTCATCACAACACACACAAACAAACCGACAGTCAGCAGTTTGCACTGTGTTCACAAAATTGGGCGCGTTGGCAAAAAATGTTTACCTTTCACAAGACGCCAGAGCTGCAGAGGCGAGAATGAAAACGCTTGAAAACACTTAAAAAGCTTGTATGGATGTGCCGAACATTTACATTTAGCAATCTAACAGTGAGACATTAAATGAAAGTGGTATTCATGAGTGTTCATTTTTTAAAAGGGACAGTAGTGGTAGTGTTTCTTGATGGTATAAACGAGGTTCAGAAATGCAGGTCAGCACATGTTTTTTCTCTTTTCAAAGAAAGAGAGAAAGAAAAAACCTGTAGCTCTTTAGCTGCAAATGCACATTGCTGTTTACTCTTTTTCATTCATATTCTTCTATCAATATTACAATAAAAAACTACATTTATAGTTAATGATGACGTTAACAAGAATAAGGACAAAGATCACATGAAGCTGCATCTTGTTTGTATAGTAAACTACTTCGTTTCTGTGGTCGACCATTAACAAATGAGTAAATAATGTTTAAGGAATATAACGTACAAGCATTGATAATAATGTTGGTTCAATGTGTATCTCACCTGACCTACCTGTCCTGCTTTGATTGGCTTGTGTTAGTGACAATTAAATTATGAATCAGTTGGTTGATGGAAATAATTTTCTTGACCGTTTTTTACCGCAATTGACTGATTGTTTGATTAATCCTTTAAGCTAAGATGCCAAAAGCTTTGCTGGTTCAAAATGGGGCCTCAGTTGCAAGTGACAGTAAACCAACTGGTCAGATCAAAGCAAGCAATCCGAAGACATCTACATGGGCTTAAACTGTGGTGGGCATTTTTCATAATTGTCTGGCATTTTATCGACGAAACAATTAGATAATCTATAATGAAAAAAATCTTAATACCAGGTGCTACAATGGTTCAGTGATTGACGACTGACTGATATAAGTGATGAAGATGTACAAGAAGATAACTTTATCTTTAGTGGACGTGGACACAAACACACACACACACACACACACACACACACACACACACACACACACACACACACACACACACACACACAGCAACACTCAATCCTCTGTCAGTGGCTCCTGCTTCCAGTGAATGAATGAAAGCCTCTGTTCTCTCTGGCTCTCGGCCCTCTTCATGCCCCGCTGCTGACTGGCAGATTGGAAGTAACAAATTGCTGCGTCCTCAGAATGATAATTAGCAAAGCCATGAAGGCGGTTTTGTTTAAAGGCGCATAATGAAGCCAAATTTTCTAGTCTTTCTGATCACCTGACTGACTTCTGATACCCTGAAACTTTACAAACAACACAGAATTCAAAAACTTTTTTTTTTTTTTCTTTTTGCCATTTCGAGTGCAAAAACAGAGTGACAGTACATTTCTCCTCACTTTCCCAGAGCCTCCTATAAGTCACCAATATCATAAGCTATATCTTAGCCACAGGGGCAAAGGTCCAGGATTGTTTTAAGTCCAGAAAAACCTTCCATTGATGTCTCTGAGGGAAATCTCCATGGCACATTTATTTATTATCTTAGGTGTGATGAAAACAGAACTTGGTGGCCTTTTAATAATCAGGTTTCTACAGTGAAGAGAGAGTCTCCTCCCCTCACTCCGGCACCTTTAGCACAGCTCCAGCATCTCCATCAACAAGTCAATAGAGGCTCTGGCTTGCCGAGACATTAGCTAGGAAGCTATGGAGGTGAGCAGGGCTTATTATAAGCCTCTTAGTGATTCTGCAGGAGGTGAAGAAATGGTCTCTGTTAGGGGAATCAATCCCCGGGTAATTACCTAGCCACACTGCAGGCTGCTGAGGAGGACTAGGACCGAGCTGAGGCTGCGAAGGCTAGTGAGCCTCAGTTCAATAAGAGCCTTTTAGGAGAGCCCATTGTCTCAGACTTAAGAGAGGGGAGCAGACTGATAATGATAATGATGATGATGATGATGATAAATACACACCCAGTAATCAAGTGGTGTTTGACGGACACAAGTGCACAGCAGGGCTCATCAGAGTTTAGCGGCACACGGGCAGTCGATCTATAATCCATCTATCTTTGAGGCACACTTGCCATGTTCGAGGTCACTATCCCAGAATGCACTGGGAAACAGGAAGGGAAACACCTTAGACAGACTGGCAGGTAAACACAGGGATAAAATACACAAGCATATTTATGCTGCATTGCATTTCTTCACCACCTTCGACTCAAATCGTAACTTCTCTCTCCATAGTGTCACTTTAGCACGCCCTCTACCTCCAAAAGGACGGTCTCTAGCATCACATTTGGTATCATTGTGTACCAATGGCAGCTTGCAAATAGCTCAAGAAATAAACAATTTCATCTAAGTAAACGCAATGGCAGCTCCAACCTGAACACTACTGAAAAAGAGCAAACTATTCTGTAGGTTAATGCACTAATGGTGGTAGATACTGTATATCCTTAGGTGAGACCACAAACAACACTTCTTATTCTCCTTCTTCCTTTTTGAGAGGTGGCAAACATCTCCACAAGCTTGGTCTCTGACAGAGTGCTCGCAAGACGTAGAGGTACAAAACAATCGTCTACAAAGGCAGGTATTTTGGATTCACGGGCAGATTAAAGGCTGTCGGTTCAATGTCTACCTGACCACATTTAAAAAAGATAACTATTCTGTTAAGTTCATTAAAAAAATGTTTTAAATACCTCACTGTGGCTCTATTTCTCTTAGTCAATGATATATTAAAGAAATACTCAAATTATCCCCATCTTTATGTGACTACAATTAACTTATTCTCATTAATACTTTTATTTCATTTTAGCTGATATTTTTGTTGAGTAAACAACAAATATGACCAGGCGCAACAGTCCGACAGATTGGTTAGCAGACAGATAAAAAGAAAGTTAGACAGATGGGCAGACAGAAGGACAGAAAGACAGGCACGTAGCTGAAGCCTTGCTACTCTGACACCTGGGAAGCTATTTGCAACAACACACACAGAAAGGGGGTATGAAAAAAAGCTAAAAGAGAGAAACTAGATAAAGTAAAAGCACTCTTTCATATGAAATCAAGAGTTTAGGGGGCAAGGTTCAGCCATAAGTGGCGCTGCTACAACACCGCACAGAAAAAAAATTAATTTCACATCCTTTAATTTTCGGAATAAAATGGCCAGCCATTTCAGGTCGAATAATTGTTTGAACCAATGATTTTATCATTAATCCGACAGCGGCCCCCGAGAGCTGGGGGTCACACCGGAGGTTGATTAGGTACGAGGCTGCACAAAGAGCCCTCCAGTCGATGCCATTGAAAAGGAGCAAGTCATTTAGATTGTGAATTGGTCCCGGGGCTGCGAGGCTCGCTCCATTACAGGCCATTTTCAATTTCAGCCTCACAATAAACATCAAGCCGGGCCAAGGAAATTACAGCATCTTGGAGATGTAGCCGAACAGATAGGTGGGGTACGGACAAGATGACACGACTGGAGGGTGAGGAGGGGTGGGGGGGGGCGGTATGGGCTGGAGGAGAGAAAGAGCAGAGATTATCCAAAGTGGAAAACTAGAAGACTGAGAGAGAAGGAAAAAAAAAATCTAACCTCTCTGACTTCGACAGAGTTTTATCTAGTACATGTGCATGTACTTAAAACACTAATGTATGTTCTAATAACACTTAGGAAACTTCATGTGGATCCAGAGAAATGCACAAGGCTTTAACTTTATTTTTTTCCCTTGCCTTAAGATTCTTTTGGACTGAATATAAAAAGATGAACTATGGACAACCACAAAACAAAGACCCGATCAATAACTATTCCAATTGCTTCATAAGTTTCGCACTTTCCCTGTTATGGCCCAATTAATGTTGAACTTCAGACAATAAAAGGGGGACAAAGAAACACATTTTATTATGCCAACCAAGGATCATCTAACCACCACGATTTGTTTTAATGTCGCAATTTTCAATTACACACAGACGAAGTAAGAACAAATGACTGTTTGTCCATCTAATAGTGTCAGACATTGGTTAACACAAAAGTCGACAATCTCAAAGCAGACACATGTTGGTCATGAATATCTTTTCAGCATCGTGAATACAACTGCAGATTCAGCTTGTTTACACCCTAAATTCTTCTATGGACCACTCTGAATACGTTTAATTACATTAGTTTAATTTGTGCTCATGCCTCAAATCAATGGACACAATTTCACTGCTTTCTGCAACAATGCTCTTGTTTACTCATGGTGTATATAAAAATTCACACGAGACTGAAATTAATGGAAAATGCATCATTCACATCATCACTTTGTGCTATCAAAAGGAAAAAAAAGTGTCTGGTCAACATGTTTGTTTTATTTGCGTTTTCATTGTGTCCATGTGACATGTGTAACAGTGGTCTCCTGATTGAAGAGACTTCCTCTCTCACCCAGTTACATGTTCTGTGTCTACACATGGTGAAACACACAATTACTTACTGAGAGGTAAACTATCTGACCTTCATCGGTCATTATTGAGATGGAAGAGTAGCCTTGAGTGTTCCCATGGTCACCCCGCTAAGAGAGCCACCAGATCATATATAATCGTATAAAGCTGACAGGAGAGACTTTTGAATAAGACAGCAACACTACCCATGATCCAAGTAAAATCCAACAGGCATGTACCCTGTGCATGTAAGCAGAGCTGCAATTAATTATTTCCAAATGTACACACTATATAAGATTCCAGGGTCAACAAATACTGCTGCTTCACCAGTTACTTTGATAAGGTGATCTGATGATCTTATATCATGGACGATCTTACTTTGGCATATGATCTACTTTTCAATTGAATCGTACAAATCGCGTCATTCAAAAGGTGGTAAATTTAGATATTTCATTTGCAGCTGGCGACGGCAGCCCTTGTGCTGCTCAGCAGCCTCAGCGAGTTTGGCATAGCGCCACATGTAGCAGTTCCTCACCTGGAGAGAACAAGAACTACCACAAACAAATACTCCACATGAACTTAGCAAAAAGTGAGATTGGTTGCGACACAATATGTAAACAGACTCACAACTTCAGGTCAAGACTTTAACAATAAAATCAGAGCAGAAACAGGATGCAGATCATGATTCAGATTGTGGTGTGCGATTCTATCCAAAAAGATTGTCACATGATCTTTAGGCCAGATTGCCCACCCCTACTGTGATTCTTGCATTTGATTATTTAGTCATTCATTTATTTATTCATTCAAGAAATAGCACCACCTACTGTCAAGTCTTAATATTCACATAACGGTAGTGGACATTTTCTTTTGCTGATTTTCCAACCAGTCCTCCTGAACAACCATATAGGTTGTTTTTTTTAACCCTATAAGTACTTTCCCTACATTAGACGATCTTTGTCGTCATAGTTACAATGACAACGAGGTTAACTTTGTCGAATGGACAAGGATAAAAGAAATAATATAACCTGCTACTTTCACATGGGAATCGAACACCACTCTCATGTCAAATCCTGTGTTTTTTGACCCATCCATCCACCACAACCTCCTCCTGATGTGGACTTTGTGCTCTTTATCCTACATCACCAAACTTTTCCCTTTCCTTCTGTCATAATTACTATGGCCACTAGATGTTGCCTAACAACAAAACTTAACTATGGGCCATGATAACCTGCTGCCCAAGCAACCTTTTTTTTTTTTTTTTATACAGGAAGGCAGTCTCTGATTTTCTGAATTCGATTAAAATGTGCACTACATTTGGAAGGAAAAATCACTAATGCTTACCTATTAGCACTTTGCTTTGGGCAGCCATATCATAAGTAGGCAGATGCCCTCACTGTACGATCCAAGCTAAAGGTCTGAGCTTCTCACTCAACTAACCCTCTAGGTGGCAACCACACTAGATGCCTAACAAACTAGGCGCACAAATTCACATGTTAGACCAGGTGAGTTGTCTACAGCTGCCCAGGAAACCACAGAGTTGGCTAAGCATCCCTCATAAGTGACCTCTTGAAGCAGGAAGCAGCTGAACACCTTCAAGACACAGTAATCAGTGGTCGTTAGATTCCGCTGAAGCTTCCCTATCTGTGTAGCGTGAACCTCTTTTCGGGGTAATACACCAGGTACTCCTTCACTAGCCTAACAATGGAATAATTAAGCTGCTGGCAAGAAACCAAAAAACGCATAGCAGACATCTGCACTGCACTGGTTTTCACAGAAGTCCCAAGACAAGGCAGAAGACAATCAGGTGGTTTGTCTCAAAGCAATTACCCACATCACCTAACTCCCATATGTCAGTCATATGGAATATGGATGGAGAGATAATCTTAATATGATAGAAAACTAGTTGTGCTGGTGTGTACAGTATGTGCTGGAGATGAGAATCTGAGTAAGGTTGAATGTGGACAAGTAACATTTTGTCTTACCTGGGATCATAATATATTCTACATTGAGTTTTTCTTTGTGTGTGTATGACTGTGTTTGCCACAATCCTAATTCACAGGGCTGAAAATCATTTGAAATTAGTATTACAAGTATAGATTCAGTGCCTGTGTTTCTGTACCAAAACCATGCTGATTTTCATTCTCCTTAAAGTGAGTGATTTGTTGAAAACAAATAGAAACAGTTTTTTTTTAATTTATCAAAAGTGTTGTCTTAACACAAGCAACTGTATAAGATTTATTTGTTCAAAAGGATAAGTAACAAGATTATGAATCTGACAGTTTTCTGTACTCTGTGACACCATTGGTCAGTACCAAAAGGTACTGATGAGGTATGATAACCGGCCCGACCTTCAACACATTCTCAAAACTACTGACACATATGATGCCAGTAATCAAAACAAGCTTGTTATAGCACCTCAGAAAAAAGTCAAGCTAACAGCCCACAATCACAATTTTGCCTCACAGGGCTTTACTGTACATCTGCACAGCTACAGACACCGTTTATCCTTAGATAAACAATTACCATTATGTAATTTTGGTAATTTTGGTAGTTCAGAAGAAAATGTGTCTATGTTACAATATATTTGAATTTATGGAAAATAATAAATGATTTAAGTGTAGTTTCATTCAAGGCCATAAGTTTTAGAAAGAGAAAGAGCTAAACAAAAACCAAGGCAATAAAAAACCCTTCTCTGTGGTGGTATTAAGAACATTAAGCACCGGCGTTTTTTCTCCATCTGTGGCAGAAAATCAATGGTCGCGGCCCGCGAGGACAGCCGGAGGCTAATTTTACCCTGCATTTTCTCTGGCGGCTAATCCCGCAGCCAGGAGCTAAACCAGGGAGAGCAAGACGAGGAAGAGGAGCAGAGAAGAAAAGGAAGAGAGATCTCCCTCCCTAAATGAATATTATCAGCATGAAAACAAAGTGACTACCTGAACAAAGTCTATTTTACAGAACCACTTCAATAGTTTCCACCCCCATCTCTCCCTCTCTCTCTCTCTCTGGGGTGACTGGGGGTGTGTGTGTATATATATATATATATGCAATCCAAATATCATCCACTACCTACCCCCACCAACTCAAAAATCCCACACACACACACACGCAACATATGGAGGGCAGAAACATGCAGACACCCAGATGCAAACAGCTGTAATGTGAGAAAACTCAATCAATCTTCAATTTGAGGACTAAAGAAACTTTCTGATGTTTCCACTGAAGATTCACCTATTTGCTATGTACGTTACCCAGCTGTTACCCAGCAGATGAAGACAAATGAGCCACCAGCCTCATCAATGATGCATGTCCTCAGTTTGATTTCGTACCTTCAGGTCAGACACCTAAATAGGATGTGTATAGTGTATAGTAATATTAGGATAGGCCCATCAGTAGTCAAGTATTCGTTAATGCAAGTAAGTTCACACAAAAATAAAGACTAATCTAATTTTAGCACTTTGACAACCAGGGTAATTAGTGACTCACAACTGACAGGTGGTGTCAGTCATAAATCTTACACTTAGAGAAAATAAAAGTGTGCTTTCCAGCAGAGTGAAAATTGTAACTTACATTTTTCTACTGAGCAGCTTCATTTGCTTCCTTGATAGACATGTTTTAATGCTTCTTTCTTAAAATAGTCAAGGGATTGGGAAGCCTCTCTAAATGGGAGATTGTGGTGTGATGTGTGGTGGCAGAGTATTTAACAGTGGGTGGCAGCAACACACTTATGCCCTGTACTCCTGGACATAAAACTAGAGGAAGACATCACCATTTATTAAAAACATTTTTTTGTGATTTTAAGGCTGGTTAAGGCTTTTATGGAAGTTCAAAATGTGCATAAAAACAAATGAATGCAAACATACTTCTTGCATGGGTGTGTGTGTGTGTGCGTGCGTGTGTGTGTGTCACAGCTCTGGCTTACACACAAAGAGAGACAGAGGAGGGGTGCTGTTTTAGTCATTAAGGAAATGAACTGAGGGGTGAAATCTACTGAGGGAGATAGATTTCTATAGAGTCATGGTACATGCTCTATCACAGCAGGCACAACACACACACACTCGCTCTCTCTCTCCCGCTCTCTCTCGCTCTCTCTCTCTTCAATCAAATCTTTCTGCTCTGCTACTGATCCACTCTGCACCGTTGCATGGGAACAACATACTCAACTAGGAGTGTCTGTAATACTGTGTTTATGCATGAGTGTATTGATAAACGTGTTTATGTACAGTACTGTATCCAAGTGCACAGAGAATGACAACACACAAACACACACTCAATTACTTCTGTAGGTTATTCATTTCTCTTTTTTTGTGTCCATCATTTTCATCTTATCATTTTGATCAAAATTATCTGATGAAATTTGCATATCGGTTGATGCAACAAAATATTGAGGGTTTCCAGCAGGTTCTCCAAGTCAAATTTATGACATTTTTAGTACCACATAGAACGTTATTTAAAACTTGCACACCAGCAGGGATGATACGGCCTACAAACATTTACCAAGTGCATGAATTAATGGGTATTTATATGATATATTTCTCACTCCTTCCAGCTGTATATAACAATAATTCCTATTAATATCATTAATTAATCATTAAACATGACCTGGAGCAGAAAATGGATGGATGAATGGATGGATTTAGCAATTAAAAAATATCTTTTTATTTAAGGTCCACATACGAATTCAATAAAACAAATATGTAAGTTATATAAATTAAATTTAAGACATTCAAAGGCTGTTTTCTGAGCTGCAGATGCCCGGAAGCATTCACGACTAAAAGTTTATCACACTGACCAAGTAATACTCTCATATCTGGTTAGGTATCAGTCATTTTGCCCCTTTGAGGAAACCGGGTGTTAAGTTGATGGCCCCTGTTACATGACATAATGTAGCAAAGTGAGTACATGAATTACTGGTTTGCAACCTGTTAAAACTGGAATGGCAGCCTGCAAAAAATAGCTCCTGTACTGTATGTCTGTGGTGACCCCGACCACCCCCACCCCTCCACCCACCCAGGTGGCCTTAACTTAACAAACTCAGCCAGCCTTGCAGCAGCTCTGCTCCTTTATGAGCATCTAAAACCCCTGAACCTCCCTGGCTGCTCACATAGGAGGATGATACACAGGGAGAGTGAAAGAGAGAGGCAAAAGGTGGGGTAAATGGGTTGAGGGAAATAGACAAAAAAGGAGAAAGCGGGGAGGGTAGAGAAAAGAGAGATGGAAGGGGAGGGAGAGAGTGAGATAGGATGAGAGAGAGAAGAGAAAAGGAGGGTAGACGCCTCTTCCACATCACTGCCTTCAATTTAACACAGGTGGTAAAGTTAGCAGATAACACTGATAGTTTCGCCAAGGCTTCGCATGAGGAATGATACACAACAGACACACAGACATACACACACACACACACAAACAGATTTCTACCTCATCTGGTATAAAATGGGGGGTAGGAGCAGCGATGGAGGGAGAGATGCAGGAATCCAAGGACAAAAAGAGAAAAGAGGGGGAAAAAAAAGAGGAGGAGCTGGAGAGAGGAAAACCATCAGAGTCTGTCTATTTCTGTGGCCGTGTGTGTGTGTGTGTGTGTCTGTGTGTGTGTATGGTTGTCAATTACACAGAGCTAAGATAGTTTATTAACCTCTCCGGCCTGTAGGTCATCCTGGTACCACAGGTTAGGACCTGCAGGTAATTGATGAAGTCCACTCTGTCACGTTGACCACATCTCCACACAACTCTAACACACATGGACAGATTTCTCCTTTAAATACACCAGTCGTTTATTTAGACACCTTCTCACAGCAGCACTAAGCCATCCTCATCCCAGAAAAATCCACCTGTTCACCAGTGGCATTACATAGATGAACAGTTTTATGGAGACTTATTGGAAAGTGCCTTGAGATAACGTATGTTGTGAATTGGCGCTATACAAATAAAAACTGACTTGACTTGACTAAGTACATTCACTGCTGACCGTGGGTTTCTACGAACTCATTGATAAACATCAGTAATCTTTGCCAACTGTTTAGCATACACTAAGGTTAATGCCTCATTAATTCAATTTTCATTTGTCAAAATTTGTCACCGCATTTATAAGTGTTAAATTAACAGCTGAAATTGCAGAAAAGTAAAAAATCCAGGTGCAAAAAGGTTTACAACAGAATCTAGCTGGGCTGATGACTGTTACCTTTGTTTCACCAAGTATATGTTTTGATGTAAATATATATGAAATTACTGCCTGGATTATGTTCAGTTATGTTCAGTGCTTTTCTGGCTGTGTGACATGCAGTTATTGAAACAGCTAGGAATGGGGTCTCTAGCGTCAGCGTACATGTTGCAGATTCATTCATTAAAACGTTTCCTCATTATGTTGATTAAAAAAAAAAGGTAATTCAGTTATCATTATGTATAAGTGTAAATATATTTGTAGATCAATACATATAATATATATAGTTTCTAGAGGACGGAACAGGTTCTGCAGTATAATCACTACTGTCTTTGTACTTCACATTCTGTTGGTGGAAGTATTTTACTTTTGATGCATGACAACATAAATATAAATATATATCATTAAAATCCAATGATTCCCAATATAAACTTGACTACATCAGCTATGTTAATTATTAATCATCAAGCCCACTAACAACTAACATACTAGCAATACTAGTGGGTTAGTATCACTCAAAGCTAAAACGTTAGCATAGCACACTGGCGAAAAACAATTTACCAGAGACACATGGATTACACACGCACATAAACCCTTAAAAACGTAAAGTGACCGGCAGGCCAACTTAACAAGTTCTCATACCTGCAGTAAATGACAGTGGAGTAAGTGTAAGTGCATCTCTACTGTTGAGGTTCAGACACTTAAGCTATTTTAA
This sequence comes from Seriola dumerili, assembly GCF_002260705.1. Taxonomy (NCBI): domain Eukaryota; kingdom Metazoa; phylum Chordata; class Actinopteri; order Carangiformes; family Carangidae; genus Seriola; species Seriola dumerili. Next base: position 11,870,554 of record NW_019174257.1, read on the forward strand.
GGGTTAAAAAATGTGAATATAGGTTGTTTTAAGGGCTGGACAGGTGCCAAACACTTCTTTATTCAATTTCATCAGTTTGTACATCAAAAAAAAAATCTTCAGAGCAGTGATCTAAAAACATAATCATGCATACCTGAAAGTCTTAGTGACAGGTGTGTAGGATCACAAACTCATAACTTGAGAACAAGAAGCAAAAATCCAGCACACTGCTCATCACTAGTACTCTCTTCACTGAAGACGTTTCGGTTCTGATGAAGGTCTAAGGATCAAAACTTAGTTAATAATGTGGCTGTCATTGTCAGCTACCTCCAATTGCAGTTAAATTCATCTTCCATCCTTATGAGGAGAGGTTCTGTGTAAACAATAAGACGGCAGAGCTGCAACGTTCCCTTACAACATGTTGAAAAAATAAACTGTGGTGATTGTGTGTGGCAGGTAAGGCTGTCGTCCTCCTCCCAGACAATCAACGCTTCCCTCATCCTCATTAGCAATAAATCAAAGACTCTGAGGAGACGAAAGACAAACTCTGTGACTGTCACAATATCCATCTTTTGTTTGAGGCCACTGCGTCGTTCGTTAAGGTGCAATCAAAGCAGCTTAATGATGAGCAGGAACGGCACAAACCTTAATGAGTGGCTGGAAATGAAGAATAACTACTCTCTTGTGGATATATTCAGTATATTCATATTTGCTTCCGTTGTGTGTCTGTGAGCTACAAAAGAAGAGTGTGTGTGTGTGTGTGTGTGTGTGTGTGTGTGTGTTTGTGTGTGTGTGTGTGTGTGTGAGAGTGCATTTGAGTGTGAATGGAGGTAATGGGCAGTGCAGCTGGCCTGCGCTCAGCTTAAATGCTGCCTGATTGTTTTAGCTCATCCTGGGTTTGATGATGGAGATGGTGTTGTTGTTCGAACAAATATACAGCGCAGTGAGCGCACATCTGTGGGGCGCTAACAGGTGTGGAGGAGACAAGAGGAGAGATGGTGTGAGAGACACAGAGCGAGAGAGCGAGAGGGAGAGAGAAAGTGAGTTTTGGAAACCATCCCAGCACCAAGCAGAAGCCAAATTAAAAAGAAAATCAAAGCCTTTTTCCTGACCACTTCAAGATGGTAACACTGGTAGTACATGAGAGACAGAGAGGTGTACTGTAAACCTGCATTATAACTACTGTGTTCAGATCAGCTAATTATGGGCAGATTCACTTTAGAAGAGCCACCATCTGATCATCACAGCAGGGAGAGCAGATGGCTAGATGTTGGGATATACACAACATATGTTTATGACACTGTTTACAGAGGTGAGTCACACAGTTTATCGCAGTAAAAGTGTACTTGGCCAAATGTATGTGGACAGTTGATTTCCCATCTAAGGCTGTCACAATATCAGATTTTCACAAATGATTATCGTGGCCAAAGAATTCACACTAATGATATTATCGCAATATCCATCAATTCGTTGTGTTTTTGTTTTTGTTTTTTTTTGGGGAGGGGGACTAAAATGCGAGTGTAGGGAGGTGGCGAGAGAGTATGTAACCATAACTGTACAAAAGTGTACAAAAAGAACAATTACACTTAATGTATAGTGAAAAGGCAACCAGATGAACTGATAAACAAAAGGCCTACAGGTTATCTGAGCTCGGTCTGCATCTCAGCACTAATAAAGCTCTCCATCATCCATGCCTACTTATAGGATCAGTGGCTACTCCAATGACTATTTGTATGAAAATAATAATAATGGCCAAGACTGAGGGGGGTGGTGAGTAGTCAGAGACACCGGCAGTAGACATCATTTGCCTTGATAATGTCGGAGTCGTGTACAAGGGGAGGATGAGGTTACTCTAAACTATGTGAATAAAGAGATAAAAATATGCCCTGGACACAAATGCATGTAAACACACTGATTGTTCATCCCAACCCACATGAAACAGTTTAGCAATACAGTAAAGCATTTTAATCTGTGTGTGTTAGCTGCTCAATGACCACACAGCAGCCCTATACCAAAGATGAAAGTTTGCATTTAATATCACCCACAAACCCCTCGGTTTTTTTTTTCATCCTCTGCCACTTTCCCCTCCATCCATCCCTCCATCCATCCCTCCATCCACGCCCCAGCAGGCCTCTCACATAGCACAGAGCAGATTACTCATGCCGCTCTGAGCCGTCGCACCGCCACAACGGGCGATGGCGAGCTTCAGCTGTTCAAAAAACTAAGACGTTTTAATTTCTTACTTTTTATCGTAGCCACGCAGACCACTTTCAAACTACTTCCCTTTCGCCCAGTTCCACTTCCAAGCCGCCCAAATCTGTGCCTCTCCCGCCCCAAAATCTTCACTGCCCAACAGTCCCCGGATGACCTCCCCTCCCTGAAATCTGGCTAGAGCTCCAATCTTGGCGTGATGGTGTGCGTGGAATTAAAAACCAGGCAATTACAGTGAAAAAATTGAAATCTTGTGTTTTGTATGGGAGTGGTGTGCCGAGGGGGGGAGGGGATTAGGCTAAAGCTGGACTGGCGGTTGAATGGTGAATGAACCGAAGGGTCCCTGAAAGACGGCACTTGTTATTAGAGTGTGTAAACACTGCCAAGCTGCTGAGAAGCTGGTAAAAACACATCGGACATAAAGACGCTGCCTGTGGACACGTTGTATTATCCCTCAGTACATTAACTGGCTGCTAAATACTTAGCGTGAGGATTCCAACCCCCCCCCCCCAACCTCCTCCTCCATCTCTGTCTCTGAAAGTATCTCCCCCACTGTAATCTTTTCTAGACAATGAGCAAGAGAGGGAAGAGATATACAGCAAAGGAGAGAAAGAGAGAGAGTGAGAGCCACAGAGATCTACAGTAGAAACTATGTTAGGATTGTTGGGTTTATCTCTATCTAACACTGTGGGCCAGACACTGATCTTAACCCACATGAGAGGAAGAGCAAATACAGTGTCAACAAAAATTAACCCATAAATAAAAAGACAGTTCACTTTGCAATCAAATTATCATTGGAAAGGGTTAGCTATGTTAGCAAACAACAAACTTCCATCCTTCCTACAAAACTACTCTGATATTAAATCTATACATATGTCATAGTAGGGCTGACTGATATGTAAAAAAAAAAAGTCACATGCGATTATTTTGGATATTGCGATGAGTCACGATTTCAGTTGGAAAGATCATTTCTGAATTTTCATTTTCACTGAAACAAAAAAAAAAAAAAAAACATGAAAATGATGATGTGACTTTTGTTGGGGCTTGTACCAAACAAGCATGTTCCTTTACGTCTGGAGAACATGATTTGTAGGCGGGAGCATCTCTGTAACACCATGTTTATTCATGGTATTTTGAGACACATTTTACCTTTATCAAAAAAATAAAAAAATGCAGCTCCTACGATTTGGATATTATTTGGATTTTGATAAAATTTCAATTAATTGTTCAGCCCTATATAAGATGAGTTGAAATCAAGGTCCTTGGGAAAAATAAAAGTGTCTTTCTGCATCTTTATCACTGTTGATTTTATGACGGCAACATAGTTCGACAATCTCATTTACTTTGGTTTAACCACAGGGCACGATGCCTCTGTGAAACAGTTCAACTGACCCAGGTTATACAGTTTATACCCAATGTATGCCTCTTGTTTGTGTCTTGAAATACAGGCATCAACAGTTCTACGTCACCTATGCCTACACAGTCCAATCATACATTTGACCATTAACAACAATCTGTGCTGTCACCAACATGTATATGGCTTTTATTTTGCCGACGAAAAGAAAACAAACAAACAGTCAAGGCGAAGATTTCTCGCTGATGCACTCCTGCATTATTTTCCAACTGGGTTTGAATCAGAAAAATGGGAAGTCATTCCCTGACAATGTCACACTGTTGACAAAAAATGCATCTTCCAGGTGCTTTCAAAAATGTTGCACTAATAAGACGAATAATACAAACCTCATGTATGGTTTTGATTGATTAACAGTGTGGTGTGCAGGGGACAGAAAGCTGCTGGATACCACTGATTCAGTGGAATTTCCCTCTTTACCCAGTTGGAGCTGTGTCACATGTGCCTGCTGAACTACACGGCCATTTTTCTTCATCATTTTCACAGTCCCATGATACACTGTAATTTCACCTTTCTCAGTCCATGCCATGTGTCGGGGGCTGCCACTACAACAGCACGACCCAGAGTAAGCCTATATTATTCTTAATATATTGCAACCTATACTCTTTATGTCATTACATCTCTCCCCCACTCCCCCGCTCTGGTGAATGAAACCATCTGCATAGTAAGATTACGCCTGTAATTATACAGCCAACAGCACATGCATTGTCTCTATATGTCTCAAACACACACACGCACACACACCCGCACACACACATGCACACACAAACAGAGCGAGCGTCTGGCCCTGGAAGGCCATTATAGTAAACCACGTGAGCAGCTCCTATTCACAGCTCCCTATTGTTCAAACCAAGGTAAGTAGGGGAGCCTTCAGACTGTAATCACCTGCACACACAGACGCATGCGCACGCGCGCGCACACGCACACACGCGCGCGCACACACACACACACACACACACACACACACACACAAACACACACACACACACACACACACACACACACACACACACACAACACACAACAAACACACAAAAACACCACACACACACACACACACACACACATTGATGTGGAAATGAGAGGAAGGAGAAAGTGAGAAAATAAATATTAGGATGGAAAACAGCTGCTTGTTAGAGGTGTACATGTCTGTGTGCAGCATGTGTGTGAGAGTCTGTGCATTTTTTGTAAAGAAAAAAAATTAGATTTGCTACTTATAGTAACATAGAATTTCCATAAAACCATAAAACATCAAGTGTAATTCCTTCACCATTGTGATCCACAAATTGAAATCACAATGAGTCCAAGCAGCCCATACAACATTTGGTACGTATGATGGCACATATGTGAAGATGCTTATGTATATCTGTTCTCTTTTTTATTCTAAAAAATAAAAAACAATACTTAAACCAATTTCCCCCCAAATTTCATGTCCGTACACATCCAAAAACCTACAACCGTTTACAATAAATGAGATCCTCTTGTAGCGAGCACAACTCAAGAGAAAAGTAAAGAGAAAAATGTGGAGATAATAGAGATCTTAACTGTTCCAAAATGTATTGTATTTGTTCACCCCAGTTGCATGTCAAAGTAAGACAGTAAATCTGAAAGGGAACAGCAGATCTAAAGCCCTGTCTAAACTTGAGGGACTTCAAGGACAATTAGACCTGATTCAATGTATTCATAGCAGCAGCATGATGCTCCACCATCATTGAGTTTAAAATTAAGACTAGAGACACATGTTCGAGAATCAAGATGGAGTTCACACTCTGCATCTCACACCAATATACAGATTATTCTCTGGTGATAATTATGAAACACCATATGATCAGATCTGATAGTAAGTCCACTTCGTCCCTTTAAGGTAATAGAAAAATTGACACACAGTCCTGAGACCTGTGGGACCCCAGCAAAACCAAATCAAGACTGAATATAATTTGGATCCGGACCAACTTCAGTCTGAGTTGGGGTCTCTGTTACTAGAAACTGAGAGGACACATGAAGACCAAAGCCCCTTAAAGTCAATGGGCAGGGAGATGATAGCCAGTACTGGCTAATGGCAGGTATAGTAGTATCAACATATATGGCAGTACAGAAATGCCAAAGATGATTTTCAACTTGAAAACTCAAAAATGACCCACTCAGTTTTTGCTTGGTCAAAAAGAAAAATTTAAAAAATGTCAGAAATGTTTTTTATGTGCATTAATGTTTCAGGGTTTTTTTTTGAAAAAAAAAAAAAACAGTATCTATCAATATTGTTGTTAAATTTTTGTATTGGCCTAAATAAACCAGTATAGGTTTGACTTCATGTGTGAAATCTGTCAGATTCCTTCTATGTAAATAGAAAAACAGGAAGTGGTTAAACCATAGAGGCAAGTCAAAAGCATCTCATGATTTATATTAATATTAGATCCAAGTGTTGAAGACAGAGCGACAGAGTCTGTGTGTGAATGACAGATCCCCTATAGCCTGACAACAGAGGGATCAGACTGGATGGACAGGCACCAAAAACCTCTAGACAATCTGTTGCACATTTCAAACATACACACAAATGCACAGCTACTAGCATCATACTCAGTAAGTACTGCATATATCCCTGTAAGGAAGCAACTGAATATTCTAATGCTGCCTGAAACTGAACTGAAATGGAAATAATGCTTCTAAAAACAGCCAAAAACAGCTAATGAAATACTTTAAATTACAAATAAGCAGAGAGGGGGAAAAACACGAAAAGGAAAGGTGAGGGGCATCAGGTCCACCTGTGCTTAGCAAAGTGGATATAATAAAAAAGAAAAAGTCTTTTGTATAATGTGTCACTAATATCCACTAAAAGGATACATATTAAAGAGATTTAGAGGAAAGAGAGACATTTTAAGTACCTGGATGGAACACGTGGTCTTGCTCATGCTGTTTGTCTGTGTGAGAGTAAACATGTCCAGTTTTGAAAGTACCTTGCATGTTTCAGAAGAAAAGAGCCACCCAACCAAAACTAATAGGTCAATATTCACAGGAATACACCTTCAGCGGTCTCAACTGTCAACACAGAGGAGTGTGGTTTTTAATTTGCAGGGAGAGCGATTTTATCAGAGCAAATACAGAGAGCGCACTGTACGGTAAATGGACGGTGTTGAAACAGTGAGTTTCAGGTGAGAGTCCACCTTAAATGGAGCAAGTCACATTATCTGTGCCAACTGGTTGTCAGGAAATCAAAAATCAACAGCACAAAGCATCATGGGACAGCAGGAAAGACAAAGTTTAGAGGCACAGAACAGGTAGTAACTATGAAAGACATGAGTGCTCTGCTACATGACTACCTCTTCGTGGCTGCCTCTTGCACAGTTGTGGCGCTATCACGGTGATAAAATTTGCCCACAGACATAAACAACTGCCAAAATGTTCAAAACCATCTCTGTGTTGCTAAGTGTTTAAGTTTATGGTTATCAAATGATTGTGTTGTACTTCAGGGGGAAAAAAAAATGTTGGCTGTTGGCTGTCAGCTGAAAACAGGAAACGAACAGCCGTCTCCTGTGTTAAAATCTGATGTTTTGTTGACCCGTCCATCCACTCTGACCTCCTCCCTATGCACTTTGTCCCTCTGTAATGTCACCTGACTTCCTGTGTTTGTTCCTGTCATAATGACTACAGTCACCAGAGGGCTATGTCACTTGAATGATAATATACGTCATTTCAGGCCATTTGCTGGAACAACTGATGCAGTTGTTACTCTTGGGACAACAAGACGTATGACTTTCATGTCTAATTCCAAAACTTGAGCTTCCTGATGATACTATGGGCAAATCGTTTTGATTATAAAAGCAGTAGTTTCCAGATGTGATGTTGATAAGTTATACTATATTTTCTTTATTCAAAAGAACATGTGGCAAAATAATGTATAAAAAAAAAAAAGGTATGATTTGCAGTGGGTCCTGGTTTAACTGTGATACAATTAACATGTCCATCATTCCTAAAGGTAATAATAACAAAATACTAACCAAGTTAACAGAGATCTGGGAATACTTCAAGAACAAAAGGTTTCAGTCAAGTCAAACAGTCTCAGTGACAGGTGCGTAGGATTAAAAAAAAAGAAAAGAAAAAGAAAAAACTGACAGGAAAAGAAAACAAAAAAAAATCCTGTACACTGTCCATCATGTTTGGTTTTCTTTTCAAAATAAAGGTTTGCCTTTTGTTTGACCAACTTGACAATGTCTGATTGTGTAACTGCTTATATTTCTTTCCCTGTTGGACTTCTTTCTAGATGTCACTTTGTTCTCAACAGTTGCTTTGGTGGCTACAGTATTATCATAACCAACAAAATCTCTGTCTGTGTTTCTTTTTTCATTGATTTCATTACATTTCATTATACAGCCTGTTAGACTGCTCACAGCAGGAAATCATGTAACTCATATTTAACTAGTTATCACCTGTTTGAAACACAGGTATTTGTCTGAATTAATTCTACTTTCTAGTATTTCCATCCACCCCTTTACTCCAAGCATCTCTCTCTGCCTGACATGTTTTTATTAGTTCAGTGTGTTCATTAGAAAAACATACAGGTAGCGTAACCTCCACGCCCTCTCTCCTCTCTGTGGCTGTGGGAGGCAGCGGAGCGAGGTGGGCTGCTTTTTTTTCTCTCCTCTTCTCTTTTTTTATACAAGCAGAAAATTGTTTTGTGGTGTTTCACGGCTGACAGGTTATGGTAATCCAACAGGAGCACCGGTCTGGAAACTAATGAACTCAGAAAGAGAAAGAGGGAGAGAGATGAGGTGGCAGTGTATCACAGTATTGGGAGTGAAGTTGTTCTTGTATCATTGATGCTTTATTTTACTCATTCCCACAGATGGAAAGAACTCGCACTGCGCTTAATTAAAGTGCATTGAGCTCTGGGACGATGTGTTACTCTGACTCATCGCATGACTGACTGACAGATCATGTGGGTTTGATGTGAGAAATAATGGCAGAGAGGTGAGGCAGTTCAGGGACACGCTCAAGGTTAGCACTAATAACCACATGAAATCTAATAATTTCTCCTTAAGCTGCATCAAAATCTTTGATCAACCATCACATAACATTTGGTGTATCTACTTTTTTTTTGATTCATCATTGAAACTCAATCAATTTCAAAAATAAATGAAACATTCAAATCCAAAATGACGACTTTTTTGGCTACTCTTTGACTGCTCCATCACGCCAAATAAATGTTTTGTGCATAATTTTAGGACCATGTCTTGAAAATTCCTCCTGAAATATTTGGTATCTTTGGAAAACTATCTTTGGAGGGGTAACTGTAATATTGGTCTTTGATTGGTCAGTTTTGTGGAATACTGAAAGTGAGATCATATAATACACCGATTTATATAACAGCATCATTTTCCACAACATTTTATAGATATTGTTCATTGTGTTTTGTGGCCAACTTACATCAAAGATCTGCAACTAATGTGAGAACTTTATTTTTACCCTTACAATAAATGTAATAAAACAAAAAACTTTGAAACTTTAGTTTCATTTAATGCACAGAAATACACCGTAAATACACAGTATGACTGTCTTTGCATTAGTTGCAAATTTGTGAGCACAAATGTAACACAAAACGCCATTTTTTGCAGTGTTATTTCCTGTCCTCATTATGCATGTGCACAGCAATGCAGTGAGTTAAACACACTTCTAATGAGGGTTTAACAAACTCTGGTGTATGTTTAAGAAGGGGTGTCAGTACGTGCAGTTTATCATAGTTACTGTTTGTCAGCCATAAATGTCTTGTCAGTCGACCTGCCTGATCCAGTATTGATTCATAAAATCGACCTTTGTGTTTTCACCTAAGCGTACCTAAGCGTGTACATCTGTGCTGAATGTAATGTGTGTGCAAGGGTTACTTGTAAGTGGTTCAGTTTGGGCTGAAGGATGTGTAAAATGTCTGCTCTGTGGAAATCAGGTTATTACAACATGCACAAAAAAGTTATTTTAAGTTACAAAGGAACATAGAAGATAGCTGGCTATATGAGCTGCTTGAGTTATGTTATGTCCCGTAAACTGTGATGTGAATAATCAAAGTCTACATGGACCCGCCGCTGTTCCGGGCTGACACTGGCTACCCCTTATCAAATCGTCTTTTGGTGCTTATCAGGCTTGCTAATGCTAATGCTATCAGCAGCTATGGGTAAGAGGCACAAATTGGAGCCACAGTTAGCCATGATTCTGCTTTTATTGCCTGTTTCATCACAGTTCAGAAGGGGCCAGAGAATTTGGATGAACCAAATTTTCAAATCCAGACAGACCAATACAAGCTAATTCTTGTTGGAAAAAGCTTTTGCACACAATATGTGTGTTGTTGGAAAAAAAACACTTGTGTTAACACAACATACCAACAAATATATGATTATATGTAAAGTGCAACAAAAAAATTCAATAGTTTAACATAAAAAAAATTATTTGCTTCATGAGGAAAGATATCACATTTTGATTCAAATGTTAAATCCTGATTGGTGCAAAGAAATACACATAAAGTCTCGCCCACTTAACACCAGTAAGAGGTGCTCAACAAAACAGCACCATAGACATCAACACTTTTCAAACAGGACAAAAGAGAAAAGAAGACAGACTGATGAGGATGTAGACAACAAAGACACAAAGTGCACAAATCATAAACTACAAACTTCTATGTTTAAGACAGTTCAGCAGACACCAAAGCTTTATGACGCTTTATGTCATGAAGAAGGATTGAAGGCTGAGGCATCTACAATCATAAGATAGATGAGGAAATGATTGTCTAAAACTGATGTGTGTTATGTGATTTTTTTTTCTAGTGTTGAAATGTAATGAGCTGCCCTCCCTCCTCCCCCCTCACTGCCCCTCCTTCCCCCCATCAGAGAAAACATATTTCCATTTTAAGGCCTTAAACATGATCAAAGGATCGGCTTAATATAATCAGTTCAAAACCCATTTATTACTGTCTCCCTCCTCCTCCCCCCTCCCTCCACAGCCCTCTTCTCCCTCCTCCTGCCTTTTCATTCAGCCTCCTCTTTCTCTCCCTCCCTCTGTCCTTTCCTCACCCTTTCCTGTGTCCCTCGCTTCATGCCCTCTTTCCCTCTGTCTTTCATTTTCTCCTCTCTCCTCATCTGTCCATCCCTGCCTCTCTGCCTTACCTCCCCCACTACCTCTCCATTTCATCAGCTTGTGTGTGTGTGTGTGTGTGTCTGCCCCCAGCTCTATCTAGCCTGAAACAGGTGCTATATAATAGTAAATTAATTAGACGGAGAAGATGCGCCTTGTTCACCGCAAAGCCCCTTGTGGCCTGCCAGGGTCTCACATACACACATTCAGACTGACAGACAAACACACACACACACACACACACACACACACACACACACACGCGCGCGCACGCGTACACACGCACACATACACACGTTAGAGCACACAGCAACCGGGAAAAAAGCCATCTGGGCAAGGCGAAATCCCATGGGAGGGTGTGTAAATATGTGTGTGTGTGAGTGAGAGAGAGATTTTGAGTGATTGGCCGTGAAGTTGACTGCAGTGATGGTTTTACATGACAATTAACCCTATTAGCCCCACGCTCACTTTCTGAAAGTGTGTATGTGTGAGTGTGTGTGACTGTGAGTGTGTATTTGCCCAATATATAGAAGTAGCCGTGTGAAGCCTGACTACATCTCATAAGATTCATTTTTGCTTCAAGATACTGCTCATGAAACAAGCAATAAACAACTGTTTCTACAAAGTAGGGATTGTTTAAATGATGATCAATAATGATCAAAATGAACTTTTGCAGATATAAATGAAGCTTGATTCTGCAGTATTTGCTGCCCATACGCTTCACAAGTGGCTCAGCTTGGATTCAGTTACAGTTACAATAGACTCCAGTGGCCCTGTCTCAACAAATTTGTAAACATGCAAGCTGTTATTTGCACCATTATTGTTAACTCTTCTGTTAATTTTGTGTGCTTCACTAATGAAAACAAACACCATACTTGCAACCCGTGCATGAGCGTATAAAACCCTTTGAGCGCTGAAAAATGTTTCCGTAATTTCCAGTCATTTGTGAAACATGACCATGGTCACTATTTGCTCACAAGCCGTTTAAGTAAAACAGCAGTCACAGGAAAAAACATGAATCAAAACATCCATAGAAACTTCTGAAACCACTCCTGCAGACTATTCCACCTCTTCACTGATGATCTGCATGTTTAGTAGATGCTCCAACAGTTTTTGTTTTGCTATATTTGCTTGGTGTTATAGTGTGACAGCAGGGAACTTAGCTAGGCTGTGGAGGAACTATGATTGTTGTTCAACAGAAAGGACGTTTTCGTGGACATTTTTTAAACACACAATCCATTGAAGCTGCTGTTAACCCAAGCTGCAGCCACCAGGGAGGAAGCCACACAATTTTCAGAGGCACTGTTCAAACCAACAGTTACAAGAGTGTTTGATACTGAAAAGATGGATTCTCAAAGACAGGTGACAGGTCAGTGAGCGCTGCGTTTGTCCAGTCCGGTGCTGGAAGAGCTCATGTTGACGTCTGAGTGAAGGGGAGAACCATCAATCACTCACTGCACAGCTGACTTTAAATTATGTCTTTCCAAGTTAATTTATCTGCAAACCACGACGAACGACAATGAGAGAAGAGGAGATGGTGAGCAGCATTGTCAGTGTAAAAGATTTCACTACCTAAATATCCTGGTCAGTTTTACTGTTACTTGTTATTACTGCTATAGAGAAAGCCTAACTAACAAGACTGATTGCCACTAAGCATGCACACATGCATACACACACACACGCATACACACACGCAGACACACTCAAACACAAAACATAGCTGAATGAATGCACTGTTCTGACAGCCGAGCCTGAAATCAGCAGAGACAGAGACAGACAGACAGAGATGTGAGAGACAAAGCAGAGAAAGTGACAGTTGAGTGTTTGATTGACAGGGCCGTCTTTTGACTTTGGGTGTAATTACTGAAGGGGGGTTGGGGGTGAGGGAATACAGGAATACAATAGAGACTTGAGGCAGGAGGGGAGGGGATCCAGGCTTTAACTGATATGGGGTTTTAAAGGGCGATGCCAACTGTATTGAGTTGAAGCTGGCAAGAGCCCAGGTTTATTATCTTGGAATTTGACTATAAAATATGGAAAATAATTTAATGTTTCCCCTTGAGTTTTATTGCAACCAAATGTTTTCCTTCCTTTTGTCAACAGGTGAAAATATGTGAGTGTTCACTGGCTGGTGTATGAATTTTATACTGCAAAATGTTTCCTGTGTTGATGCAATGAGCTGACAAGCTAATACAGGCTAATAAATAACACATAAATAAGACAATTCATCAACAGATAAAGCACAACCTGCAGCTGTTAAAGTGGAATGATCTAGCTTTCCTGCTGAGTGGAGTATAAAAGTTTGAATATCTGCCATTTTCTTTCTCTCCTCTCTTGTTCTATAGATTTAAACTGCACCATACTGCGGATGTTACCTGAAAAAAAAAAGCTGCAAGCATCAAGGCTGTGTCCAAAATTGTTCAGTATTCACGATACAATATAGTTTGTGTAGTGTGAATGATTTCCAGTGTTTCAAAGAGAAAATGTAAAAGATTTTTAATAGGCAAGACAATATTTTGCTATTAAAGCCACTAACACAGAACATCATTTAACAGAAAAAAATACTAGGCTACTATGAACCTTGACATTTTTTCATCGAGTCCAGTCAAGGACCCTAACTGCAAGTCATACCCCATCTCTCTCTCTTCCTTTATTTGCTTCATTCATTTCCTTCCTTCATTTTCTACTGCCACCGTGGAAGTACATACTGATGAATGAGTAGTAATGTAAAGAACACATAATGCTTAGAGAGCTATAACTTGCACCAGGAGAAGCTTAAAATAGTTAGTATAAAAAAAACAAAAAAACAACAGTATTACTGATGCAGTGTTTTGATTGTTGTTCCAAATATCTGCAATTTAATGTCTAATAAGATGCTGGGTCACAATGCTCAGATGAAAAGGTGAGTTTTGACAAAGGACCTGTGAGAGGATGTTGGGAAACAAGTTTTTGGACTCTCAGAAACGTTTCTTTGAAGACTGAGCATCACCACGCTGGAAGGTCAGAAGGTCAACACGGGTGAGAGTGTCTTATAAAGATGTCAGATTATCATTGTTGGGTCTTCGACAGCCACTGTTACCAACCAAACACAATGCAACAGCTAACAGCTTGCTAAAGGGATTAGCTGTGCATTTCACTTTTTTTTTCCAAACACACATACATACACACACACACACACACACACACACACACACACACACACACAGTTTCCTGGCAGAGCCTCGTCCATGTGTCACACAGATTTAGAGATTAATCAAACAGAAAAGCGACAGAGGGAGAGAGGGAAAAGAAAGGAGGGAGGGAGCAGAGCCAAGTGCGAGGCCCCCAGCCAGGCAGAGTGAGGGGCCTCGGGAGGTCCTCAACATCGGATCTCTGGGGCCCTCGAAGAGCCTGCTGGATCACACACTCGACAAATATTGGGATTGGAGCTCCAGCAAGGCAAAGGCAGCGAGATGTGTGTGTGTGTGTGTGTGTGTGTGTGTGTGTGTGTGTGTGTGTGTGTGTGTGTAAGCCCCTGAAGCAGATGGTCGGGGATGTTCGTTTAAGACAGACGATTGATTTTAGGAAACAGATATCCAGCCTCGTTAAGCAGAAAGCACCTCTGGGACCTGGAGAGGGAGGGAGGGAGGGAGGGAGGGAGGGGGTGGATGGTGAGAGAGAGTGTGTGCTTGTGTAACCTCTGTCACTGCCAACTGTAGAGAGATGGAGGGAGAGGGAAAATGAGGAAAGAATAAGCACATGAGAGAGGAGAGGAAAACTGCACCTATTGAACTTCATTACTGCTGTCGGAAAAAGAGGGAGGAGGAAAAAAAAAAGGAGAAGAGAGCAGAGGGGGGAAAAGAGGAGAGGATAATGGGGTTAATGCCAGCAGACAAGCAGCAGTGGTGTTGGGGTTAATAACACACACACTCTTTCTCTCTGGGGAGGGAAGTAGGTGGGAGGCCTGTATTTGATCTGCGAGTAATACATTAAACGAGTGTGAGCACACACTGGTGTGTGAGAGTGTGTGTGAAGAGTATGTGTGTGTGTCTGTTTACAGGCTTGGTTTGAGGCTGAGCATGATGTTTTCTTACGTAAGCGAAGCAGATGGAAATCAGAAATCATTTAATACACCTTCACCTGAATGTAGCTCAGGCTAATCCAATTATCTAACGTTGACATATTATATAAAATGACTCTCCCTTTGCCACCAGTTCCTACTCAAGCAGTAAGTCTTTAATCATTTCTTTAAACTGGGTACTGTTGTTTTTAGAAAACGTTATTCAATAATACACACTTGGTGCTTCATATGTGTTTTAACTGCAACAGGACAGTTTAGTGAGACTAAATCAAAGTAAACTACAGTAGTCATGTTCATAATGAAGGATCATGTCACCCAGCGCAAAGATGTGGCTCACTGATGTGTTTTTAATTTTTTTTTTTTGACAACAATGGAGCTCTATTTCACAGAGGAATAAGCGACATCAGGCTTTGCCTACAGGGACGATACTAGTTAGTTGTAAGCAATTCATTGCTCACTGACTCTTGAAGAAAATAACAAAAAAAAAGAAATAAAAATTTGAATTTTACACAAAAAACAAAAGAAAAAGAAAAGTGGAACTATCCAGGTGCTAAATCTAAGTGCTAAGTGAAAGTACACACGTTGAGATGGCGTTCATGTATCTCAGCAGCATAATCAGCAAGGCAATGATGGCCTGCCCAGGAAAGAATGAAAAGACTGTGACAAGTCAGAAAGCTCAGGCCTGTCAGGGTGGAGGGAACGGTCGGTGGATGCAGGAAAACATTAGAGAAATGCAAAGATGGGAATAAGACAAGGATAAGATAAGACAGATAGATAAGTGAGAAAGTTTATTACCTGACGCCTGATGATGAAGGCAATAAGATGGAAGGACAGAGAAAGGGCAAGAAGAGACAGACTGATTCTCTATTTATCGTTTACTCTTTGGTTGCTCCAAAAAAAAACAATGAAAGAAACTGAGGCTCGAAGTAAATAAATTACTGAGAAATATTTCAAAATGTCCACCAAATTGCCTAACAAATAAAGATAGTAGATTGGGCTTTAACCAGTAATTGTATGGTATCACTAGCGCAAAACTGAACACTAGACATTATAAAATGATAATCTGGATTACTACGGTGGCTTGCAGTGCATATTACTGCATGTAAAAACATAAAACAAAAGCAATGTACACTTCAGCATTTACAACTGGTCAAAGGACTTTTTGGACCTGTTGACAATGGAAAGAGCTGTATCAGATATCAAACAGTAACTGACAGCAAAGAGACAGCAAATGATGACGCCTGGACTTCATACTTTGAAAAGGAAATACTGTCAGTTCACCTACTTTTGTTTTATGAGAAAGGGATGGATATTAGTTCTGTTGAATTGATTCATTTTACTAATAAAAGGCAATGTAATATTCTGCCATCCCTTACTCCCTTTCACTCGTGTTATATGTGGCTGTTATAGCACTGTATTTTTTCTTCATGGCTCATACAACTCTTTTAAAAATAGACAAAAATAAATTTTGATATTTTGTGAAGTGCAGTGAAGTGACATGTATAAATGGTACAAGGAGAGAGAAAAAAATGGGATCTGGAGCGTGTGCTTTATCTCCGCAGTGAGCGAGCTCCTACATGTATATTAATTTCTGTATCCACGCCGAGCAGCCGAGGCCATGCCTTAACCTTTTGGCTGAGCGGCGATGTTAGCGGGATAGCAGATGACACTGTTCTCCACACTCTCCTCTAAAAGGTCTCCCTCCGCTCCTCTGGTATTACACATTATTCCCGATTTTCCTCTCTGTACTAATCAGGGATGTGACATTGCTGAGGTGCACAGCAAAGAGAAGATTGGTGTATTTTTTTTTTTTCTTCCATGCATGCAAAGATGCGACCTGTTAGTGTAAAATCAAGCCTCTCTCCCTCCCTACATCCCTTTAATTGGCTAAAATGATAGCCTTTCATCAATACTGCCTTAAAAATGCTTGGCACCGCCGCTATTTCTCTCTCTGTCTCTATTTTTCCCACTTCCCCACCTCCCCCCCTTTTCTTCCTTTTTTTTTTCTTCTTTTTTGTTCCTTTATTCAATCAAATCATGGTCAGTGCGGATCTCCGCTGAGGCCACACTGCAGCCAAGTCTTTGTGTTTCAGCATTAAGAAATTAGGATGGAGACTTCGCCACAGAGAGGCAGAGAGGAGAGGTCTCATTAGTCCACAGATCACAAAGAGGAAGATTATCAGTCTGCACACAACAGTTAGAGATTTAAATGACATTAAAGGACATTAAATGGAGCGGCTGTCGTTTTGATATGATACCTCTATCTAAGGGAAAAGACAAAATCCAGCGGGGGAGCTTTCACCTTTTAAATATTACAGTGCTGCTATGTGATACCAACATCAGAGGCAAATTACAGCCTTACAAAAGCTGACTGTTGTCATTATTAAAAGAAAATATGTCTTGATGTATTTTTGTCTGTCTACAGCATTGGCATGGTTCTGTATGAATAGAAAACCAAAGTTATGCTCAAAATAGAATTATAATTTAAGCTAAATAAGAATTACTTATAATAGTACATTTATATACATTTTCACTTGATTAAGAATGTAAGTCATTACTTTTAATTTCTTATATAAAAATATATAAAAGACAAAACAAACTGATTAAACAGGATGATTTTATGTTTACAAGAAATAATTAAAAACAGCCTTTGAAGAAGAAAATCTGTGTATGTGTTTAAACATAAGAGAGAGGGAAAAAACAGATGTTTGTCTGGGTGTTTGTTTTTTTTTTCTCTGTACATTTCTTGCATTCTCTCTATTTATGCACCAAACACAAATTCACATCACAACATTCAGCCGCACTGAAAAGTCCACACGGCGCTCCTTGCCATCCACATGTAATTTCTAATGAATACATTTTTTCTCTCTCTCTGTCTCTGCCTGTTTTAGGCCACAATCATTTGTCATTTCAGGAGCCCTTTTTATACATTTGCTGTAGAGAAACGCTCCATTATCCAAGCTGACTATCTTTTCTCCTGTCTAGTGTGTCTGCACGAAACAGACCAGCAGGGGATTCACACACAAAAACACATTACAGTCGACCGACGCACACGTCTTCGGTTGAAAGCGAGAGCGACAGATTTAGGGATGGCTGCTCTGAAACCGAACTGACAGAAACGCTTCTTCACGTCGCCACAGTAATATTTATTTTATGTGAGCAGCAAGGTGCTGATGTTGATTTATTGCACAAGCCAATAAAAACCTATGTTAATTCCCTATAAAACAGTGCATTGTGGGACAAATGAGGGCGGTATAATGGAGTGTGATTAATCACATTACAGAGACATGGTGTGGTGACATGGCTACACACACACACACACGCAGGTTATAATTCTGAGTCATAACTGTCAGCAGTATAGTGGATCACATTGAGTTACAGGACTGACTGACTGGCATCAACAGGCCACTCTGTGATAAAATAATGCTCAAATTAGCAAGGAAATTAGACAAGACATGGAGTCATATTTTTGATGTCACACCCAATTAATTCTCCAATTTTATTTATGAAAAATGAGCGCTCATTCAGATCAAGCGTTGTGTCTTTTCTATCCTGAAAGTGTACCAGAAGAGCAGCAGTCAGAGGAGGCACAGCACTGTTTTCCGTATTTTCTGTCGTCTAATACAAATCTGAGTGACAATCAGTGCAGCTATATTTGGCATCTAAAATCAAATCACATCACAATTTTTCAAACTCTACATCTAATTTCTTGGCTTCACCTTTTTAAGAAGTAAAACCAGGAAACCTTCTTGTGATTTGATGTTTGAACACCATTCTTGTTTTAGTTTATTAATGCGGTCCACATCCCAGTTTGGCTCACGACTCATGAGCAGTATCTCAGCACAGCTCAGCACAGCACAGCACAGCACTGCACAGCACTGCAGAGCAGAGCGCAGGCGATGACTGAAGTCTAGTGCTGTGATGCCATCTATTGGAGCCCCGGCTGCCTCCAGAACGGGACGACACAGAGAGGAGAGTCTCTTCAAAGCAAAAACCACAGAGCCTCAGATACGCAGCAAAAAGCAGCTCCAACGCTTCATACTGTTCAAAAGAAAGGGATGTGCACGGATATAAAATGGGTAAATTTTAGCCACACAAATAAAAGGTAAGTAAATAAAACTGATGGCATTTCTTGACAAATGTTTAAACCAACATGACTAGTGTATTTATATGCAGAATCTAAATCTCAATGGCAACTAGGAGAACAAAATGGGAATGACTCATGTTAACATTTATATTGTTTGAATTAATTCTGTGCAAAATTTATATCAAATAAATCACTGCATATTATTGAAGGAATATTGCTACTGAAGACAGTGACAGAAGTATCAGTTTACAGACTCAGATCACACACAGTCAAAATGGAAGCAAAGAAATTGGACTGGATGAGTAGAGTCTATGGTGGAAAACAACAACTGGCATTTTAGTATTTCATTTTTTTTTTACTTTTCTCATTCAAATCCCAGCCAATACAAACTGGTCTTTTGGTTTTTGAGGCAGGATTATGAGACACTGCAGAATTGTGGATTACACAAAAAAAAAAAAATTACTTCCTGGATATAAAGAGGTTTGTGAAGTCCTGCTCTCAGCTACCAGAAGGTGAAATCTACTGCATTAAATACAGGCACGTCTGTCACTACACTTTTACACCTAATCTGCCACATACAGTGGGCTTGAAGCTCTGAATCTGTCCCTCTCTCTTCCATTTAAGGCACATAAACCTGTACATTGCTCCCAACATTTTACACTATCCCTGTATTTGATATTTTGAGCCAAAATATTTTGAATTGAACTCAGTATATACTCTCGTCTTCTGGCGAAATCTGTAGCAACAAAATTGTTGTTTATTATCTTGACAGTCATTATAAGAAAAAGAGAATGTATATTTTTTCTATGTCAACATAAAAAACATAAATTTGGTGTTAAAATGCTAAACAAACGGAAACAGCATTTAAATCTTCATGAGACTCAAACTAAAAGCAGCTCCTGGACATACACCAAGACCCACACACCACTTATTACTTAGAAAGACTGGAATAAACTAGACCTTTATGAAAGAATTAATTTACAAAGATATCACTGATAAATTAAATGAATTAATGAAACAAGTGGAAAAAGAATAACTTATAGCTTATGTTTGGAAAGAAAGACCAACACAAACAAATGGATATCTTGTATTAAAAAAGACAATATCGCCTAGTATTGACAATGAGGTGTACATAAAACATCTTTGTTTTCATTTCAGTTTTCTATATGAAAGCTTGTGTGTTGCTAGATAATGTGCAATGTTCATCTAAATATTTTAGTGCATTTACAGTGTTAATAAAACCTCAGGATGGTCTTGGTTTGTGTATTTTTTGGTGTTGTGGAGTGGTGTAAATTTCCAGCATGAACTGCAGCATGGTTTGTATATTAGAGATACCTCTGTGCACAGGATCCAGTCTTTGGTTCTAAGAACCTCGATGTTGTATGACTGTGATTAAGTTCCTCTGTATGCTGGAGATAATGAAAATGATCCTCGTGTTCTCCCTCTCTCACTATCTTTCCTCTACGGTGTCTCTCTCCCTCTCTCTCGCACCCTCGTCTCTTTATTCCCTTTGGTTTTACTGCAGGGGGCACTGATAGCACATTGCTGATACACACACAACACACACAACATACACATGTGCACACAAATAAACAAACACTCACACAAAGAAAAAAGAAATCAGGGCAAAAAAAGTGAATTACAAATGCTAGATGTATCAGAACAGTGAGCATATATATAGAGAAATATCATGCAACAATGGTTATAAATGTTTGATCCATTTGTTTCCCATCTACATGTTTCCTCCACACTTCTGTAATCCTTCTTTATCTCATTTCCTGCAAAACATGTCACATAAAAACGATACCTAATCTACAATCTTTTGTTTTGATGTGTGCATCATACTGTTATTCATATATGCTGAAGAACCAGGACTCCCCAATTATTCAACATGTCATTTTAAGGGGTATGTTAAATACAAAGTGCTTGTCAAATAACAGTTTCCTCTGTTTGCATGGTATTTTAATGATTAAAATGAATAAAAAGGACCATTTTGAAATATTTTAACATTAAAACGCTGTCAATTTGTGTGGTCAAAGAGAACACTGTGCTCTTATAACATGTGATGTCTATCTATGGGAAAACTGGGGAAGTTGTTAGCATTTGATAGCCATAATCCAAATGTCATGCCACTAAAAAACTGTAAATGACCTCCAGCTAACTGCACTCTGGTCTCACAGCAAACAAATCATAGCAAGTTGGCAGAGTCAGTTAAGTTAAACAGTCAGAAAAAAGTCAAGTACTTTTGCATAACTGCTCATGATGCAGGCTAATATCTTGTCAGCTAACTGTTGTAACGAGGTATAAACTGTGTTGTGGATCTTGACCTCCATGAGGAAGCTTGAGTGGGTTAGTCGCTCTGCTCACTCTAGGCTTCACTGATAGAAAAGTCCTTCTGTCCTTTGTGTCGATGATGTGAAGTAATGTAATGAAGTATTTAGTTTGTTCGGTTGTGTCATTTATGAAGGTTATATCACTCAAATGTGTTGCCAAAGTTTTTCTGAATAGCAGCCTTGTGTTCAGGACCATGGACAGCACCTAATGGTGCCTGTCGAAAATTCCCCACTTTTCCTTTGGTGGAGTCACCTACAGTATCTTTGCATGTTAAGCAGAGATGAAAAGGTTTCTTAGCCATGTTCTTAAATATGCGCGTTTTCATGTAAACATAGAACAGATAAGCACTGCAATCCTGGACATACTCCTGAATGTTAAGAAGATAAATAGAAGAGATCAATACAGATGTACAGACAACCGATTAAAGAGGAAAATAACAAAAGCTGATGTCTCCATACAGGATGTGAGGGGTAAATAAATTGTTAATAGTATGAAAATTATATGAATCATATGCTATGGCCTTCGCAGTCAACCGATCTGAAACACTAAACCTATGGGGGTTTAGTGTGCTCCATGTTTTAGGGACTTGACTTTGTGTCACTTTGCATTTCTCCATATCTGTATGTAACTGGTCTATTTGTATGAAAAATATTATTATTGTGTATATCTATTAGATACAGTACACTTAATGTGGTCTCAGACATTTGAACCCCACCGTATAATTGTTCCTAGGGGTGCCAATCAAGTCAGTTTGTGTGTGTACACACAACACTTGCCTGTGGCGTCCCAGCTCAAGGCTAAACACTGAATAGCACACATGAGGCTTCATCATCAAGCCCCGCTGACAGCCAATAGAAACACAGCTCCGCTGACCTTGCTGCAAGCCCCTTCAAAAACTTCCCCATCTCCATCGGCTGTGCTTTATAATCTGCTTCACCAAAAGGACCTGCTGCACTCGCAACATCCTTTTTGGAAATAATAAATTTGCTTACTGTGGTCGTGCGGATTTATCAATTAAGAGTCAATCCAGTGGTGAAAAATATTCTTTTTTGGTCATCATGTTTGGCAGGATTTTCAAATTGAAATGACTAATGTGACAAACACAATTCAACCATTTTGTATGAGCAGTTACATTTTGGGGGAAAGTTATGCCTTGTATGCAACATACACAAGTGGCAACTAGTTAAACATAGTTGAATAACTAACATGTGAACAATGAATACTACCAAACCAGATGTGAATCTGTGACACTAGGAAAATGTTCAGTTCAAATTCCTTTGTACAAGAACATCCAGCCCTCAGAGCTCCCCACCTGCACTTTTCACTGCACTAGATGGCCATCACACAACCAGCTGAAACAGTATTTCCTGCACTTCCAAAGAACATAGTTACTGATATGCTAATTAGTTCATAGTTTCTCTAAAACAAAAGTATATAAAATGGTTTGCAACCCCAAACAGCTGCTGACTGAATGTTATCAATTGTATTACAGTCCAGCTGTATCATTTTAAATGGCTGCATCTACACAGCTTTTATCCAAAGTGCTTTATAATTTCCCTCTCATTCACACACACTCACAAACTGATGGCAGCAAGTTACCATGCAAGATACAAGTCTGACCATCTGCAGCAATTTGGGGTCTTACCAAAAGACACCTCAACATGTGGACAGGAGTTGATATGGACTTAATGATGTTCACAGAGGAATTAACTGAAAACTACAAAAGCAGAGAGGCAAGTGAGGAAAAAAAAATTCTGGTCATCCATTTTGTAAGTCTGATTTAAATTGTTGTCTCTCCTGTATTTATGACTTAAGAAAAAAAATGAAAAATATGAAAGCACTTTTTGATCAAGTTTTTGTTGTTGTAATACTAATTTCAGCCACAAGAGGCTAAAGTGCACCAATACCCCAGTCCAAACAGGACTGAGAACGTTCATGTTTTCCTCCAGATGATATGATCTATATCATAATATGAATGAGAACCATATTCATTTAAATTGCCAAAATCAAAATGTAAACAAAGTGCTAATTCTGTTGTTTATTGCTATGATTTGTCCCACTCATAAGGTTTTTGTTTGTTTTTTTTTTTTTTAAATCCATGTAACCATGACTACATTACAGTAAACAAGCATTAGCCATTCGGTCAACTTAACCTAGGTTGTAGCTGTTGGTTAGCCATGAACAATGTGTTTGTCACTGGCTGGCTAGCCGGCTAACTGCTAATGTCAGTTTAGCCAACTGTAAAATTACATAACTTGAAGAATTAGTAGTTAAAAATCATCTAAAAGAAAGCATGAATGTTTTTGCACTTTAGTCGCTTGTGGCCAAATTTCAAACGTCTTTTTCACATGCCAAAACTTTTCTTTTTCTCACCTGTTTCAGATGAAAAAAAATGAAGAAACCATAGAAATATTATCCTTACAAAACCTTTTTTACCTGCTTATAAATCACAGGGTAAAAAATATTTTAGTTCACCTGAATTTTTTTCCTTGCCTTCAGGGCTTCCGAGAACACATCCACACAGGTCAGTGTTTAAGCACTAATGCTGAGGTAATAACATTTCTGGTGTTTTTGCAGATGTGTTGATGGCTCATTGACTTGTTCAAGTGTTTTATTAGTGATTATTCAACAGATCATATAGTTTCATATGACAGATGTAAAACCTCACAAGAAGTTAGACCTCGGAAATCTTGACAGCTTCTCTAATCATTACTATACACACTAGCTGTAATATTTGTGTCTTCCTTGCTTTAGGAGTTGTACATTTTGTTTTTAACTTATGGTTTTCTTTGTGGTATTTTGCATATTTAAATATGATTAGGTTATTTGACTCAACTGTACTGTCAGTATTTCACTAACAGTATATATTTATAATATATTTTATATGGTACGTTGTGTATTTTGATCTTTTAATTTATATGATGTGTTTATTGAAATGCAGCATATATATGAATATATGCATGTATTGTCCCCCACAATGAGCTCACCAAGGCAGGTTCCTGTCAACATTTGTTGCAATCTCAATAAAGTTAACTTAAATCAACTTCTTCTGGAAGTACAGCCTCTTGTTAGGTCTCTATCTAACATTAAAGATGATGTAGCAAAAACCACTTACGTGCCAATGTCTGTCTATCTATTGACAAAAGGACATAAAGAGGCAACAGAGGCTACAAAATGATACAGAGCGCACTGAGAAAAACTTAGTTGACTAAAGCACCTTCAGCAATTGAAACCACCATTTTTCTCTTGGGGCCTCATTTAATCTTCCAGTTGTCCACCTCTGCGTGCCGAGCCAGTGTTTGAAACTCACTTGTGTACTGTATGAGGGTGACGGCCGTGGACTGCGAGGCCACTGGGTCTATCTGATAATTGACTGCCAAATAAAGGGCTGTTCCTCTCTGGAGTCCTCTCTGACACCCACATCAATCTGTCTTCACTTAGAGAAGGCTTAGCCCAGCCCTTCAGCTGCCCCCCCCCCTCTCCCTCCACCCTGCCATTCATCCATCCACCACTTCATCCCTCGCACCCCTCCCTCTTTCCAATTATCCATCCATCTATCTATCTATCTATTGGCCCTGACCATTTATCCCTCAGCCTCTCTCTCTCGTTCGCTCTATCCCATCAACACCACTTCTTTTGACGTGCTAACAGCTGTTTGACAGTAATGGCTCTAAAAGCAGAGCAGGGTGCCAGTCGATGTGTGTGCGTGCAGCTGTGTGCGTCTTTGCATGTGTGCGTATAAGATAGACAAGAAGCCTTGAGGCCTCAAGAGGCTTGCGCACACTGTCATCAACGACAACTGTACACTCTCTCTCACACACACACACACACACACGTTCCAATCAATATTAGGTGTAGGTCTATTCAACCTCACATGCAAGTACTATTTCTTAGTATAAATGATGAAAAATGCACTCTCATATGAAAAGGCAAAAGAAATATTTATTGTACTATCAACATGTTTTGTCAGTGCAATTGTAATCAGATAAAGGACTAGAGCTTCTCTACTGAAATGCATGAAGCGTGTGTGTGTGGGCGCGCGTGCGTGTGTGTGTGTGTGTGTGTGTGCGTGTGTGTGTGTGTGTGTGGAAGCAGTGTTTGGTCAGTAGATGACCAATAACACTTCACTCAGAAAATCTTCATTAGTGGAACGAGAAAACCTAAATATTTCATACATTAAATTGTGTTGATATCACTTTGCAAGTGACATTGAATTTGTGTGTTTTTATGCATGCGTGTCTGCATTCCTGCGTGTGTGTGTTTGCGCATGTTCACCCCCCGTCATTTGTCCCTCCCCTCTCTACACAGTGTATTGTGATGCTGTCAGCTTGCTGTTTGATGGATGGCAGACAATTACACGAGGCCTCATCCTCTGGCTCATCATCTGCACCATTAGTTATAGATCCACACACACACACACACACACACACACACACACACACACACACACACACACACACACACACACACACACACACACACACACACACACACACACACACACAGCTGCTTATCCAGCCAGCATCTTCAAGGCAATACACACACAAAGACAAAGACAGTGATGTTTTAGTTTGACTTTTATCATCTTTCAACCACTTTCTTTGTGTGTCTTGGTCAGTGATGCTCCTATCCTATGCTTCATTTAAATCCCACACAATCACTATTACTCACTTAAATACCTCTCCTCTTCAAAATGAGAATCCTATTTCTTTTCCTTCATTGCCAAAATAAAAAATGGTTCACAGAGGCATTAAGATGAAAAACTAATACCAGAAAACAAGGCAACCAGCCTTACAAATTGACATCAAATAGAAAAATTTAAATATAAAATGTTAAAATATGCCCTGGTAATGTGTATGTATGTATAGTCTGTGTAAATTAGTGTGACATGAGAGAAAAGAAGTGCCACCTCCTTCCCGACCAAATTTCCACTACTTTTTCCTTTTAGGTAACAGGGCTGGGAAGGCAGCAGGTGCACTCCATTGTACATCCCTTAAAGTAACTGCCCAGTCACACATTGGATAAAAAATTGATAAAGATTATCTCAGAGGAGAGACAAAAGACCGCTAGCAGGAGAACAACATGTCAGCAAAAGGCCACAGACAAAAACATAAAAATATTAATATTTTATCCTCAGTTTATTCTAATACCAAAATATGGAAATGGGGCATTTTCCTGGTGTAATGAACCAACTGTTAAAGCAGTCTGTCAAAACATTTAGAATCACTTCATTTACAATATACTACTTATGTTTATGTTTTAGAGCTTTTTTTCATATGAAACATGCCAGAAAAAAACTACAGTATTTCAAAAACGATACAGTAAACTGTTAAATATGTAAAATGTTAAGTATGGCCGCAACTACCATTTTAGTTTTTAAATACTGGATGCAGCAACAAACATACGCTCACTCACTCATGTTCAATATTAAAAAAATATGATATTCACGATGTATCCACAAAGTTGGTAAAAGGAGATCATTTTTTTGGCAGAAAAAAAATGATGAATGACACCTATAGGTGTTCTTGATTCTTGTTTTGTGCAGTTAAGGAACCTGATGTTGTTGCAGTGGCAAAATATGACAAATCACTATGGACTTATTAAACAAAAATCACACTTTTTTTCCTGTGGCATTTCCTTTTAAAGCTGCAACATGCTTGTATAATATCAACATAACAGCATATACAAGCCTAGTCGACATACATTTGAACGATCAGTATTTGGGCTGGCGAGAGAGTCACATCAAAGCTTGAAGTTTCATTTCCAGACAACAGCACCAACTGAAGGAAACTGGGGAAACATGTATACTGCTTGACAGGTGATATCGTACAGAGTTTTAAAGGCATGACATAAAAGTTAACATCAATTAATGTTAATAAATCTGTGCTGTTTGCCATGTGAGAATAAACCCATTTAACCACAGAAGATCAAGGTAACTGCATAAAGCCTCTATAGCTACATTCTCCTGCTTTGTTATTTGAAACATTATCTGTCTTAAGTTTGTTTTAGGTCAAATTCATAATGTGGGTGTCACTTGTTAGACTTCTTTCTTGTGTCTCGTACTCATCTAGACACTGATTGAAGTCATTCTTCAGATGTTGTTCATGCCCCTAGGTCGTCATGTAAAGAGGTATGGCTGAACAGAATGTGACTGCAGTGTCAAGGTAATGTTCATAGCTTTCATATCTAACTGAAGATAAAAACTTCATTAGTGGGTGCCTATGGCTGTGGGTATGTTGATGTTTTTTCTTTGTTTTTGTTTTTTTAAACAATGAGAAGAAGAAATTCTATTAATTTGCATATTTGCAAATACATTTTGGAGGAAACAATTGTGACCAGGTTATGTTTTGACATAAGACATAATGAGGAAATACAAATTTATGTATTACATATCTATTTGTACATAACTAATTAAAACAATATTGCATTAAAGAAACTGTTTTCAAAATGGTCATGTGCATCAGTGACTTAAATCTTACATTGTCAGATAGATTAGATTGTGTCCACCTTAGTCACCTCTTTCCATCGTTTGCCGTTTTTATTTCGGGACTTCATGAGATACAGATGAGTGGGGTTGTACCAACCTAAATGAAACACTCTCAGCATGTTCCTGTGGATGCTTCCCTTTAAGGAGATTTGACGTGTTACCTCTGTGAGTTCCAACCATTGCCCAACAAGTTAACCTGTTTAACAGATAACTTTGCTGCCACACTACTGACGTTGATTCCTTGTTTGACACCAGCTCCTCATCCACCATGCTGCTAGCTCGAATTGTTTTTCAAATGTCATGCATGAAAGAGACGCTGATAGAAACGTGATATAATTTGGCCAATCAGCACAGTCATCTAGTAGGCAATGATTCTGTGGGTTTGTGAACGTAGTGCTGATCCATGTTATTACTTGGTGCATGTACGAGTACAATGTACAACATGTTATGATCTCTACAACACACAACTACAACATTATTTAACTGTTTTGCAGTAATCTTTAGGCACTGGCAGAACTTGCTTAAGACTAAAGAAAGATCATGGTCAAGTTTAAAACATAAAAAGTTCACAGTGACTTCAGACACAATGTGGTTATCTACATTTGACCAAAATAACCATCTTTCCCCAACCAAAGTGCTTTTGTTGCCTAAACTCTGGATGCAAACTCCGCTCTCTGGTGTCATGCACTTTGTACATCCGCCATTTACCCCAACTACTTACAATTCTGTTTCCATCACAGTCTAATTGGGAAAATAATTAAGTAATACAGGAACATAATTTCTAGGAGACAAGCTTGCCTTTTAATTTGATATGGCAAACAGTTGCCTACTTACATATCCAGTTGTTACAGAGTAACATCAACAGAGTAGTGTTTCTGACCAGCTCTCTCTGTAGCTGCTGAGTGCTCCGATGTGTTCACCAGTTAGTCGTTAACGGCCTGTTGTTTGGTGCTGAACAGGGAGTATGGTGAGGGTGAACCAAAACCGAAAGTTGCAGGTCAGACAGCTAAACAATCAGCTGAAACTCATTATAAAGCTCTGTACAGCTGATCCAGGCGATAAATCTGAGCAACCTCTTTCACACTGTCATATTGTCATTTGATGCACTGGTATTATGAAAAAATATTGATAACAACCTCTGTAAAGAGTAAAGGTAATATGTGTGAACGTATCCTTTGAGACACCAAGACTATCAGCTGAATGCCTAAAATGGGAAATTTAGTGTACACTGTAAATGCAGTTGGCCGTATGGGAATGTATTGTGTCTTGTACTTCCCTAACTATAGTAATCTTCTATTGCAAATTCCAGCTTGCTACACAAATATCACAGCAAAGTGATTATGTATAATAAAAGGATTCCCATTTCATGATAAAATAAAACCTTAGTGTGTAAAATCCTGATCTACAACTTTGTGTTATTTAATAGACCGTCTGAACTCAAAAGGGCACAGGATCCCTTGTAGTGATTCATTATATATTGGAGGCACTTCTGCACATAATAAACATCAAAGAAGAACAGGATGACAAAGAACGTGATTGAATACATGCCTCAAAGTCTGTACACTTATTTAGAAAACTATGTGGTCCTCTATTAAAAAAGTATCCTTGGTAAATGATGTACTGTACGAAGAAAGAGATAAACTGCTTGTCTAAAGAAGAGAAGGTTGTGCTATGGCTGAAATAATTGAAAGTTCAGTGTGTTATTGGTAAAATCGAATGGAAACAACAGATGGATGTTTGAGACCTCGCAGATTCACAGGGGATCAAAACAATATTTGGCAGCTGTTATAAATTCTAATTCCATTTAGCACATTTAACTTTGAATGTGCCCCCTCCTTTCACCCCTCAACTTTATCAGCATGAGACAACTCCTGATTTCAGATCACCACCTGGAGCTGGGAGCTGCCCTACAGTATCTAACCAGGAGGTTTAACAGCTTCACAGTCCCTTGTTCCTCTCTGGCCACTAATGCAGCTCTTAACACTCATCACCCCGCGCTATAACCCTCATTAGCTTATCAGGACAAGACAAAAGGGAATATTAACACTGCCTAGACCGCTCAGGGGCCAAGCTGAAGTGTCACATCTAGATAGCAGGTATTGCTGTGTGACTCTCCCCATCCTCGTCCACTGGTACACGTCTGTAAGCCTCTCATTGCCTTATCATCTTAAGACAATACCCCTCTGATTCCTACCCTTCTACCACGGGAGTCGTGTATTTACTGAAGTATCCACTGGTCATCCATTACATATGGCACCTGAGACTAAAACACACAACCACCATACTTCACCTTAACCCCTCTGTATCCTCATTACCTTATCTCAGGAAGACAAGGCAGAGCAGAGGTAGCTTTAGTTAGCTTAAGGTCTGACTGATTGACTTTGCTAGCTTTTGGATTAGCTGTACAGCTAACGCGGCTCCTACAGGCCAAGGTGAGGGCTGCCTTAATGCAGCAGCTTTGGGGCAGAAAGCTGCCTAATTTCAGCTTCTATCGCCGTTAGCAGGGCTTCAGGAGGCTTCGTGAGAGCCACAGCGGTTGGCTGTTAAGACAAAGTAGCACAAGGTTAATCCCAGCAGTGGAGAAGTCAGAAGGTATTAGTGGATATTTAAATGAAGGGACCAACTCACACCTGTTTCCTCAGCGTGGGTGAGCATACATTATTTCTACAGCAGGTTTTCAAAGACTAATGCGGCAAGCACACAAAACAGTGTGGTGCAGTATATGTTTGAATTAAATTAGGATTTCTTTGTAGGAGAAGAAGAACCAGCTTCAAGAGAAACAAGCACTGCTCAAGTCACAACATTTGAAATTTACATTTTGCCTCTACATTTCAGTAACACAGTGAACGGCCAGCATTTAAATGCCTACAGTACCTGCCAACTTTTCCATTTTCATTGGAATTCTATCGTACTGTATTTTGAGGCCGTCTACTCTAGTGTGTTGTTTGAAGGGAAAAATACATTTTTTAACACGCAAGTTCCCAGATTAGATTGTTTACCTTCACTCACACCGCACACTTTTTTTTCCCCATTGTGATCTGCCGAAAGAAAAGCTGCTCAAAGCAAAAATGCTCCACATGAAAGACACATGAAAAAAATAGGATTTTGATACGATGATTGAAAAAATAAAGAGAGAAATAAAAGAAAATAATGAAACAAAGTACATATTCTCAGGAAATTTGACTAAGCAGTTCATAAAACTTCATGGTTCAACCTCATGGTGTCCCATTTAAGACACGTGACTCACTGTGAGGCCATCTTTACACTAACAGGTGAATTTGGGCATTCAATTTACACCATGCTGACATGTTCCGCGCCTTCATACGGAGCTTTTTCAAATCGCTTACCAGAGTGGAAAAATCTGTTAACTGGTTATAGTTTGAACAGGCTGTAAAGCATTGACATATGATTAGATCGGCCTTCAAGCATGATCCTCATAACAACACCTTAATCAGTTTCTGATGTCTATAATGATAATGCATCAAAAAATTTTCAGCACACAGTATTTTCAAAAAAAGTCTGTTCCCCAAACTGGAACAGCAAAACAATCAAAATCTTCAATTTGTTTTTTGTTCTACTCTGTCAAAGTTAGACCAAACATACAACCATCACCATGTCTGAATGAATTTAGACAGACTTGATAAATATGACAGGATATGTTGCTTGGTCTCCGCAAGTGAAATTCTAATTCTAATTCATCATTACTCATTTTGTTAGCATGCTGCTACTTATAATACGCAGGTGTTCTCATTCTCATGTTTTGTTTATGCTGTCAGGCACCTGCACCTGCACCTGCACCTGTGTGAAAAGTGCAGATTTTATTACAGCTCTCATTGGAACTACTCTGGCATTACTGTCAGTCTTGTAGAAAAGGTAGCATTTATGGCCTTTGATCATCTTAGTATGTTATATTATATTTATGCAGTCGCATAACAGAAACAGAAAGACATGTCAAAGAATGTGCTCTATGCTAAATCTGCTCTAACTAAACTGTTTTTCTACTGTTAAGGTGTCATAGTTTAAGAAAACAATCTGAAAACACACACTGTGTGCAGATGTCTTTCACCCAAAACACACATCACGCACATCAGCACCCTATTAGCATTAGCATACACATGCCAACATTAGATGCATCTCCTTTCCTTCACATTTTAATCTGTATATTGCAAAACCCTCTTACACACAGCTGGCCAGTGCCTCAGCAAACACATTCACAAACAAGCTCCTCATGTGAAGTAACCGGGGAATTGAGAGTGCACAGGTTAAGTACAGAAGCTGTCCAAATCAGTAGGTCAGCCAGTTGACAGAGGAAATGACGGGCTTAATGACTGGCTGCTGCTGCTAATGACTGCCTGTACGCAGCTAACTGGGTGGAAGAGGAGCCCGATTGACAGATGAACACACAGACACACACAGACACACACAGACACACACAGACAGACACACACACACACACACACACACACACACACACACACACACACACATGCAGGTGCACTCTCATACATACACCCACACACACTCACAGATTACAGATGAAATCAGCCCTCTGCCTCTCCTGTTCGATGAGCTGTAATTGGTGGTGAGACCCGACCATCCAATCCTGAGCGGCGCAGGCCCCACCCACTACTTTAACTGCCCATCAGCAGTTATTAGAGGGTCCTCAGGGAGCTGTACAAATCACAACACACTGCTAACCTATGAGAGATTAATAATCCATGAGATTTAATAGAGACAGCGCTGCTACGATTAAATTCAAAACAATGTGCGACACTGAAGCCAGTAAAAAGATGACGAAGCAGCTGGAAAGAAAGATTTATTTTGATACTTTGTCGTGTTTACTAGTCCCACAGCTACATGGATGTCAATATAAAGGCATTATTGTAGCTACACATTTTTATAATAGATTTTAAAGTGTGTGAAGCTGCGTTCAGCTACTGTGCTGCACTCAGATGTAACCTCTTGATGATCTAACGCTCCCCAACTTAGCCACTTTCACATCCAAATTAAATTTTATTTCATTTACTGGGTTTGTGTATTGGTGCACTACAACTGTATTTCTGGTATATTTGTATTTAATCTTATTCTCTCTTTCATTTTTATCTAATGATTCTCAGTTTTAATTGAATTTACAATCCATTTAAATGTTTTTAAATGTTGTTCTGATGCATTTCTTGACCTTATGTATAAAAAACTGCCTCTCTGTTCGAAAGGCGATATACAAATAAACTTGCCTTGCCTTTAGGACAGACTTGCACATCAAGTATCTTGCATGCATCAGAGAGGATGTCAATAGCCTGTAAATGTATTTGCACTGCATGCATTTAATGAGTTACTATATCAAACTAATGTTTCTTTCAAATAACTGTTACTGATGTACTGAATCTATAAATGTCTTGAGTGCAAGAGCAGTCTATGAGAATCTCCTTTTTTATTTAATGATGAAAAGCCAGAATAGTGCAATTATGATATTATCATTGCAATGTATACTTAACAGTTTTAGTATATAGGGTAACATCAAACTGGGACACACTAGTGTTAGTTAAAGAGTTTTCAGACTTGGGATTCTTATTATAAAAGTTAATTGAATGAAAAGAATATTGTAAATAAAAACATAACCTTAGACCTAAAAAGATCAACAAGTTTTAAGTTTTCAAATGAAGATGTGAAAATTCTTGTTAAGACTGTACTCAGTAAAATGAAGTTGAAATACTGCAATGGTTGAGACACTATGGCATGTGACTGTGTAATTTAAAGAAACCAAGCAGTGCAGTGTATTCCTATCTTTCTCCCTCTTACTCTCTCTCTGTCTCTCTCTCTCTCACACACACACACCTGGACTAAGAAGCGAGAGGTTGAGCGGTTTGTTGGTAACAATCAAAGCAGTGATGCATGCTGTGTGACTAAGTGACTGTAACCCTCCAGACAGACCAAGACTCTGCCTGTTAGTATGTGGCAACACCAAGATAGCTCATTACCCATTCTGTTCCAATTGAATTTTAACCAGCGTATTTGTTCCAGTGCAAATTCTGACATTTCAATATGCCAACAGAGAATTCAGCTCATTTGAATATGGCTCGCTTGTTTATTGTCCCCTGAATAAAAAATAAACGAGGAGTAAAAGTGTGAAACTTTACAGATAGGGTGGTGGGAACTCCTAGGTAACGCAAGATCCACTTTAACAGGGCTTCATTTTCACTGTCAAAGAATGACAAAACTAATATTATAGATATTACAATTATTTATGAACTTTTCGGCATTTATAATCATACACATATTAGTACTCCCCAGCTGTATGTAACTATAATTAAAAGTCATGTATTTAATCAATTAATGGGGCCTGGACCTGGATTAAGTGGCAACAAATTAATGGATAGGCTAAAAAAATATATATATATATATTTAAGTTAAATTTGGGTTTTGCTAAAACAGGACATTTGGCCATTATGAGCCTAGGAGCCTCTTGGCTACTGTAGCTAGCAGTAGTGACAGTAATGGTGCTGACAGAAACTGCACAGAAAAGGATTAGACAGCCTCCTGCATTCAACATCCACTGCGGCTCTAGTTTATAGATGCATAATATCTCCTGAGAGCCCTCATCATTATGTTACTCTCATATTAACTCACATAAAGTCAAATCGCTGGTGAGACTAGCATAACAACTGATTAAATGACAAATTAAACAGTAAAATGTTGGTTGAGGTGAAGAAAGCAATGCCACAAAGCTCAGACGTGTTTCCTCCACTGTCTTTTTATTTTCTGTGACATCTCTATTGTGTATTGTCATGTTTATTCCATGGCTAAGAACCACAGGGAACCACAGTAGGTTCATCATATATCTTTAAAGTTTGTCTAAAGTCCTTTTTTGTTAAAGTTCTTGTGCAGAGC
This sequence comes from Seriola dumerili, assembly GCF_002260705.1. Taxonomy (NCBI): domain Eukaryota; kingdom Metazoa; phylum Chordata; class Actinopteri; order Carangiformes; family Carangidae; genus Seriola; species Seriola dumerili. The sequence continues at coordinate 11,905,121 of NW_019174257.1, forward strand.
AGAAAAACTGTTGCTTTGTCTACCCACAGTTTAATATATTTCTCAGATTCAAGCTTCTTAAATGGGAAGATTTGCTGCTTCACTTTGTCATTCATCACAATAAAGTGAACACTTTTGGTCAGACAAAACAAGGCTGATAAAAGACTGATAATTGATAATGAAAACAGTAGTTAAATGCAGCCCTGTATAAATTTCACACGAAGTACTTGCACAAATAAAATGGCGCTGAGCAGAGTAAATTTAGTGCAGTAGACAGAAAATAGGAAGTGTATATAGTCATGTTATTTTAACATAAACCAGGCATAAGCATATATAATTAAATAATTAATTCCAAGTTGTCCTTACTCATCCATTATTTTATTGCATCAGGACACTTCATTGTGGATCATCACTTATGTTCTGTACTGCTCATTTAATTTGTGGCTTTCAAATAGCCTGTCCTTAAGTGATGACATCATCTAGAGATACACCCTAAAGGTCCTCTGTATATAAAAAATGGGAAAAAGTGCTGGAAAACTTTGCCAGTGTGACATCTAGAAACCTCCACATTCACAATAAAACTCGAAAAGATGTAATAGCTCCAATAAGAAACCCTCTATACGTCCACAGAGTCCCAGTTCACTGTCAATAAGAAAGATCACCTCATGATTTCACATAATCCCGTTTTACTGCTCTGATTCATGACTGAGTGTTGACAAATATTGCATTTCACTGTAAAGTTAAGTTCTGTCTCTGTAACAATGTTAGTATCTGAGAGGAAGAACAAAGTTTTGAGGCGTTAATTGGGAGACAAAATGTAGTTTGGGCATTGAAAAAACAAAATCAACCTAATGTTGGCCTGCACTATCTACATCTACATCATTTAAAGATTTACTCCACATCCCAGAATATTTTTCAACAACCTCAAAAGAAAGTGACTATTCTATTCCACTGTAGCTTCACTGAAAATGTATTGAAGTAGCATCATATTGTCGGCATTTCCCACATTATTTTACATAGTGTGTACCAGAATATAAAATCAAAAACAATCCAACCAGCTGCACATGCATTATATTATCAGACATGACTGACTAACTCACTGAGTACTGAAGAAATGCTGATATACTGATGACATGGGAGTGTTATCCCAGTATTCAGTGTTGTATCACTATTAACATGTGGCATCATGTCATGAAAAACAAAACAGATCTTTTAAAGTAAACATGAAGATATTTTCTTGCAGTGCAGAGATAGGTTTGAAGTTAAACAATACCAAGCAAGAGAAACATGATAACACAAACACACACACACACACACACACACACACACACACACACACACAACCACATATAGGACAACAATGGTTTTAGCTACAAAGACAAGACTACAGGCATCTACCCTTATTTAGTTCAATCCAGGTACTCAATGATGAGATGAGATATACAATAAGTAAGGGCTAAGTAACGGGTGAGACAGAGTGGCAGATAGTGTGAAAGAGATACAGATACTGTAGGGCAGCTTGAAAAAGTGTGTGTACAGGCAGCAGAGGAGAGAGATAGTATATATCTGTAATATCTGTGATAGAAATTGTCAAAAACTCACCAGTCTCTATGCGGCAGGAGCAGACTTCAGGTAACAGGGACTAGTCTGTAGGCCAGACAAAGACACACTTGATATTAAATGCACTTTAATGACATGTCATCAGAACTAATTTTAATAATTACAACTTCAAGAAGGACTACCACTAATTTACAACCTTAGAACCGGACCTAATGAAACTGAACTCTCACGGTTCAGCCTGTCAGGGTCTCAAACAAGCAGCAAATTGTCATTTCTGTGACTACATCTCAGGTGAGCTGGGTAAATGACCTGCTTGTAGGTGTCATGCAGTGTCTGAATTATACAGAGTTATTCTTATTCTGAGTCAACAAGTCAGTCGACTAAGTTTATTTGCACAAATAGAAATTTACCATTATCGCAAAGGGTCTGACCTGTAATAATCCACGACATCAGTCTTCCCAGGTGTCGCTCAGGTAATAATCCCTGCAGGTAAACGCTGTGTCCTTCAGTAGTCAGGTGCTCTACTCCAAGACGTTCACGCAGAGGGATGAAAACAGTCAGATGAAATCCTCTTCCTGCTCCTCGTAATCCTCCAGCACAATGATCCCTGCCGAATGTTTCTTCTCCTCCTCTGCATCTTCATCTCTCCTCCCGACTCCTCTTCGGAGGTGGTGCACTTCTGAACGCAGGGCCGGCCAGACGCACCTGCAACAGGACAACAGGTAAGAGGAGACCAGCAGCGTTTAGTGCAGGTGAAACCATTCTTTCATCCCTCTTCTCTCAGCATCGACAACTCTGTCTGTTCCTCGGAGTGTCTCTGCCAAGAGTAGCCGGGCACAGCCGTCCTGTTTTGCCGCTCTTTGCCAAACACACAAACACACACACATACACGCACATACACAGAGGAGAGTGTTGTGTTTTTTTCAGCAGCCGAGCTAACCCTGAGCCGGGGCCCGGTCTGCCTTTGAGATGCTCTCTAGCCCACAAACACAAGACGGCTTTCATTATCTTGCCCGTCGCAGCGCAAGGCCTAGCTTCTAAAAGCTACTGATTTCTTTCTTCCCTTAGCCCCCTGCACAAAGGGAGGGCATTTTGTAAATTACTTGCTCGTTTCAGACCAACAAAAGGTACTTTCATTGAACCCTCCCCCCCCCCCCCCCCCCCCCCCCCCCCTTCTCCCCCCCTTGATTTTGCTCAAATTTGATTACAAGGCTTGAAAAAGGAGGGGAAGAAAAGAGAAGAGGAAATAAGAAAGCCCCACAGATGGCGTGTTCATTCAGTGCTGTGAATGGCTTTATATGGGCTGCCTTTATACATGTGGCAATCCAAAGACGCTTCAGCCGCTCCGCTAAAAAAAGAACTTGACAAAATTATTGGTTTGGCGGCTTTCTTACACAACTGACACGGGGAACTCTGAGAAAGAAAAGCCTGCCTGCCTTCTCTTTCTCTCCCTTTCTTTCGCTCTCCTTGTCTCTGCACCTCACTCTCTCTCTGGGTCATACACCTTGATCAAAACAAACTAAATGAGGTGTTTGATTGCGAAAGAAAGAGTTTGTTTGCTTGCATGTGTGTGTGTGTGTGTGTGTGTGTTGTTATATTAATGACTGCCTGCCCTTGGCCTACACTGGGCCACATTCCAAGACAACAAAGTAGCATATTCAGCAGAATGTACAGGAAGGGAATTAATAAAAATGAGAAACATTTAGACCATTAGATTTGATAGTACACACACACACACACACACATGTGCACACACACACACATCCAGCTCAAATCAAACAGCTCAGACTGAACTTGAAAACATAAGCCAACACAAAGCGCAGAGCGTTCTGTTCTCTCACAGGCTATAATCCTGTTTCCACAATGGACCACTCACTCTGCACTTGTTTTCCTCAGGAGGATAATTATAGGTCTGTAGACACACACAGACAAACACACAGATACACACACATACACACACACACACAGAGCTCTCTTGCTTTCTCTTTAATACACACACATACACACACACACATGCAGCAGAGTAGGCAGAGCAGAGTGAACTATGACTTGTTATCCCATTACCAAATCATCTCACACTACAGAACGTAGGATGAAGTGATGGTCTGGGACCTCGCATGGCCACTCTGGTCAGAGAGACTAATGGATAGGAGTCAGTTAATCCCTGGATCCACTGACCAGACATCAGAGTCGAGGTCGTAGGGCTGTGTCATTCCATCAGTGTGATAAATCGGTAGCTACCAATGAGGTCAGTCGCACATAACAACTGGACGTCTTTCACAGGGAGAAATTCAATCATTGTCAGTGCTTATATTGTCCTGCAGCCTTCTCTTTGTTTTCTTTCTTTCTGATATAAATAAGATCTGATTCACACACTGAGCAGCTTCTGAACTGTCCTATGACTCAGGAATGAACAACTGGGACTGTGCTGACAAGAGCAAGAACAGGGTGTTAACATGGAGACACCTGTCTAACATAAGGAATCAGTTCAATTTATCTGAGCTACTGTGTGTAGTCTTTTACACAAAAATAAGACTAAGGTCTACAGCCATGCTAACCGCTTCATTAGGCTGTACTTCAGCAGAGCAGTGCTTTCAGCTAAATGCTAATGTCAACATGCTAACAATGCTCACAATGACGATGTTAACATGCTGATGTTAAGCAGGTATAAGCTTTAAAAAGTTCACCATGTTAATCTAAGCACTTTAGAGTGATAACATGCTAATTAGCTCTAAACACAAAGTAAAGCACAGGCTGATGGGAATGTCATTAGTTTTGTAGGTATATGATCACGTATCGCTCAAGTTTAAATTTTCACCCCATGATGGCGCTAGATAAAAAAGTAAAGCATTCAGCAAAGACATTTAAGTTCATTCTCAGGAGGATAGAAATGTCTGAACCAAATTTTATAGCAATTTATCAAATATTTATTGAGACATTTTCGCTCAGAACCACAAATGTGTACCTCATGGTGGCAATAGGGGAAAGGGGGTCACCAAACTCCACACCAAACCAATATTATCTGGGCACCACTGATATTCAAGGCAATCCAGCCAATAGCCTTTGAGATATTTCAGTCGGACCAAAGTGGCGGACTGATCGACCAACTAACCAACTGACTCTGCCATCGCTAGAGCCACACAGACAGAAAAAATAGAAATGATGCAGTAAAATTTAGAGTGGTCCCAAAGGGCAAGTGGTCACTGGCTGGTTTTACCATATTGTGTCACAGCAGGGTGAAATATCTTTTATTGTGTGCTCACAGCAAGGTGAATAGTTTTCATGATTGTGCTTAAAGTCACCATCAGTTAGAGGTGTCACTTCAAGCAGTGAGATAAATAACTAACCTCATCAGCTGAACACATCAATAGCCGAAAAGAGGGAGGAAACTACAAAAAATTGTAGATGGACATCACTATTCTTGTACCCCTGTGACTTAGTATGCTCCTGCCTGTAGGAGCGAGTGTCATCTACTGTGCTGTGGTCTGCTGAGGGAGCAGCATCTGTGCCTACCCAAGCCTTTTACTTCTGTTCTGCTTTTTAGTCATCATATTCACATCTTTTCATTTCTGTTAATCAAGGTGAGGGGTTCTCTGCACAAGATCTGCAATAAGTTTGAAAAGTTTGAGACATCATATTGAGGCAGGAAATCAGCGGACAATCAGCATCACTAAATGTGGCAGTCTCAGCCAAAAGGCTAAGGCCTCATTCATACCTGCCATTAACGTGCATCCCGAGTGATCTGATCACGGGTGGACAGCTCTAAGCTCGTAAATTCATACCTGGCATTAGAATACGTCTCTATATGCGTCCCGAGTGACCACTTGTGATCACATCTCACTTCCCCGCTCTATATGCAAATAAATATGTATGTGTAATTGTAGCCAGTTCAACTATGACAGACAGGTCCATTGTGATTGTGTTTGTGTGTTTGTGTGTTTGTGTGTGTGAGAAAGAGAGAGAGAGAGTGAAAGAGAGAGGGGGGGGCTGAGCGAATCAATGCCCTGTGCACAGCTATACAATGAAATATTGTCAAATAAACAATCAAATATTGTTTTACCAATTTAAAATAGACAAAAAAATGGAAAGTCAATATGTGACGGTGAATCTTGATATTGTGGCAGGTCACAACAAATAAATCAATGTATGGGAAACACTGTTTAAAAATATTTTCGGTTCATTATGAAACTGTGGCGGGACTAATTAGACTGTGACAGAGGGCGTCAGGTGAATAGGCAGTCCTTCAATGTGGCTCTTAAAAGAATGTAGCCATATGTGGCTCAGACCACCTCAGAATGTAGTCTGAGTGTTCGGATCTCAAATGCGTCCTTGGGTGAGTTCACACCTGTACTTAGAGTGTCCACTCGTGATCAGGTCACCTGAGACGCATGTTAGTGCCAGGTCTGAACAGGGCCCGAGTTTCAGCCGTTGTCCATTGGCCAGATGTTAAATTAGCCATTAAAATCTACAGAAAGTGGATGTTCCTCACCCCTTTGTTTGCCAAGTGGCCAAACATTTTGACATATTTATTTTCAAAACATCGTCCTTATTTCACATTTCCTGATAGGAAACAATATAACTAATGCTTATAGCCTTACAAAACAAAACAAAACAAAAAATAAATATGTGAAATTAAAGTTTCTGCACCTTAACATTTGGTAAATATTCAACAACCACACACGGGAACTCATGTAAAGGGAAAATAGCTTGTAAAACAAAAGCGATCAGTTGAATCCTGTAGAAAATATTATGTCAGTACAACAAAAACCACGGGGTGCACGCTCAAACCAAACCAACACAAAACACACACACACACACACACACACACACACACACACACACACACACACACAGAGCTTCGTAGAGCAGAGATATAAAGCTGTAAAACGCTGACAGGACAGAACAGCAGCTCTCACAGCTTCCATATCTACCACTTTAGAGATATTAGTAGTACCAGCCATCATCACCAGCCGACCCACATACATTACATTTTCCATCCAACCTGCCTGACCAAGGCTCACCACAGTGGAGTGCAAGCACACTTTCCCCAGAGATGCTGTTTTTTTTTTTTTTTAATGAGCACAATTTAATTCTGTTATTACTGATGAGGGCAGAGATTCCCTCAGTGGTCAGAGAACATTCATAATCAGCAGTTGGGTCTCCATCCACAAAGCTGAAGTAATTATTGTCTCAAGATAAAAAACGGAAAGCAGGGGGTGATTTTTTTTTTTTAAAAAGGAGAAAATAAACTAGAGATAGAAATGACCTTAATATTATTTCTCTCTCTGGGTATTTCCAATAAGAGTATTCCATCGGAGGGTTTGATAAAAGGATTATGCAGCCAGCTTTATGCGGCAGGAGTCAAATCTGGATATGGAAGGAGAGCTGTTTGATTGAATAATTCTTGTTTCCTTTCTGCCAAGCTAGCAGTCCTATTTGGGAAAAGTATAAAATCAGCATTATGCCAGATTTATACATGTGCTCTGACTGTCTGTAGAAGTCAGTCTGCCCGTGCTGTATGTCTGACCACCAGCCTGTCTGTCAGTCTGCATGTTTGAATGTTTGACTGCTTGCACGTCTGTCTGGGAAGATGCAAAAACACACCCTAACAGAATAAACATATTAATTTTGTATTTCTGGTTGCTCACTACATTTTAAGCAGGCTTCGTTACGTAATGTCACACTGGACGGGGCCCACAAACGTTGAAATGGCACATGGTTCTTTGGAAATGACTATTCCTACAACTGTGATCCTTCTGCGTGTATCTAACAGACGCACAGAACCTGCACGAGAGCCCAAAAAGCTCAGAATATTTCTTAATTTACATCCTTACAGTCCCAATGAAATTATGTGGTTTTCATGACATCCAAATCTTGCTCACAAAATTATACGCTCAGTTGGCAGTTTATTAGGTTAGGTATACCCAGCTAAACCTGCAGTATTACATCAGTCCCTTCATGAAGGTTGTAATGTTCAGTTTTTATTGAAATTGTTTTAGAGAGCTGGTGATTCAACTGTGTGATCATTTTGGAGGATGTAGTTTGTTTTGCTGATGAGCTGTATTGCATTATACAGAGAGGTGTTCTGTTATTTAGCCTACCTTCATTGATATAAATGGGGTGGACAAAAGACACCCCTCCATATAATGCGATACCGCTCCAAAAAGGTTTCAACACAAACATTTTAAACCATCATGAAGGGAGGATTGTTGTTTTATTTGAGCTGTTTACTTCATTACCTTGATCTATATTTTATTCTCACTTAAATGTGCACCTTGCATCACAAAATTGGCCTGGATATCAACTTTGCAGTCAGTCCAACATTATGGGAGAAAAATGCAAACTGTTTGGGTTGATTATCCAAATTTGTCAAGTGTCTCTGCATAATGATTAACTCTGTGAATCCACTTCAAAGCCGCCCCTCAACAGGAAGTGCCTAAAAATCTGTGTGAATATGAAGGTCATTACCATTAACAGAAAAAAGATGAAAACTAGGGGTTAAAAAGTGTTGTTTGCACTTTTGGTGAAACTTTCAAAAAAAATATTCAAAATTCTACCACTACAACTTAAACTACAATCTAAACTAAAGCATTTTCTAATTAATGGCAAGATAAAATGGAAAACGATCCCAAAATAATATCTATTTATTTTTGCTTAGTCATTGTTACCAAATTAGAATTGGTCAGTTGGTATTTGGCATGGAAACTGAGAAAAAAAATTCCAGTAATGAATGGATTTTGATTTAAAGTGTTAAAATAACAAAGCGTTATTCGCCTGATGTTATTGGGCATCATCAGCAGTCAGAGCACGTGCCGTTTAGGCGTTTGACCTCAGAGTTTAGTTATCATAACAGGGTTGTGACCCCACGACCTGCAGTCATTACTGCCGTCTCCTCCAATCAGCCCTCCAAAGCTCTGATAAAGCCCTCTGGGACGAAACAGGCTGCTGGAATAGAGGTGACATTAGATTTATGTGTGTGTGTGTGTGTATGTGCGTGTGTGTGTTAGTGATGCTAGTGTACATGCGCTCCCTGTCATGGTTCTATACTTATGAGGACCAAGACATTCAGACAGTGATTTAAAATTGAGGAAAACCTACCAAAGTGAGGATATTTTTGATGCTATTCACCTCTTGAAAGGCTTAGTTTAGGATTAGCATTTTGGTTTAGGGTTAAGATAAGAATTAAGATGAAGTACAGGTTAGGAATGGGGTTAAAAATGAGGATAGCTTGGGGTTAGAACTCGGGTTTAGATTATACAGTTAATACAGCAGCTGACAGACTGACATGCATATTAGGAGGGTTTGGGATTGACAAAGTTGGAGTTAAAACAACACACATACTTAGTATTCCAGTGGATCAAATCTTAAACTAAGAATTTCCCCTGCTTTTCTCTAGCAGCTTCAAAATGTCACTGAAATCTATTTCAACAAACATGAATCTCAAGTGCAAACATGGCTAATTTCAATCTGTGGTAGACTTTGTTTACATAGTATATGTTGTAGACCTGTAAGATACAAGGACACACTTTAGGTTTGATCCAAACTGTTCTATAAGAAGGGATGTGTCTAAAGTGGGATCTGATGCAGACCAAAGAAATTCAGAATACAACTAAATACAGTGTAGAGAAGTTGTAGGTTATTATAATATGCAAATTGATCACATCAAAGTAATTGCTTAAGTATGACTGTTTGTCCATGACTGTGCTGCTCTTTTATCACAGTATATTTCATTTATTTATATAGAGTCAAAGATTTAAAAAAAAAAAAAAAAAAAAAAAAAGGCATCACATGATCATGTGTTTTGTTGAGCCTCTTAAAGATCTACCATTTATGTTTGGATCACAGCCAGTCAACTCAACCTTAATCCCTTAAGGGCATTCAATATTTGGTAACAGAATTTTTCATATAAGACAAGATCAGCTCCCTTTTCCTGAATATTGTGTTTAACTGAAAGAATGAAATACTGTCAAGTTGTATTCTTAAAAATAAAACAAAAAAGTGAGTCTTCACAGTGTTTACATCTTGGTGGGACTGCAGCCTATACTCTGTAACAATCCAGGATCCTCAGGGTCACATTATTTCTACTTTTATCCATTATCTTTTTTTTTTTTTTATTAAAAGATGTAAAAAGTAATTTTACCAGTCACATTAAACGTCATGTTTTTGAGGCTTTCTTTGTGCTCAATATGCAACTACTTGTCACTTAAAAAGCAAAACACAATATAGCTGTCTTATAATTAAAATCCCATCCTGACTTGGATTCATTCTGAAACTTTACATCTGTTTTCTGTTTCTAAACTTTATTTCTAAAAATCTGTCATACAAAATATGAATGTGCAGTGGCACTCTGTTGAGTTTTTACTTGTTTTAAACTGCTGCACTGAAAACACTTTTAGAGGATAAATATTTGTTGGGTCCTTCTGTGGTGAGAGTACTTCTCCATAACACTACACAAGTCCCAAGGCAAAAAGTAAAAAGTCTTATTTTGGGAACCTGACTAAAAAAAAGATACGAGATCAAGGCAGAGTTTCAAAGGTGAAAAGCTGGATGGTACCATGCACCAATGAGATATTACATACCATGATTCAGTTCATTTAAATACAGATAAAATGTATATTTCCTTTGGGCACTTCCTTGAAATTAAAAAAGAAACATTCTTTCTTTCATGTCATTACTACATTTCCTTCTCCTCCTGACATAATAACTGAGAATTTCTCCAATCTATTCATCCTTTCTTGCATTGTAGGTTAATTAGAACTTTAGTATCTTCAAAAGCACTTTTTCAGAATAATCTGAAGATTATCATTGATCCAGAAAGACAGCTGGTCAGGGGAAACTATCTGACTGAATAGCAGCATCCCAATTTAAAACTTGTGTGGAGGGCCTGTTGCACCTGTTGTCGACGCAGAGTCTGCTGGTTAACTCCCCCCACCCCCCCAACATAATTTTGGTTTTAATCATATTGTTAGCTAAAAAGCTGTATTCACGCACGTCACACAGAAATACTTACAACATGTACTGTACACTTTTCAACAATAAGCAAGAGCTACATCAACATCTGACAAATTTAGACATGGTGGTTTGTGACATAAGGTAACTTTTGAAATAAAACAAAAAGTAAATGTGACCATTTTTCTATTAGTCAAATATAAAGTCTTTTCTTACTCCTGTAACTTTCACATAATTTTGAAGAAGGGGGGGGGGGGGTTTACTAAGTCACTGGTGTCAGCAATACTGGGGCTACTGAAGACTATCACAAAACACAAAACTCTGAGTGACTCCAGAAATAGAGTTTTTCCTTTCTCATTGCCTATAATATGCAGAGAAGTAGAAAGAGTAAGATAAAAAAAAAACAAATATCAAAACACTGCTTTTCATCTCTCACCTTCAGTCTCTCATCTTGGTAAAAAAAAAAAAAAAAACAGAATTTTTGACCAAACTTTTTAAAATATCACATATAACCCATCAGCCCTGCAACATTAATATAGATTCCTATAATAAATGTCAATTTAAAAGTATTGAGATTTCCCTTTCTGAAGTTGAAATGTATTTTCCAGTGGAATAAAAACCAAAACAGTACTTGATGACAGGTCATCTTTAAAGAATACCTGAGAGAAATTTGTTTGGATAACTTATGGTTACTTATGTAACCAGACCAAGGGGCATCTTAACAATTTCTATAATTTTTGAGTAAGACAAGATTTTGTCAACATGACTGATTGAATCATAATATTAAAGAAAAAGCAGCATAAAAAGCCTCAAGACTGAAAATAATTCTCTGATAAACATGCTTAACGCTGGTAAATATAGTATGATCCTATGTCAAAAAGCCACAGATGTCAAAACGTATCATGTCAAAAAGCCAACAGGAGCACCACACCTTCATGAGTCATTCTCATGAAGTCACTCAGGAAAATGATTGGTCAGGAAAATAATCCACTGACAAGAGGTCACAGTACCAACCATCAAAAACTGACTCCAACAAACTAGCTCTCTGTTAGGACAAACTAAACCAGCAGGACAGTAGTCAAGGTTTTTCATATTTCCTTTACTTTCTTTGCTTTAATGGGAATTCAGCAGTGAACGTTTTAAAAATTCATGCCAAACCAGAGGATGACAGCTTCACCAAACTGCACACGGCGACCATCTCTTCAGCGCGAGAGTCTCAAAAACTTCTGATCAACTACTGACAAAACTTTTCTCCCCACTCTTATCATCAGGCAAATGTTTCCATGAGGGATAAAAACAGCATTGCAGAGCTCACTTGTCTTTCAAAGCATGCAGGTCACCTTGGTCGACGTACATTTCAGTCTCTTCAGTGCACAATGGAAATGCAAAGTCCAACTGCAACTCACAGTCGAACGCAGCCCTGCATGGATCAAAACTTAATATCATCACTCTTCATCTCCTCAGGCAGCCTCACAGTCTACCTCCTGAGTGGGTAAAAAAAAACCCTCTCTGTCCCTAAAGTATCTTATTGTCATTCCTAATCACAACTCAGAATCATAAACAAACACAACTTTTTTTTCTTTTTTTTTTTATTCAGCTCTCTCTGTTTATGCAGTTCCCAGAAGGCATTGCCTTTTACACTCTCCCTCCCGGCAGCAAAGATGTCGGGAAAACAAATAAGAGCGAAAACAAAACAAAACAAAGTCTCCTGAAATACCTTGTGGATGCCCAGAGGAAGGCGCTGGACAGACAGATGAGCAGATAGGTTTCCTCTGTCCTCCTCTCTCAGGCTGCCTCCTCTCTCGGCGTGCTGTGGAGAGTGACTGCTCACAGCCCGCCTGGCATATCTAATTAGAGCCAGGCTGTTGCCACTATCGGGCAGAGGATCTACCTCTCCAATCTCTCCTGACTCAATCTTCCCCATCTCTGATTTTCTTTTATATTTATGCTGGAATATTTAATTGTAGACAAAAGGTTACTCTGGGCTCTATTCATCGCACACAGGCAGAATAATCTCCTTTAAAAGGCTTGACATTTCAGGCTTTTCAAAAGGGGCTGAAAAAATTATATCCCCCGCTTTTGTTAATCAATGAAGTAGAACTCCCCCGAACAAAAGAATTAAATTGCTTGGTTGGGTTAATAAAACACACAGAAATAGCTGCTTCCTGTGGGCTTTTGTGCCTGCTACTGGCTCCCCCCATATGCAACTAGCACTGTAATTCCATATGATTTGGGGGGCAAAACTCTCATTTCTCCACACAGTTGGCTTTTTAAATCCTATTGAATGAGCAGTCTGTGAGGCTGGCTGATTGGGACCTCTTGCCTGAGCCTGGCTGCCTGGCTGCCTGGCTGCCTGGCTAGCAGAACAGGCTCTCTCCATTTAAATATGACTTCCACTAAGGAGAGACAGCGGGTCCACTACAATTTACAATTTCTATACTGCCCCTGCTTCAGAAAAACATTGTAATTATGCAAATGATAGGGGCAATAATTAGGCCCTTCACTGTCCTATTGTGTTAGCTGCCGTCGTGTTTCGGTCCAATGGTAGGAGAGACGCAGCAGGGCATGTTCGGATTTAAATTGCTCCTTACAGACAGCCTGCAGATGTTCACAGCATCTTTGGTCCTATAACTAGCCATCATCCGAGCCAGGGTGCCCCCATATACCACACTGCAGCAGCAGACTCTGGTTTAGCTGTCTGAGAGGTAGAAGCCAATACAGCATACTGCTGTTTTACCTAGAGGCTTGCTGGTATGTGACACACTCCACCGTATCCTTCATGCCCTGTTTTACATCTGAACACGCCCAGTATGTTATGCCTGCAGCACGTGAGCAGCTCTATTAGCCAAACAATAAGCCTGCACTGTTTGTGTTATATTGTAATCTGTATGAATAAGCAGAGTTTTGATCTTAATTAACTTTTTAAGTCGTTCAAAAGTAGAAATGTCAAACATTCACTGGTTCAAGCTTCTCAAATGGCAATTCCTTTTCTCTTTTACATCACTTTAAACTAAATATCCCTGGGTTTTTAGTTTCAGTAAGACAAAAACAAGCAACCTGAAGATGTCACCTTGAGCTCTGGGAAACAGTGATAGACGTCTTTTACTATGTATTGATGATTTGCAGCTCAATGTTTATGAAATTAAATTGGAAAAATAATCAACAGATTAATTAATATGAAAATAATCATTAGTCACAGCCTATATATTGCAACTGTACATCTGTAAAAACCAACAGAAAAGACAGTAATGATGTTATGTTTACCGGCTAGCTTGAGGACGTTAATTCACACTGAACTGCTGATATTTTACTGGGCATCAACCAGTAGGCAGAAGTGTTGGAGTATGAGTAGCTCATCCTGCATCTCTCTTGTCTAAATTGAACAAAAGCTGCAAACAATGCTCACATGAATTAATATTATGCTAAAATTAAAACACTTCCTCTCTGTTATAAAGTTAGTTTCAGTGTCATCCTGTAGGTCTGACACAGTATGATTGATGACCACTCCACTGCCTTAAACAGCAAATTGTGAGCACTGATTTGTTGACTTGCAGGTAAAAAGATGTCTATGTGTTTAGATTAAGGCTTGATCTGACTCCTGTTGAAATAACAGTTAACACTAGGAAATTTAGACATTAAAAAACTTTTACTTTTCAACTGAATTTAGCCCCATTTTTAACCTACACATTTGAGCTGCAAATCACTATAATCCACACAGGGTTGTTACATTAACACTAGTAAATTCTTGAGATGACACCTGGCCAAATATTTAGCTCAATTCAAGAGAAACAACAGTCTTGTAAGAGCTGGCTGACTGAATCCATGACATCCTTTAACATCGTATCGTATAAAAAATGATTATTTTCCATCAATCTGTCAATTATTTTTGCGATCAATCATTTGGTGTATGAAACGCAAAATAGATAGTGAAATAGATAGTCCACTTTCTCACTCCATCCTACTATTGTCAACTCTTGTGTTTATCATAAAACATGTTTCCAGTGCAGTGTCCCTTCTGCAATCAGAGATGGGTCCTATATCATGATCCATCAAATGAGGATATTAAAGCCGTCATTGCTCACAAAGTATCATATATCAAATTGATAGTACTGACCTAATATATGAAACTAGAACTTTTTTAATTTCGCACATAACAAAGTCTAGTGTATGGATGGTAAAAAAAAAAAAAAAAAAGGGAGCATGCTATTGGTCATCTTATCCTTATGAGAAGAGACCCCGCACAATCACATAGGTGTTTTCACGTATTCTGGCTGATCAGACTGCTGCTTAGTTCAAAGGCGGGGAGAGTTGTGATGGGATTTACGTAAGGTCACTGAACTCCATTTAGTAATGCCTTGTTCACATCCAGCTGCCGAGTGGGAAAAACCATTCACGTCAGCCTCTGACTTATAATTCCAAATTGGGGATATAGGGACACAGACAATATAAAAATAACTGCAGACGTGTCAACAAGCTGTTGGCAGAATAGCTGCAAATGCACCATCACACACATCAAAATAAAATCCAATATTAACACTGATACAATCGATTCATCTTATTTTATAGAAGCTTTACACTGTTTGTTTGTATCTGGTTCCAGTTTGTAAGATAAGGTGTACAAATGTAACACAACAAAAGCAGCTAATTTAAGCTGTTTATCTAGGGTCACTACAAAGTTAGCAATAGGGCTAACCACTTTGGAACAAAGCATGGTCACTCTCAAGTCCAAATACAGGTGCTCTTCCCATTCTGCCCACATTGCATGAATGTAGCATAACAGTTGCAACAAAGCAGACAGGATGTCAATTAAGCACAGTTTCATCAGCCAAAACATAATACTACCTGTGTAGGTTTACCATATGTTACTTTAAGTAGCTCATTGACTAAACTGCTACAAGTGAGCTGTCAGAATTACCATATTCAAAATCAAATGTGTCAAATCATCATCCTACTTTCTCCAAAACAATTCAGTGGACATGAATCAAGTTCTGGTGTTCTCATTTTTGTATTACAGTCAGCCTAAGTTACATTATTACACAAAAGAATCTGAGCCAGTGAGATAATCGAACAAAAAAATCTTCTACACTGTAAGTGCTTTGTAACACATAGACAGTATGCCACTTTACAACTATAATATAGTTTATTTTGTAACAAATACATTAATGAACATGGATTATTTTGACAAAATTGGGGAAATCAGGAAATTAATACTCATTAACATTTTCAATGTTTTACTGAAAAAAGTAAACAGTAAAAAGACTGGCCCTAAATCAGATGACCACTCACCTACACAACCCGTTCAACAAGAAGATTGACAGCAGAGGCCTGGATGTGAACATTCAGTCTGTTTCCTGTAGCTCCATCTTTTTCCTGTGAGCTAACATAACAGAAACATTGCACGACAATTAAAATAACAACAATTGTCTTAAAGCAAAACTACAATGGTTGAAAGCATAAATAACACTTTTCCTCTGTCAAAATTCATAATCATCTAAATGGCATTTCAGTGCACACAGGGGTTTCGCTGCTACAGTTGTAGTTAGAGTTGATTTACTAACCATAGTTTCATATTCATTCCAGTGCCCTTTACTGCCTGCAGTCCAGTTTAAGTGCTTATGTGACCTGAGGGACTGGAGGATGAGGCACTAAGGGGCCAGAAAACACCACCATAGAACCACCAATTGTTTACACAGTACACAGCAGGTCAACTACACATGTTGGTTTGTAACTTAGCAGAGGTGTTGTGTAACTAAAAGCATTCACTCAAGTACTGTAGTACAAATTTAAGGTAATTGTACTTTACTTGAGTCTGTCTAATTCCACTCCACTACAGTTCAGAGGGAAATTTTTTACTTATTTTTCCACTACAAAACACATAGTAAGAGCTAATAGAACATTTTTTTGGTATTAATAACTTCTACTAATACTTCTACAAGCACTCTTTCCTGATTATACTTAGATACTTTACCTTGAGTAACATTTTGAATGCAGACCTTCTACTTATTTTTACAATGTGGTAGAATTTTTATTCAAGTAAAGAATCTAAATACTTCTGCCACAATTGTAAATTAGACAAAGATGTGGCTTTGGGTGAAATTGTACAAAAACATATGAAGATTTGTCACATATAAAACTATACATAGTAGGGAAAAAGTTAGGTGGTTGTCACTAGCCAACTTCATTTTTGTACAATAAAATGCTAAATTAATGAGAAGCTCCAATGACAAAGCACATGTACTCAGTTTCAAAGAGTAGCAGTGATGTATTCTTAAAATCTCATGTTGTTTCTGGGTAAAAATAAAATGTGTCAAAACTACCATAAACATGAGCATTTTAGCACATGTGAGGTAGCATTTAAAGAGTTACAGCTTGATTGAATACAAGCATTCAGGGAAAACCGGTGAATGTTTGTAGGCTGCCTCACATTAGCTAACATTAGTTTGCTAACGACAGCATTTAGCTTGGCTACATAGGAAACCACAACTACTTCAGGTAGCTACTTTTGAAGTCAGCACTTTTGAAACAAAGGAATTAACAGTAGGTTAACCACAACAAGGTTAAATTGAACATACCGCCAAAAACTTCATGCCAAAATCCGACCAGGATTAGCATATTAGCATAATGAGAACGAGCATACACGATTAGCCTGCTCAGGGAGCCGCCAGGCTGGTGGAGTGGGGGGAGCCGGTGGGCCTGTAGGCGGGGCTTGTTGTTTAAGAGGGAGGAGAACTAAATTTAGGCACAAGGGCGGGGCATGGAACAAGGATGCTGTGTAAGGTGAAATGGACAGGTGCATACAGGTGTTCTCAAAACAACAGGAAGTAAGCTAGTTGTTGAAATCATTTATCACACAACAGTTGCAGCACCCGTGGAAGTGATGCACAGCTCATGGAGGCAATTCAGGTAGGCTGCTTCAGAACCCATATTCACTTATTGCAGCAATTTGTGTAAAAAATAAAAAATCTGTTATAACTCAATTAATTCTGACCACACATGTATGATACACATATTTTTAGATTCAGTGTGAGTTGCACTTTGTGAGGATATTATTACCTTATGTCCATTATAAATACACGTTCACAAACCCGCATAGAAATCATAGAAAAAAGACAAGCTCCAGAACTTGCCTGAGAATCATTGCGTTTTTAAATTTTCTCCAGTATCAAAATAATCACTTGGTAGTTGATGATATTTGAAATGATACAAAGCAAAAGAGGAACTGTGAATAGTCAATTCGGCGAATTTAATTTTCTAAAATGTAAACAAATTTAGGTTTGAAAATAAAAAAGTCATGGCTTAAGTTGTAGCCCACAACATAACTTACTGAGTTTATGGTAACAATTTGATCTGGTTCTTGTTACGGTTTATCTCTACACATAAGTGAAAATTTTATGTAAATTAGTCAAACGACTTTTTGTAGAAAAAAATATTTAATTACACTGATTTTGAGTGGGTTTTATGCTGCTCTGATATGACAACTTTTTATCAGTCAAATCTGGCAACACTGTTTTACGACACTTATCCGCCATTTCCGGCATAAACACATGAACGCCCGAGCGACAGCGAGAACATGAGAGGTCAAAAGTTATGATCCTAATCTTTACCGGACACAGAACATAACACTCAGACATGGTAGGTCGGACTTGTTATTTACTAACTTGAAGGACAATGTGAAAATGGTCGCATGTCCAGGAGTCTGCCTGAACGTCGGATAACGTTCATTCTAAATTGCTAAGCTAACGTTAGCTTTACTCAAATGTGCATGATCCAGCACGACGTAACAAAAACCGAATTAACGCTTGTTGTACCGCTTTAATTAGCCTGTTAACCAACGTCAACATGGTAAATAGTGGTTAGAAATAAATGTAGCTAAAGTTACTGAGCAATTGCTTAAGTTGGTCTTTGCAATATGTTATGCCACAGTTTGATCATGTGCCATTTGTTTACATTGCAACTGTAGTACAGTTTGTTAGTCGTTGCTGGTGGTTTTCTGTGAATCCTCTCAATGGTTTTATTATACTCTCCTCTTTCCTCTCTCTCTCTGCAGGCCAGTTCCATGGTGGCAGTGGGACTGGCTTTGGCAGCAGCCGGATTTGCAGGTGGGTAACTCGAAGCTAACGCAGAAAAGGTATCTGTCTGTACAAGTGTTTCTATTATTTTACCCACTCCATTTCTATCAGTGAGGATTGACTACAAAAAACAGAAACATAAGACAGTACAGTTAAACATGAGCACAAACTCTGCCCTGGCAGAGCAAAAGAAAAAAGGTTTTAAAAAAAGTTAAACTGTGAGCTTGAGCTTTTCAGACTTGTTGTCAATGAGTCTCATGTCTTAATACTGTCCCAAGTCAAGTCTGAAGTCCAAATGAGAATAGCAATTCAAAATACTACTATATTGGACCCCACTGTAAGTGTGGCCTCTATTGTTCTGTTTCTCAAATAGAGTATTAAAAAATCATTTTGCCATGGGTAACAAAACTCCAGCTTGAAATGTAAAAGACATCACATACAGCATGTGAAACAGGTGTCATCAGTTTTACAGTTATCACTATAGTGAAAAACCTTTAGTAAAAGTCTTTTAGTACAACTCACCTTTCAGAATAATGGTTTCCTTACACTAGATTAATTTTGATTATAATAACCATGAAGTTAGCATCAGCCTTAAAATAAGAGTTCTTTGTCTTCCAGGTCGCTATGCCATGCAGGCAATGAAGCAGATGGAGCCTCAGGTGAAACAGGCCCTCCAGAGCTTCCCCAAGACAGTAAGAAGAGAAACAAGCACACAATAAGAATATCTCCAAATGTTAGTATGATATGTGCTAGATAACTCTTGATCTCTCACTTTACTTTTAATGAGTAGTTTTGCGAGTAAGGATCCGTCAGCAGACCCATCATGGTGAGCTGGTAACTCTATATGTTGTTGCAGGCTTTTGGAGGAGGGTACTACAGAGGTGGATTTGAACCAAAGATGACCAAGAGAGAAGCTGCCCTAGTTTTAGGTGTCAGGTATGTGGACACTCTCTCCCACACCAGTAGCTCTTTGGACCACCCAGCACAGTTAAGTCCACCAGTTATGTCACTGTACAGCTATGATAATAGTATATAGTATACAGTATATTAATGGGTTAGTTTCCGTCCTGCACATTAGCTTGTCTGGTTGTTGTTTGTCACTGTATTCTCCACTACAGCAGCAAACTAACTTCACAACCATTGCTGTTCCTACTGTTTATTAACAGTAATAATTCATGGATGTACCACTGTTTTTCAGTCCCACAGCCAACAGGAATAAGATCAGAGAAGCCCATAGAAAACTGATGATCCTGAACCATCCAGACAGAGGTGAGTGGCAGCTTTAAAGGTTTCCCATTGGTTCTTACAGATTTCTGGTATTAGCTGGAGGCTAAAAGGAGGTATTCAACAGACAAACTGCCCTTGTCTGCTTTGCTACGAGTTTCACTTTCTAGAGATTATTTGTTACTCAAATTATTATATTTGGGTGCCCAGCAGTGCAGCAAGTTGCAGACATTAAAAGGTCTTACAATCAGTTTTTAAGGGGCAGTGAATCAAGGTGCGTTGGCATAAACACTATATCTAGCTTGACTGCACCTTCGTTTTAGAGTAAAATTTAACAAAATGTAACATGGACATTAAGTGTCTATCTGTCTCCGTCTCTCTCTCTCTCTCTCTCTCTCACACAGGTGGATCTCCCTACCTAGCAGCAAAGATAAATGAAGCAAAGGATATGATGGATGGCCAGACAAAGAAATAGTCCTGGAGTTGCTGGTGACATAAATGTGATTTCACACTGGTCTCACTCGTGCTGTTTGAACTGACTGGCTTGAGAGATTACCAGACTTTTCTAACTGATTATTGTCAAATAAAATCACGCTGTACAAATTGTTGATGGAGCTCTCCCTCGTTATTATCCTATGTTTTAATTTTACTTTGCAAATGTTAGGTCTGAGAGGGTTTTCCACTTGACAGGAACCCAAAGTAATAGGTTTACATTTTTCAAGCCTAAAACAAATCTCATATTCCCACATGTACACAGTATATTGAATTTTATACTAAACACTACAGTTTCGAAGGATACCCACTTGATTTGACTGAAAAGGACTGCTGTAGATTTTTGTCCTGGATCACTGACATTGACACTGATTTCTTTGTGACCAGTATTGACAGGAGAAGTTACAGTGAACAAAAATTCTTCTGGTGTACATATGGGCTTATTGTTTGTTAAACATTTCAAAATTAGACATGATATAGAAGTACTGCTAATCTTTATATTTGTCAATTTCTAGCTTGGTGAATGTATCTATTTGATAGGTAGACATAAATTGGTAGGTAGACTGTAAAACTAACCCTAACCCTTCGTGAGAGCCAGACACAGTTGGGTTTTAGATCTACACAGAAGATCAAGTTTATTTAAGAACTACCTGCATACAAAACATATTGCACATCAACCAACCAGAACGATCCTTTAAAAAAAAACAAAAAAAAACATACTGGATGTCACAACTCTCAGTAGTCCAAATTGTCAACTGTTTTCAAAGTAACCCCTAGGTAACGCATTGTTTAGTGTCAAGAAAAAGAAGAGCTTCTCTTGTTTTTTTTGTGTTTTTTTAAATACTGTACATTTTTTAAATAAATAAACCAAATAAATCTCCTTCCTTAATGAAACAGTCATGACCAGTTTCCAGCCAGCCAGACTGTGGAAGAACCATGAAAATGACATTGTCATCATCTGGGCCCGGTTTTCCAGAAACATCTCAACACCAAGTTAGTCTGGTTCTTACTTCTTCAGCAGGATTACTACAATGGTGTGCATGTAAAATGGGAAATTAAGCTCAAAGATACAGCAAATGTCCTTAAAGTCTCTGATGATTTAATGTGATTTCTGAGAAGAACCAGCATCAGTAACCTCCTTGTCATATTCAATGAAACTACCTGAAGTTTAGCAATGAGATGTTTCCAGGAAACCCAGCACTGATGGCTACATCTCTGTCCAGCACTAAACAGTAACAGGCCAGTTTCCAGACTCAACTACAATCAACTTTTTCAACAAAAAAAAGGTTACGTTTCAGTGCAAAGACTCTTCTATTGTTTGTTTCTTTTCCAGACACTCCGTAATAACATTTCTTCTATGACCGAAGTGGTTGCATATTGAAAAACAAAGCAGCTAATGTCAAACTCCTCAACAGATATATATAAAGAATAACTTGACTCATTTACCCCACAAACATTAAGAATAGACACACCTGATTTTAAAAAGATATGCCTCTGAAATCCTCTCAGGGTCTTTCGGTGTTAGCCTGCACCTGCCTACGGTGCCAAAAGGAGGCAGCTCATCTGTTTCGACTGTTGGCAGGTGAGAGGCAACCAAGTAACACAGAAAAAAGTGGAAGGATTTCAGATGGTGTGCAGAGCCAGGCAACAACATGTTGAATCTACTCTCAAGGCACAACAGCTGATCACATGTATGTCAAACATACTTGGGGTTTTCCAACAAACGTATCTGCACTGTGGTATTGCTCATGCAGAACATTTAAGTTACAAACTACTTCAGATGCACAAAACATCCTGATTAAAGGTTGTGGAAGCATCTTTCTGAGTCCACCTGGTAAAAGGCAGACCTTTTTTTATTCTAAAACCCTGCTATGATATTATTTATACCAGTAAAAAAAGAACTGCTGCATTCATACCACAGTATGAGTTTGAGTGGAATCCCTGTCTGCGTTTTATAAATACTGCATTCAGTCCAACCTCTCCCTGAGCTCTCAATGAAGAGTGGACTGAAAAGTACAGCTAAGTAGAGATGTCTGTAAGTCTGTGTGTGTTTGACTATCTTTGGCAAGCTCATACAGGAAGAACTATTGTTAAAAAAACTGTAATAAAATGGATAGTTGGACAGAACATGTAAAAGGTGGTGGTGGTGGGTGGGGAGGTGGGGGAGTTAGGTTCAGACTTCTAAAACTTGCGCAGAGAAACAGGTTTCAAATATTTGTAAAAGTAAAAAAAGAACAGTGCTTGTTGTATTTAAATGTTTCACTTTTAAGGCTGCTCAAGAGACAGTGAGATTCAATTAAGTGCAGCCAAAGAAGTTCAAATATTTGAAACCATTTCGTTTGCTGGGGTCTGACTAGGAAAGTCCATTAACAACAGTCTGCGGGTTTGAGTCCTCCTTGTAGGAGACTTTGGCAGGCCTCTCGGTGGAAGACCTGGGAGCTCCGGCGGCATCGCTGCCCTCACTGTCGGCGGCATTGTTGTTGGAACCATTGGTGGTTGCCGGGGCAGGTTGCGGGCTGTGCTCAGCGATGGCTTCCACCTGACCCTGAAGAGGAATGTGAGATGAACAAGTAATGCACTTCTAATGTATTCAAACAAAGTTACCACAAAGAAGCCAAGAAAAAAAAAACATGAAGCAGCATTTACATTCAGACGTAAAAAAAAAAAGTTAGCTTAAGTAATAAAGTTTAGTAATGGTCAGGCAGACAGACGTAAAGAACTTTTACAAAGGTTAACTGAATTTATTATCACATGACATTTAAGTACTAACCACATCCATGTTCTTCTTGGGTTCGTTGGTGGTCATCTGCCTGCTCTGAGATTCGGCCCTGGATATGTAATCAGCCACAGTCACTATAAAGACAAGACAACAGAGAAGAGAAAACCATCGGTATAATAAGGAGACAGAAGCCACAATGCTTCTTGTCCCATCAGTGCTGTGGAACTCTGAGCAAATCTGTCCCAGTTGTTCAGAACTTCTCGATTTCGACTGCACATCTTGCAATCCCTGTAGATTAGTAGAACACAATGGTGGCAGTTGCAATGTGAGGAATTTTCACACCTGTGCACACCTGACCAATCACTGTGACAAGCAAGCATGGTTGTCAGTTTTCAGAAAGTTACATAAATTAGGTGAGAATTTGGGTGACACAAAGCGAACCCTGTCTTGACGGTTTGAAGAGCTTTTCACTAATTTTGACTCCACAAACATTACGTTTACTGTGACACACCATACAAGACAGGACTGACACTGGTGTAAATGACAAGTTAAAAACAAGTTGTGTCCAAAATATTAGTAAATTACAGTGCCTATGAAATAACAAGAAACAGGGAAGACGCATGTGTGTGCACTAATACAGCTAACTTTGTTAGAAAATGCTGTTTTGCAGTATTAAAATGACAATCCCCATAACTGCATATGTCATTATAAGCCAATCAGTCCACCAGCCAGATTTAATCCTTTAGCATAAGCCAACGAGGACAAACAACACTCAGTTACCAGATAATTCAGTAGATTTGAAAGTTGTTGTTTAGTATGTTGGAGGCACACAAACAAACACAAGGCCTGGTGCACAACTTTTTAGATAAGCCATTCAGAGCAATGACCGGGGGAGGGCACACTGTAAGTCGCCATGGTTACCTGGCTGCCTCTCCTCAGGCAGGCGGATGCGGCGACGTCGACTACGGTTACGACGCTGAGGTTTAGCTTCCGAGTCATCTAGGGGTGTTGGGTCATCACAAAGAGAGTGATTTGGGGCTTACATTGCCTTTAAACTGCACTGGCTTCTATCACATTTAATATGGGACATGATGCACTGCTGCACATTGTGGACAGCTGTGACAGCTAACAGCAGTTAGATTTAAAGAAAACATTTAGAGCATCACTGGACAAAAGAGTACGACTTTCCAACTAAGACATTCTTCTGCAGTGCTGCTTTTCACTACTGTACTGCGGGTGTATGTATGAAGAAGATTGTGATCTTCCCAAACCATGTGATGTCCATACCTATTCCATTTTCACTCATTGAGGCGTTGTCAGACTCGCTCATGCCATCCATCAGTGTGGCGTCCTCATCTGTTCTGCGTCGCCGAGACCTTCTGCGGCGGTTTGCAGGCAAGTTGGACTCGCTAGCATCAGTGTCGGCTGTCTGGTCTGTCTCCGTGTTTGTCTCCAAGACTGCATAGGCATGGTTATCCTCGTGGTCCTGAGGCCCCGCTGCAGAGTCAGGGTCAAATTCACATACAGGTTACAGTCATATGTATGTCTGAATAAAACCTATTGTTTACAAGAGAAAGGTGTGTCTTTGTTTCTCTATATTTGATTTGAAGTTGTCTTTTATACTGTTATGTCCTCTAATTGTGAATTTTACCAGAACTATTGCTGTATCCTCTTCCTCCTCTTCCCCTTCCTCCAGGCCCTCCGCGGCCTCTGCCGGGTCCTGGCCTCCTGCGACCATCTCTCTGTGGCCTAGAGCCTCTCTCCCTCTCCCTGCAAGTCAATCATTCAAAATCTCACACTAAACATTTGAAATAAAAGAAAACGGAATACATAGTAAAAAACATCCACTGCCAAATTGAATGCTACATAACACAAGATAACACAACTTCCATTAATGGCAGTTGAACAATTGTTAAAAAAAAAAAAAAAAATTACCTGTCCTGGTCCTCTCCAGCCAGGGACCAGTCACTGAGTTCATCCTTACGCTCTGAATCAGTCTCAGAGGCGTTAGACTGCTCTGAGTTGGTGCCTGAAATCAAGAAGACAGAGAGATAGCCATAAAGAAAAGTTAGGACAGATTTGGGGACACTGTTGGATCTTTCTTTTTCGTGCAGACTCCCGCACTATTTTCCTTCTAATTTCTTGCACCGGTGCTTCATTCCTGCACAGACTATTTTAACACAATATCTGGCAGCATCTAAGTTGATTTTATAATATTTTAAAGGTGCCTACCATATCCAGTGCTGTAGCTGTGTCCTCTGCGCCCACGGCCGCGACTGTTGTACGAGCGAGTGGCATGTAAGGAGGATGAGGAGGCATTGGCACTGCTGTCTGTATTATACCCTCCTCCTCTCTCGCCCCTCTCTCCTCTCTCCCTGTCAGCTGGTCGGTGACCCTGGGTGATCTGACGTAACTGTTCGTCGATCTGCATCCGCTCCAGACGAAGTTGCTCAACCTCCTACAAGGGAAAAATAAACAGGGGAAATGGTAAGAATGAAGAGAAAGAAAATCAGACAAAAGGAAAAAGGTGATTACACATTTTCGTATTTGAGAAAATCAAGCAAATCTCTGAGAAATGTTTTCTTTTTTTAAGGGTCATCACTGGATACACATGCATAATCATCATACACACATCTACATCACATCCAGTGTGCCTTCTGCTGCTTATTCTGAATCTTGCTAGGCTGGTTCCCTGTGTATAATCCACAATCTGCCTCAGCTCTTCCTCTAGCTGCTGGCCCTCCGCAAGAAGCTCCACCATGTCCTACACACAGTGCAAAACACACACACACACACAAAGCACCAAACACAGCACAGAACATGCAGACAGCACAGGACAAACACAGACATACATACATACACAGTGCAAAATGTATACACAGCAAAATACACACCACAGAGCAGCGAAGTGATCATCTATAAAGATTAGCACAAGCTTGACAAATTCGAATGGCACTCACAATAAAAAAAAAGAAGAAGAATACTAAAACAATAATCAGGTATTTCCGCAAGTTAATTTACTAGACTTACTTCACCAGAGTTAGTAATAAAATATGTGTTGATTTGGTCAATACTGAAAACTTCAGTATTTTTGATCAAATTTCAAGCTGCAGCTCCATGCGCTGCTTGCACTTCTCTTCTTGTGCAGTGGGATTTGTCCTCACTATGACTGTGACTGATTGAGCTGAATATACTCAAAAGGATTTGTTGTTTTTCTGACACTGCGAAATGTTGCTTTGATTCATTTAGAACAAAACCTACATTGTGACCAATCAATCACTGTCATCCAGAGAGCTGAGTCTGACAGTTTAATGTAGTGACTAGATGATAGCTACCCATAAAATATATGGCTTCTGATTTTCCTCGACCTGGTTAAGTACGTTATGTGATACAAGTGTAGCAGAAGTTATCTTTCTTTCAGGTAAAGCAGCTGTCTCTGCTATGAAGTATATAAGTATAATAATCCTTTTATTTACTGCATATAAGCATATAGTGAATATTTTTGCATTTGGTATGAGTTATCCGAATGCGTTTATTATTCATATTAAATCATATCTATTATTACTGATTAACCTTACATTTTTTTCTATGAGATATCACTTTCAATACCCGCACAGCACAAAATCAAAGCAGTGTTACTGTTTAGACTTTAACCAAGATTATGAAGCACTGCAGACATGCTGATAGCCAAGTAAATGTCAGTTGAGCTTTATGTATGCAGATTATTACAACATGTGTCCATTCCATGCACCATTTCATGCTGCCAAATGAATGAAACGCTGGTTGGCAGGGATTGGCAATAAAAGGCTACATGAAATGGCTGTAAATTGAAGCTGTGGCATCGATCAAAAGCAAAGATTTGGCAAAAACACACACAAACATGCATCACAAACAAGCTGTTTTACCCAGTTCAACACACACACACACACACACACACACACACACACACACACGCACGCACGCACACGGGTGTCCTTACATTGAGGTAAGAGATGTGGTACTCCAGCAAAACCTGAACATTGCCAATGCTCTCCTTAGTACCGACAAAGGTGAAGGGGACCATTCCCTGTGTCAACAAAACACAAAAGCACAACACACATGTTAGTATGGGCCTGACTGAAGCAGGAGGAAAAAAGAGGATGACACTCATCACTTCTTTACAAGCAGCTTAGTCAGCTGCAGTAAACATGTTGCAGTAGCAGGCTTACTTCCTGTCGGGGCTGCTTGGTGTCATTGTCTCCTTCTATCCTGACCCTCACAACTCCAGACTTGTCCACAATCTCCTGGATGACCTTACCATTCTTACCGATCACTTTGCCTGGGGACACGACAGCAGGAGACAAGGATGATAAGGGGACTAGTAACAATGAAACACAGCTGCAAGTGAAAAAGCTGATGAACTAGTCAAACTTAGAGCACTTTAAAATGGAGTAAATAACTATGGTACGTGAAGGATTCCTGCATTTTGAGAACTTTGTTATTACTGTTATTTTACACAGTTGCACAGATAGAGTCATTAATATCAAATGATTGTCTTGCAATGTATCAATGTGGTACCAGTGTTATCATGGCCAATACACAGAGCATTTAATTTTCAGCTGCCCTGTGACTGCAGCGAGTAAACAGTTTGGGGGATTTCCAATCTCAGACAGGAAATGTGTGTGTCTACATACCAACGAGGTTCCTTGGCACCTGGACAGAATCCTCCAGAAACTCCAGGTAGTTTCTGGCCTTCTTTACTGCCTCTGCTGTCTAAAAGACAACACAGAGTTACTTTATCTATTATACATTCAACCAACACAAATGCATAGTCAGTAAACATCTGTATGTTCCAGTTACAATTACCACGGTTAACGTCCAAATACAGTTACATAATCGTAAAGAAACATTTGTCAACATGTACACACACTCTCCCACGTACAACCTGATTTGTTTCAGTATGTATACAAGTTCAAGGATGTCCTCACCGTTTCTCTCAACATTTGTTGTTGTAAATACTCATTCATTCCTTCTTCTCATCACTGAAACACTCACGCTTCCAGCAACACTTGGGCACACGTCCCCCTACCTCTCCATAAATCCTGAAAGTGCCAGTCTCCTCATCCAGCTCAATGGCAGTGACACCTGGAACTTTCCGAGCTTGTTGGATGTTGCTGCCGTGGCTGCCGATGGCCAGGCCCATCAGATCCGGTCTTACCATGAACTCCTCCTGGAAGGATGACACCAGCTGCCTAGAGCTCTAAAAAAACACAGCAGAGACAGTTTGATTTGTAGTTATTAATCTTTTAAAAGAGTAAATCTTTTAGTTAATTAATTCATGATCCTGGAACCTCATTTTTTAGCCAAAACTGACCAAAATTATCTCTAAATAGTTAAAAGAGTCGAAAATGTTGTTATTCATCTTTTCAGAAGCTCGCTTAATAGAAATTGCTTCCATTGCTTCCTTAACACTTAACTTTTCATTTCCAGGAGTGTTAGTGTTAAAACTGTCAGAAACGTCACAACAAAGACAATTCCACCATCAGGCTATGTTTTACTACCAACTCCTCTGCCATCACTTTTTCCTCTTTCATTTGAGGTCTAAGCATTAAACTCCCTACGTTACAGGAAGCCTAATTAGGATAAAATTAGTAAAATTTTCTGAATATCAGGCATCACTTTATTGTTCGTCCATGTTTTTATATGTCTTATGGATGCTAAATATGGAGACTTAAAGCAAAGTGTTACAAAGTATCTTTTAAATATTCCTCCAAATTTTTTGACTGCCACAGGCCAGTTCTGAGCAACATATAAATGCTTCTATAAAAAGTTGTGAAACTTGTTTGTGTCTTCAGTCTTGTTTTAGATAACTTCATGTTGTATATGACCTTACGATTACTAATTTCTCATCGTATTACCTTGATGACCAACTGACTTTAAATTTACTCAGTTGAGATTACCAAATGTCCCACCTCCATAGGCAGGTCATCACAGTAACTACACCAAATGTTCTCGTTACCAACTGACCTCCAGGTGTTTTGTAGCCTCCTGGTTGCGTGACATTAGCAGCAGCTTGGTCCTGATGCTGCGCAGGTGCATGTCACTCAGCAAAGACACACGCTTCACTGTTGACTCATTGGTGGACTAAACACACACACACACAAACATGAAATAAAAGAAAGAATTATTAAGTTATGCTGAGCTGCTCCTTTGTTGATGACAACTAGAAGGGAACAAAAAGCAGAGGATTAGAGCAAAACAGTTACCACAATCACTAGTTGGCTGGTCTCGGGGCAGTATGAGATGCGACAGGCTCCCACAGCTTTCTTGAAGTCCTTATGGGCGTTCTCACTCTGGCACCTATGACACAAGATCAGTTCAATGTTTTAAACAGTCCAATCCTTAACTTAACACAGTGTTTACCCCTACATCTGACATACAGCTGACAGTGGACTGGGGTTGGAGAATTGCAAAGCTCTCACAAGTATAGATAATATGCAAGTCCTGCAATAGACTAGTTTTAAGCTATGTATCATTGATTGTGAGGAGCACAAGTATTAAACTTTAAGATGTGTCCACCAATATTGTTGTTGGCGTAAACATGCTGTACATACGCTTCTTGTAGATCCTGAGGAACAGGGACAGAGCACTTGTGAAAGGAATTCTTGGTGATGGCCTTGTTGGGGTTTACTGGACGCAGGCGCTCAAAGGTCACTATCTCATTGTAGGTGGCATCGCAGGCCGCGTACTCAATCACATAGAACTGAAAATACAGAGAAGTTCAGCGTGTAAAATAAAAACCTACAGACGCCAAAGTTAATGTATTTTAACATGTTGATCTCACAGTGAAAAGCATGTTTTCAACTGGCTCTTTAATCTAACAAAAACAGTATTGTAGATACAATACTAGTATGTTTCAACGACCGTGATAATACTGCTAAAGTAGAATTTCAGTCAGAATAGAAAATTGTTAGCATTCATTGTCATGTAAATATTGCCATGTTTCTTTATAAAGAATAATACTCACATCTCCCTTCATCATGCGAACTTTAGCCAGCCACCAACCACAAGGCTCCTGTTCATTGGCTCTGGAGAGGATCTGCCAGCAGGTTAAGACAGAGTAACATGCCGACATTAAGGGACAACGAAGGAAAAGACGAAACAGAAAAAAAAACACGACAACATGTGTGTCCTCCTCACCTCCACCTCCTCGCCCTCTCCAATCTCTTTCTTGGCGTCAGCAGGCGGTGGCAACCTGACATCACTGAAGGGCACCTGGCGTTCTGGCTGCCAACTGATAATAAGACAGTGATTTCCGACCTTGTTAAAACACATTAGTCCTACATTTGTCTTAAAACTTTTGAACATGCCATGTTTTATAACTGCTGGTGGAAGAAAAACTCACTTGTTCTCAAAGGCAATGGTGAGAGAGTCATCGTGGATATCTTTGACAAAGCCCTGCAGGACAGACAGAGGTACAGAGAGGGGGTAAGCACATACCAACATGATAACTGACTGACTGAAATAATGAGCACCCTATTTAAGTTACAACCACTACGCAGGACAGAAAGAATACATAAGGAGGTGACTTTAATTCTTGAAGAAAGTTCTTATCTCTGTGAAGGACATACAAATAATTTACACCCAATAATTTGCACATGCTGCGAGGTACAGAGCAGCGTGAGCTTCAAGGCGAGTCCATTGAAATCTCAAACATGTCACGCAACTGTTCTCTAGTATGCCGTGCTATATTCATCACATCATATGTTCCTGGCAATCTTGCTGTCATGAGTTTCCTTATAGACAAAACTCATATTTACTTTTAGCTGATAGACATTTGTGCAGATAAATTTAAGACAATGAGTATGATGGTGAGAGTTATGTGATTTTGTAGAGCTGCAACAATTAGCTGAATGACAGAAAAATAATCAGCAACGGAGCTTCTCTTTCGTGAGGATGTTCTGCTTTTCTCCGTTTTAAGTGAACATAAATTGTGATATCTTTGTGTTTTGAACAGTTGGATAATTAAAACAAGACTTCTGAAGACATCACCTTAGACTACGACTAACTGTAATGCCACATGACTGATCAATGGACTATTTATAAGGAAAGAAAAAAACCTCAAACTCCATACTGATGAGCACGAATTTGAGAATATCCAAACTTGTTAACTGGAAGAACAGTGCATCAATTTATACAAGCTCAAGAGCATGTTTTAGCACCGGATTGTAAAGTGCACACTAATGCTTTGATACAGCCTGTCATTAGATCTTGTCTCTTAATGTACATTAATACTTAACAGTGGTTTGGGCCAACATTTACCAACACGTGGTAAAAAAAGTTCTGTTGATTGACAGAGGAACCAAAATATAGATGTCATTTATAAACGCCTTGAGCAGCATAAATAAAGTTCCACTCACATTCAGTTCATTAAAGACGTGGAGTGAGTGTCAGTGGTAGATAAATGAAAGCCTCGACAAATAAACTAAAACTACAAGCATGGCTTGACACCGTGGAGAGACGAGGGAATTTTTAGGAGTAACGTGGGTGTGCAGTGTTAGTACAGGCCATGTGTAACATGCCAAAAGTGACTTTACTGGTATTTGTAATTCAAGGATATGCTATTAAGTGGCAAAGCATGCAGCACAACAGAAGCTGAGTAAATTTTTGTCTACTGTCTTTTACACACTATCAATTAACTTTGTGCTATTCATGAAAATAGGGCAATTTTCAATTCCTAACTACTCTAGAGCCAAAAAAATCATGCTATGTAAAATTGTTAAAGGATAAAGCTTGCAATATTCTATATTTTATTTATTGTCAACAAATTCCATAAAAAAGACAAAACCAACAATGAATGTATCCTACTAACAAGAACCATTGTTGTCCAAAAACTATTTAAAAACACCCCAGTGAGCCTCACAGCCTCTGGGTGTCATCTTCCCCGTAATCACAAACACAGGCACTGTAAATGATTTTTATCTCAAACCCACAGACAGTCCGAGTACTTATCCAAAGCTGAAAATAAGTACATTATGACATTAGGTTACATTATTACATTAGGTGACACAATGAATACCTACCAACTTCACAATGTACCCCTATTTGAGTTATATTTGCTCAAAACTACAAATTCCTGAGCCTTTTTATTTTATTTTTTTTTAAATTTAACTATGCTATAGTGCTGTGTGCTTCAACTACAGAATAACAGTGTTGAATTTGTTCTTGTAATCGCACTTGTTGATACGAAGAAAACTGTCGTTTAAAAGCACCACTAAATAACAGTCCTACAACTCAAAGAGTTTCAGCCTTGGCAACTGGCAAGTAGGGTAGTGGACAAAGTGACTCATGAGGGCTGAATTGACACAGAAAGGCAGGGAGGAGAGGTTCAGTCTGAGGCAGAGAGGTGAGGCCAGGACGGGACGAAAGAAACGAGGGAATGAGTGCAGCGAAGGAGATGAGAGAAGGGAAGAGAAAGATGGGAGGAAAAGGAGACGGGACTATTACTTTAGGCAGCAAGTCTAGAAATAGCTTTTAAGTCTGCGGTATCAGTGACCCTCCCCTGACATGCCAGCTGGTCAGGATTGACAAGGAACAGCTGGCTCACACATACACATAGCTTGGGCATGATGAGGTATCAAATAATAGACAGCGACAGACAGACAGACGTACAGTTCAACAAGAAATCACTGTCACAACTGGCCATGGTGCCTCTTTAATACCACATACTTTAACAAGATAGCTTCATGGTCAAATTCTGATGGATTAAATACCTTATATAACAGCGACACAACTCCAATATCCGAATTAATGATACGGTTATTTTCAGTTTCACAGTTTCACTTTAGCCACATCTTTTGACGTCAACTAGCAACTTAGCTAACTTTTAGCTCGGGGTAGCTACAACCTAACGTAAAGCAAAATAAGTAACAGGTTAAATCGGTTATATTTTCCAGTTATCGCAGACAAGATCGTGTGTATTCCACTCTGGGTGTGAAGAAAGGTCGCTAAAAAGTGACACAAGGCGAAGACTGGCGAGCGATGCTAGCTTAGCCGGCTAATGCTGGCTAGCATTGCTAGTAGAAGCTAATAACAGGCACTTAAGAGGTATCGGACCAAGTCGGAACATGTTGCTGTAGTCCATGAGACTTCAGCTAATGTACTGTATCGTGTGATGGGCTATCGTGTTTGATGTTGGGTTGATAAGCCGGTATTTACCTTGTAATAAGCCCCGTTGGAGCCACGGACCTCCACCGCCAGTTCTTCCATATTGGACACGCAAAGGATGTTGGGACGACAGGTGCTCCTTAAAGCATCAGCGAGAAGCCTAGACAGGTGAGAGGTGACTAAGGCTGCTCCGGGGTATTCAGTTACAATACAAATGTGCTTAACTCATAGAAATCAAAGTTAGAGTGTGTTTACTCGTGCTGGCAGCTCAATAAGCTTCTCGATGTCATTTATTGCCATGTTTTAGGGGAAATAAGCATCAATCTACTGGAGAGTTTGGTGACTGCCAAAAAAGCAGGGGTGTAATGGAGCTGAGGATCCAGGGCACCAGCATGGGTAGGATCCTCAAAAAGCCTGGAATTAAAGTTTATGAGGTTATATCTCCCATTTATTAATTTTGCATTATTAGCATTATAAATAAACAGATATTGTTTGACTCTTTCATGTTTCTAAAACAATATTCAAGCCTCTCAGTGTTTAAGACTGATATGCTATTAATTTAAATGATCTTTATTTGTAGAGCACTTTTCAAAATCAAGTTATACTGTGCTACAACAGGGCTGCAAATAGAGTTTTATGAATCATCCTTCATTCTTCTCTGAAAAAGTACTTGCTGTGCTCACCTAAAAGAAAAAGTAGATAGAGACCTCACCTCATTTTCTGTGAAGAGTTCTGGTCGCTCTGCTCTATTTTACAGGTGTGGATCTGGTCCAGTGAATCCATTCTCAGTCACAGTGTGACCACTGTAAATGCAAGTCAGTTCAAAGTCAAACAGAGTGATGACATTTGTCCTACGGTGAAGCATTTCTGTCCTGATGAGAGTTCAGTCTTCCAGAATGATAACAGCATCAGTGGTCCCTGAATGGGCTGATGAGCATGAAAACAGTGGGAAAAAAACATTCATCATGAATATCCTGGCCACCAGATGCAACTGAGCAATAATGATGATGATAATATGAGATATTTTAACTCAGTGCCCAACAGAACAACTTTCATCAAAACTGAAAGCTATGTTTATGACATCTTTGCAGCAGTGGTGGACGAAGTATTAAGTCAAAGTACCATGATCAAACTTGTAAAAATGCTTTTATACTATTCACAACTATTCAATGCAGAGAAACCTCAAAATACATTTTCAAATCTAGTCTTCAAAACAGTTGCCAATTAATTCTCTGATATTCACTATTCATCTACTAAACAGTTGAGCTCAAATTATACAGCTGGGGTAGTTTAATCGTCTTGTTCTTGTTTTGTACATAAAAATTTAATTTGTAAAATAACTGTTACCGTCAGATAATTAAGTATAAATTAGTATACAGTACAGCATTGCCCTCTTAAATATGGTGGAGTACAAGTATAAAGTCTCATTAAATGGAAATACTCAAGTAAAGTACAAGTACATTGAATAAGTTGAGTTATTGAGACACTTAAGTTTGTTATTTCTCTTATTTTGTAACTGACTGGCGTGTACTGTGGATCTGGATACACTAATGCAATACAACGAAGAATCACCCTACTCACCTTTGTTATCTGAACCAGTATCTAATAGTATTTTTATTCTTTTGTGATGTGGAAGAGTAACAAACACAAACATTTCAGATGATGCCATCCTCAGTGTGCAGGCTAGAGTATTGTAACATTCTGTATTGCATTTCCCCCCCCTAATGCTAGGGCCTGTTTCCCAGCCTGTTTACTAATGAAACATTTAATTATTAAAATCATATTTACAAGGTTGAGAGTCAGATTTATCATAATTGGCTCATTTACCATCATTTTAGCAAACCGCCACGCATCCTGCACAGAGGAGGAAATAACGTGATGCAGTGTGAAAGCTGTAAAATACAACACAGCCATTTTTTAGGCTCAAACTTGACACAGTATCACATTTTTAATACCAAGTACTTGAATAAAAATACCCTTACGTCTAGTGAGCAGGTGATGCTGATGGCTTGTGAGTCCAACATTACTGTGTCCTTCATTCATCCTGTGATACAGCTCGAGCATAGTTCGAGATTGGTGTTTGTTTGATTAGCCTTGTGTATTGTTCATTCACATTCACAAATTCTTGGGCAAAGCTGCTTTGTGACAGTTTAGCTTTGGTAGACAAATACTGATTAGACTCTACACTGAGTGTAGTAGTCAGTCAAACAGAGAGCAGCCTCTGGCTCATCTTTTAGAAACAGCCACTGTGACACCTAGTGGCCAACAGTTACCCTCCTGGGGACTGTTCTCTGCTTTACTGAAGATATTTATTCTGATTTGGCACCACCACGAGACAGCACCAGAGATGCACTACAGCAAAGCTTCATGGTAAAATAAACCTCAGTAGGGTATATCTGTGTAAAATCATGCTGGATATAAACCCTGTTTCTAAGGTTTAAATCAAACCAGGTTTGGAAATAAAGACAATATAATGTTATTAGCAATTAATTACAAGAATTCACTGGAGTAATTTCGGATTTGGTCAGTGTTGGGCTCAAATAAAGCTACATTGGGTTAGATCATGTTGGACTGAAATACAAATTGTTGTCACACATCAATTTATTGTCAGTTAGGAAAAAGTTTCTCTTCGCCCTTCACAGTCATGAAATCAAAATAATAAGCAGTTATTAAAATTAATTGATCTGGAGGAAGTTCCCGAAGGTAAAAAAAGAATAGCCCCCAACTCCAAAACTCAAAACGAATGAGTGTAAATAGTTATATATCACAAAATTAATTTGACTGGTTCTTAGATATACAGATTATGGCATGATGATGACTAAATCTATTATGTATAATTTATATTTATCATTACTATGATACAGTGAAAAGCTTTCAGCAGTAAATCTTTATATTTTCAATTATGATATGGTGAAACAACCTATTTTTCACCTGAAAGTCAAATTCTCTTTAGTTATGTGTGAATATACCTGTAATTTATAGGGAAGAAAAATTACTGGCTGAACCTCTAAGACAGTTTACTCAGTGGCTTGTTGGTGTTATTTAACAGATCAACAGGTAAAGGACAAGTATTTTGTCTTACTATTTTTTTTTAATTAAAGTTAACTTGAGGATGACAATAATAATGCAGTATAGAGTACAAGAGAGGATGTAAAATATGACATCCACATCACATATCAATATGTCCCATATAATTTACTCAAAAATACTCATTTTCATAGACTTTTTCTTTTAGACTTTTAGACTTTATTTCACAGTGACCCTTCATAGAGCTACATGGACAAAGTTACACGTGAAGATAAAAGAAAACATAAGAAGATAAAAAAAACTGAAATAAAGTAAAATGACAGTGACACTGCCTCTTAAATAAGTAAATAGGCCTAAATAAATGTGCAAATTAGCAAACAAGTGCACGGCAAATATTTAATATCTAAGAAGGAGCTTTTATACTATAATGCATCATTCAAAATGAAGAAATTGTTAATATATAAGGGCATGTAAAACATTTTCAGGCTTTGCTACTTTTTTGTTCCATTCGATTTACTGCAGTGGCTACACAAAAAACAGGCTCAGAAAACAGCTACACAATTAAATTAAGATGAATTATTGCACAGCAAAAAATACAAAAAACATATCTTAAAGGATGTTTCAAGGCGTCTTCTGATGTACTCTGACACTGTGATGAGGCAGAGATGCAGACAGCGTGTTCCTGTGGCGTTTGCAGTGTGGTCTGAGCGCTGTGCGTGTGTGTGTGTGCAGCTCTGTGGTGAAAATATTCCGCTTGGTCTGAAGACATTACCACAGACCCTCACAGTCTGCCTGATAGTCTGTCCTCACGTTCTGATTTAAACCAGTTTACCAATTCCATTATGCTAAGCCCGAACACTGGTTGGGAAATGATGAACGATTATGTGAAACACATAATCTCCCTGCTGCACCATCATTGCAATATGACAGCCAAATTTCATTCATCCTATCCAATTTCTTCCTTATTTAAGGAAAGAAAATTACTGGTCCCAGTAATCAGATATGTAGCGAGGCTGTGTGCAAGAGTTAAGCCCACTCCCATTAGGCTTTCTGCCTTGCTCCTGCTGTAGTCAAATGCATGCACACACACAGGAAGACAGATACACATGTTCCACATGTCTGACCCCCCTCAGTTCTCACATCCCCTTTCACCCGTTTCAAGGACTATTATTTGGCCTTGATATATTCTCTACAACATCATGCGTTAGCGATGCCAGTTTGAAACACAGTGTCCCTTAAGTGGTTTAGAGAGCTGCAGACAGGCAGTTCTCCCACACACACACACACACACACACACACACACACACACACACACACACGTCAAACTCTCCCTTCCTCTTCTCTCTCTTCTGAAAAAGGCCTGCACAAATGTTCTCTCTCCAAACAACAACATCATTTTTGAAATTAGGCTAAATTAGATAAGAATGCAATTTTGTCTTTCTGTCCGTGATTATCCTCTAACAAAAATCAAACGTAATGACGAGACATTATTTGGCACCAATATTCATTTGCCTTCTTTCTCTCTGTTTCTCTGTGGAGCAAAATCACCAGCGAGCTGCTATATTAAACACCATGTAATTTATTGCTAATACACTCTGGATATCATAGGCTCTTAGGAAGCTCCAGTGTCACAAACAGAGAGAGGTGTATTGAGCCTATGACTGTTTGTTCTCCTCCACACATGTCCCATTTCTCTCTCCAATCGGGAATGCATTATAGGTGTAATTGAAAATTAGTAGTACATCTTTTTTTCTTTTTTTTTTTTTAGGGGGGTAATTTATGAGGCCTCATTGTTCCTGTGTGACACCTCCAGGGCCTGTTTCTAACAAGGAGCCTGGAGCACCGAGAGGCTTTCTGCTTGCCCAGGCCCTGCAGCACTCTTTCTGCTTTGTCACTAATTGTGGCCTCCTCTCCACTGAATTGTGATTTGGGTAAAAGAGCTTGTTGGCTCGATGCAATGAAGCTGCCGGTGACGCTCTCGCCATTATCAAAGATACTCTTGATCTTTTCAAAAGCAGGAAATAGATTTTTTTTTTTCCCAAGCCCCTGTTCAATCACACGGGGGGTTGGGGAGGGGGGTTTGTGGGTTGGGGGGGGGAGTAATTTGCAATGCGTCCATTAGTTC
Organism: Seriola dumerili; assembly: GCF_002260705.1. Classification (NCBI taxonomy): domain Eukaryota; kingdom Metazoa; phylum Chordata; class Actinopteri; order Carangiformes; family Carangidae; genus Seriola; species Seriola dumerili. The sequence goes on from NW_019174257.1 coordinate 11,943,411, forward strand.
TTCATTAAAGCAAGATTAAATTGCACCTCAAATCACATCTGCCTTTTCTAGAGTAAAGGGTGACAGTTTTAGGGCCAAAACTAATTACTAGTGCCAATGAATGAGAGAGGAAAACAGGGCTGTTTTTACATGAGATAGTGTGGCCTGTCATTATATTCAGACTAATTCCACTCTGCCTGCTCTCTTAATGAGACCAGAACGTCCTCACATCTCTCTCTCTCTCTCCCTCTCTCTCTCTCTTTCTCTGTATCTGCGTGCGCTCCAAATGTATAATTTTGATAGCACTTGGAGTTTGCATTAATGAATTTTTCTGCAAAACCTGCTACAAGTGCCAAATCTGTGATGTTCTGCATTATCATTTAGAGAGAAAGAAAAGGCAGACAGACAGGCAGAGACAGGCAGACAGACAGTGAGCGGCAAAGAGGGAGACAGTTACTGAAACAGTGAAGAAGGAGAATAAAAGTGAGACAGGCTGCAAACACCAACTTTATATCTGCTTCAATTCTTCATCTTCTTATTACTATGAGACATCGTGTTAAGTTACTGTAAATCCAGTGCTGTAAAAATGAGTTTAATATTAATATAATGTTTAGCGTCTTGTGTAATAACAGACTTTGTGGCAGTGACAGAACATAAAAAGTAAACTGATGCTGGAAACAGTATCAAATCAAATCAAATGTATTTATAGAGCACGTTTAAAAGCAGCAAACAGCTGACCAACGTGCTGACAGTATAGTCACAATCGTCATTTTGCCTTGTATGATAATAAGATTTAGACTCTAGTGTGAACTGTAACTGTAGTTTTTGTATAGTCGTCAAACGAAAGACACAAAGTTATTCTTACTCTTAGTTATTGTTTGATAATGACCGTATCAGTTTATGATCTGGTGATGAACACACACAGTGTTGTGATGCTCTGATGAACTAGATGTATGATGGATTACTCTCTCTGACAAACGTGTTTCTCTTTTTGCATACTATAAGAGTTTGTAGAATTCTGTGTTGAGCATTTTGCACATTGAATCTCTTTGTTGAAAACTGAGCAGAGGCAAAACTACAGTGGCTGATTGATTAGACTATACACAGAAAATTAATTGGAAGTGTGATTACTGCTTTAGATTTGTTTTTGTTTCTCAGATGTGAGGAAATCATAATTTCATTTGTATTGTAATGTTGCGCTGTTGTGTGGGTTTTGAACTGATGTTCAAGGCAACTGAAGACGTCATCTGGAAACAGATTCTTTCACAATTTTCTGTTTTTTTTTTCCATTTTATGGACAAAATGATTAATTGATTTAATAGAAAATAATAGTCTCATTTTACTATTGAAAAGGCGACATGAGACTGATATACTAAGTCATTAAAGGTACAGAAAAAGATACAGAAAATTTAGATTTTGACAGAACAGCAGTCACATGAATACACCACAGTCTCAGGTGTGTGACAGCACAGGCAACAGTCACAACACCATTTACACAACATGTCAAGACGTCACAGCATCTCGGCTGCAGGACTTTCTCCCTTCAAACTGTTGGTAGCATATTAATAGTGGAAAGAGGCTTTGGAAAGACCTTGCGGATTCTTACACTTGCATGATCTGAATTAAAGAATTTGAAAACAGCTTTGTTGTCCATAGACAATTAACACCAAAGACACTATTAATGTTTAGTTTTGCTAAATAATCATCTTAACATTCACTTCAGTTACCTGTTCACATGTAGCAAATTAACTTTTTGCTTTTATTCAATATTCTGCAAGACACACACGAGTTATCATCCATACTAAACTGTTGCAAATGTACTGCAGCTCCATGAAAACTTGAAACTTCCTGTTTGTAGTTGTAGTTTGCATTGTAAAGCAGCTTTATTTCAAATTTTACTGCAACCTCAGTAACTTCCAGCATGTTGTTTGCCCATCAGATGCTTGCTGAGATGGGAAGTAACACTGCACTTTTCATTTGCAAACCGCCCTGTTTTCTTAAACTGATTTCAATGTAATGTCAGTGGTTGAACGTCCCAGCTCCTTTTTCTACTCCTCTCCTCTCCACCTTCCTCCTCCTCCTCTCCTCTCCGATCGACAGACGCTCTTCTCCTGTGCTCGGAGGTTGAGGGTGGTTAGATTAGTCTAAGAGCTGAGAGCAGCCAAGTCTCACAAACAGGATTTAGCATGTTGTCTCATAGTGGCAGCACTGCCTGGGATCACATGGTACTGATGAGCCCTGGGGCATAACATGCTTATGGCAGATACACTGCGATTTAGGGAGACAGGAGAAGTGCAGAGTACACCAACTTAACATGTGTGCATTTGTTAACAGTGCACAAAGTTGAGATGTTGGCATCTTTAAATGAGTCAACAATGTTGCGAAGCTTTACCTCTGCGCTGTGTATAAATCTCTTAATGCACATTACAGGCTTTTCAGAGTTGCCAGCTGATTAGCCCTCTCAAGACGATTTTTGCCATCCTTAAAATATTTTTTTTCTTACATACAGTGCATTTTTTTTCTCTTCACAAGGTACCAAACCTCCTTTCCTTGCAAAAAAAAATATATGCACTAGCACTAATTTTTTAAGCAGAGGAATCACCCCACTGGTTTCTGCTGAAGTGAGATTTGGCTGCAGAGACCGCGTTGGTTCCAGAAATTCAAACCTCATACCATTCCAGGCTGGGCTTATCCTAAGCTTGTTAGTATGTGTGATGCCGGGACCGATAGGGACCTCTACATTACCATAACGCTGCTGAATTAACTATGATCTTCCACTGCACCGGGAGAAAAACTGGCCCACAGAAGTTTTGCAATATGCTGTGCAGGATATTATGATAACATGCTATAATAAATGTTTATAATCTACTTAGTGGAGGACCAGGGTTCAAATATGTTTCTATATTAGGCTTATTAATGCTCCCACAGATTTTCTGTTCCACCGTCAGAATGGGCGAGTGAAATATGCACACTTAACCAGAAATGGAGAAATAAAAGGTCTTGGAGTGATGATTAATTAAAGTGGAGATTGTGCAGCGATGCAGCACACAACAGGGGAGAAATGCTGCAGTTTTAAAGTGCAGTGAGGGCTGCACCAAACAGTACCATCAAAGACACTGAGGACATGTCAGGACAGTATTGTCTCTGTGAATGTGGGTGTTGTGAGGAGTGTACATTCTACCATTTTACACAAATTACACTTGGTGAGCTTCATTTTACATCTGATTATTATTAAAAATCAACATTCCTACTTTTGGCTGCATTTCAGTGTGTTTTTCTCACAGATTTATTATTTGAACACCAGAATTATATCCAGTCAGTGAAGTCACGTCAGGGAAGAAAAAGAAAGAAAAATATGCAGATGGTTGTTAAGTAGCTACACAAACAGGATGGGGTTGTATTGGATTATTCATGACATCACTATTTCTGAAGTCACGGCTACAGCCTTGATCACACAGGAAACAAAAAAGTTTTTCTGTTGTTGTTTCATGATTAATTCTTTAACATAAAGTCTTTTTCCTTTTAAGCAGCTTTAAGGTTAGAAAAACATAAACGACCTAATTCCACATTTATAGGATCACGTATAATCTGTATAGGTTTGTTCCAACATTTACACAAAGTGAAATTCTCACACACAACACTTAATGACTTTTATGGTTGTGCCATTACATCAAATGACAATATTCTAGAGGTCTTGTGCATCAATTTTTATACATTTTCCCAAAATCAACCCTGTCCTGGATTTCCTCAAGAATTTAAAATAAAATTCTGCACAGCATGAGTTTGTGACTGCTGATCCACTGGTGGGTCAGTGATTCTGAAAGGAATAGGTTGACTTTTTGGGAATTAATTTTCGTGTGCAGAGTTATATGAGAAGGCTGATGCCACTCTCATGTCTGTGTGGTAAACATGAAGGCATACTGTGTTACATCTGGACAGAGCCAGGCTAGCTGTTTCCCTCTATTTCCAGTCTTTGTGCTAAGCTATGCTAACTGACTGCTGGAGATATCTACTGCACAGACATGAGAGTAGTATCAATCTTCTAATCTAACTATCAGCAAGAAATTGAATAGGTTTCGGAAACAAACTGTGGCACTTTCTTAAATATACTGTACACTCTGCATTGCAAAGAGTCTTACTTTACTTCTCATTTTACCTGTAAATAAATGAATAGTCAACCACGGCAGCAGCTAAAAGTCCTCCTCTGACCTGCTCTGCTAATCTGACTGCTGGATGAATGTTTCTGTGGAAATACCGTACGGCTTCAACTCATTCGAGACACATTAGACGATACCCTCCTAAAGTATCCTTATTATACGGCTCGTCTTATTTTGATAAACAGTAATTTGGTGTCATGGAGGACAGCGAGGAGTGAATGGGACTTGTCTGTCTATCTGCCTCTCTGCCATTCACACCATTACTCTGTTGGGTTAAGACTCCCCTCTCTCGCTCTCTCTCGCTTTCTCTGTGTTGACACATATACATATCACACACCAGGATTAGCATGACGGTGACTGTAACAAACCTCTTTTTTGAAAAAAAAAAAAAAAAAAAAAAAAGAAAGGGGGAAAAAAGCACCCTATTCTATAGTGGAGGTGCCCAGCCAGAAAATAGCATACTTAGACAACAATGGCGTGGTAAGTACCTTAGCAAGGATCAGCGCTGGCAGAGTGAAACACATTACAAAACAATGGCTGACTGCCTGCCTGCTTGGCTGCTTGGCTGGCTGTCAGGAGCTGTGGAGCTGCCATGAGCTGCCATGCTGTTATTTGTCAGGGGAGAGAAAAGGAGACAGAGACACACATCATCATCTTGCTCCTCATCGCCGTAAACACTGGTGTGAATGACTGGTCACAGCGAGTCTAATCCCGCCTGCAGACATATCTCCCATGATCCCCCTCTGCAAAGTGTGGCGTGTGATGTTGTTCCACTACATGACAACAACATGGATGTGGATGTAGAGGTAACAAGAAGGGATATAAAAGTGTGGCTCACTTAGATGTGGTTTGATCTTGAGCTCAATATCCTGTTTGTTTTATATATATATCTGTGTGTGTGTGTTAATGGTGATAATCTTGATACCAGTAATGCGCTTTAAGTTTAAAAAGTGACTTTACTGATATAAAAACATACACACGAGTATATAAAAAAGTCTAAAATAGATGATAAACATTAAAACTGCAGATATTAGTCAATTAATCTGCAACTATTTTGATAGCTGAATCATCATTTTAGTCATTTTCTAGAAGATTGCTGCTTTTCTTTGTTTTATATTATTTTAAACTGAATATCTTTTGGTGCTGGACTCTTGGTCAGACAAAACTATATTTCTGAATACATCAGCTGGGATATTTTTTCCAAGTTTTCTTACATTTTATAGACCGAATTATCGAGAAATTAATCAGAAAATCATGAAAATAATGATTAACAGCAGCCCTTATAAATATGATATAAGACTAGAGTAATGTAGACGTATTTTACAAAATGACAGAAACTGTTCAACTAATAACACATTTTAGAGGGTTTTGAGGCCATAAATGGAACAAGAAACAGCTCTGAAAAAAATTCTGTGACAATAAAAGATTAATAATCCAAAACAAATTAAAAAACACAATCCTAATTTTAAAGAAAAAGACAAATAATCCTGCTGTTGAATTATGCTAAAATAACACAGAGAATATCCAGCAATTATTAACCTCCATATCATGCGTTCAGAATTACACATTTACATTCCAATATTTTGATAGGATCTAAATCAGGAAGTCAAATATATTCCAGTTTTATTATTGGGCCAATAATGAGTAGAGATTGTTTAATGCCAGTTAAAAGAGGAAAAGGGCTTCTGTAAGTAGAGGGGGGTGGGAGGGGTTGGGGGGTTGCGGGGGGGGCGTTACTAATGATATAAGAGCGAATGTTGGAGCATCTCCTGGAAATCTGGCAGAAATCCTAATGTCGCTCCTGTCCCCCTTTTAATGCAAACCAAATGAGCCTGCACTGTAATAAGAAGCTTCCCAGAATTAGTTTCCGTTTGCAGAAAATTGCGAGAAAAAAACCCCTAGTACTTTTATCTATGAATTTCACTCCAGCATAAGCAAAAAAAAAAAAAAAGAAAAAAAAAGGCAGACCCTCCTCCGACATTATTTGGATGACGTTCCATCAGTAGCAGCAGCAAGAAATAACATTGTGCAAATTCTATGCATGTTAATGATAAATAGGAATCCACCTGCTCACAGATAAAATGAGTTTAATTTCCCCCCCCCCACTCGCGCCCATGTGCCTGCCTGGCCTTTTAGAAATTACTTATGCACAGCTATTATTAAAATAGGGCCAGAGCAAATGAGAAAGAAGTGCTATCTCTGGAGAGAGTGGCTGGGTTTAGACTGCTGCTGCTGCTGCTGCTGCTTCTGCTGCTGCCGCTGCTGCCAGGACTCTCTGCTTCACACAGTCAGCATTTCCTCCTCTCTCTCTCCCTTACTCACACACACACACACATACATGCATGTGCACATATGCAAACACACACCAGACGGAAGCTTGGGCACACACACCTCACCTCCTCGCAGCTCTGACCCTGTGTTTACTAAATTAATCCAAATCCTTTTTTTGGTGGGAGTTTTACACTGTAATGGAATTTGCAAGCTTTGTGAGAACATCTATTTGTATGAGTGTCTATCTGCGTGCATGTGTATGCTGATATATGTGCGTGCGTGTGTGTGTGTGTGTGTGTTCCTGTGTACGTTCGTACACTTGGGTGTGCACGCTTGTTTTGTATCCAAGTGTAATTTTGTTGTTGGAAGGAAATTTCCTTTGGGTGTACAATGTGCTTGTCCCTGCATCTTCAGAGTCGCTGAGGATGTAACAATTGAATGCTGAAGGCTTGGAAAGTATCATTCATAAGTGGTGACTAGAATATTTAAATATGCATGGAGAAAAAAAAGGAGAAAAAATGAAAACTTGGAAAGGAGGGAGAGAACGCAGGCCTGTTGTAAAAAAAAAACGTTTGAAAAAAGAGGTCAGTGCAGGGGTGTTTTTGTACACAGGACACTGTGTACTGCCACCTCTGCTCCATTAGCCAATCAACAGATTCCTCTCATCTCTCACTTTGGCCATGAACACTTCCAGAACATTCATCCTTTTCATCCACACAAGCTGAAGGATGTTCTGATGTGCTGGCTGTGCAGCCTCTATCCAAACCTGAACTCCTGCCTCTTCACCGCTCCAATTCAACAATGAGTGTAGGGAAAAAATAAATAAATAAATACAACATCCAAAACTAGAACTCATTAGTGATAAAAAAAAAAAATCGAAATTGGAACTGAATTGAACACTCAAAGGTGGCATCCTGACAATGTGTGAAATTAAAAGCCGCCTAGCTGCTAGGGAAAGACAGAAGACAGGGTTCACACACTGATAATAGAGCTGTCAAAACCATATGGCAAAAACAATGTTTTAAGCTTTGCGCATTTTAGATTTAAAAAAGAAAAAAAGAAAATGTCAGTACAGTACATACAAAGTAAGGGATGCTGAACACCGAATGCCCCTCGTGAAATGAATAGAATTACAAGAAACATTATGCCATTAGGCTGTGAGGAATAACTCAGAGGACTCACAGAACAATGATGTGCAGACTTGTTTGCATTTTGTCTTGGGGCTCCCCGCTGTGTGTGTGCTTTCTAATGACTGCTCGCTGGGAGGAAAACGGCCTCTGGGGGATGTTAAGACTCTAATAAATGAGGTTCGCTCTCCACTTCACACACTCTCAGAGCAGCAATTATGTCAAAACAGTGTTTATAGTTGTAACAGTAAAGAATATTTCTGTCCTGTGAAAACGAGCCCTCCTGTACTTGACAGGTTAAAATTACTATGGCGCATTGTGATGATGTCACTACATTATGTTTCTAAATGATATACTCTAGTTTACAAATACTATGGTTACTATTATTATTACAGAGTGTGAAGACTGAACAAAAACCCTGAAGACATACTAATGTGTTGACACACTTCATTTGATGTCTTATAGCACATAGTTTAAGAGTGAATAATGCATGTACATACTGTGTATATGCAGTATGGTGGTATATAGTGACCTGTAATAAGCCACAGTAGACTTTATAGCTCAAAACTATTAGGCGATTAATCCATTACTCAGTCAACAGAAAACTAATTAATACCTATTTTGGTAATAAATTAATAACGTCAGTAAATTTTCAAGCAAAAATCTGAAACATTTTCTGGTTCCAGCTTCTCAAATGTGATGATTTTCTGCTGTTGGTCAGACAAAACAAGTAACATGTCACATCTGGATCTGGGAAATTGTGATGAGCATGTTTCATCACTACTATACTGACAAAGCAATTAACTGATTACTCTGGAAAATAACTGGCACATTAATTTTCATTGAATAATGAAAATAATCGTTAGGTGCAGGCCTAATGGATTTACTGCATAAAGGTTGGTGGGAATTAATACAAATTCAATGAGACAAAGCATCCGTTCTGATGAAGCTAACAGGAGGCCAAGCAAACTAAAGCCTATGATATCAGTTGGATAATGGTCTTTGATGGCTCTGGGGGTGCTTTCCAAATTTTTGAAAAATGACCCTGACTTGTACGGCAGCTTCATCTGCAAAAGGAAAAAAAAAAAAAAAATCACACAATCTGTTTCATGATGAGAGGGGAAAGGAGAGAGAGAGCGGAGGGAAATAACAGAAAGAAAAAAGTTTTTGGTGACTTCAGTCAGAGGCTGAGCTGAATTGTGTGGATTGACTCATGTAACATGAAAGAAAACATTCCACCTTAAAAGTTGCCTTTAGCTGCCGGTAATCTGTGAGCTGAGACACGGCAGCAGTCTTTGTGAACTAATTGCTCAATCCTGCAAATTTACTTGAAAGTTTAGTTTGTGAAGTGCAGATACTCGTGCAGACATATAAAAACATAAAGATGTTATATTACTCCTTTTTTAAACAGCTGTTTTTTTTTTGTACTTCACTCTGGCTGTAATATTATATTCAGTGGTTTTATTTCAGATATCTATACTATGTTGACGTCAAGGTGCTCCATACTGGATCATATTATCATGTGTCTGGACAAAAAGTACTAATCTAATCTGGCTAGGCTATATAGTTGTAAAACAACCATTGTAAACCTGTAACATAAATCTGCATGAAAAATTCAGCGCACAAGTTTGTGCATTTGTATTTGATTTGAGATATTGAGAACCTCCATGAAAAAACATTAACATCACTTGTTAATGTAAAATGTAAAACAATGTCAATATCACCTACAGACGATAATATAAAACATGCTAGCCGATATAAAGTTCAGTGAGGCGTTCTCCTCGTTACCCCACTGATCTGGTTGGTGGATGTTCTGCCTGAACTATACAAATCTTGAAATAGTCACAGGTCAACAGTAATACACATCCATACTTTACACATTTGATTTTTGTATGTGCGTTTACGACATGTATGACAAACCTTTATTTCGAACTGCCCTGTGCACAGAAAAAGCAAAAGCCACAAGTGGTTTTTCATTTACACTATCAGTGTGTAGTTTGGTGCTTCGTGTGCTGTACTGAGGCAAAAACACACAGTTTTGCAAGAATTGTTTGCTTTTGCAAGAGTTGTATAATGTTTGCTGGTTTGTTGTGAGGTTCTGGGGTTAGTGTGTACTGTTTTTCTTTTTTGATTGCCAAGACCATTGCCAAAAACTCTATACACAAACTAGTAACTGTACAGTCATCACCCAAAACTTCAGACTTCCATGTCAAGACCAAACTCTCCACTCATGTCACCTACACATATGCCACAAAATAGCCATAACACACTGGTGTGATCAATCCAAAACTCTACATTAAAAAACTGTTTTTACATGTTGTTTTTTTTTTAATCATAGAGCAGGTATCAAAGCAATCAGTCCACAGAAAAATGCACACAGCCTGTATTCAGAAACTGGGCTTTAAAACCAGCCTTCAGGACTTCTGTAACTTTGTGATGTCACAACAAAGCAGTCATCACCCTCAGCCATGCCCCAAGCCCGGCCCACCTGGACCCACTGTCCAATCTTGCAGGATTTGGTTTCTCTGAGAACAGTCAGCCTATCAGAAGAGAGGCTCAGAGCCTCCTCTCTTCTGATTGGCTCACCAAACTGTTGTTACTAGAGCTGCAGAGAGAAGCCTGAGAGAGGAAATGTAAAACTACATTGAGATGGTTTTTGGTTCTTAAAAGCACAAATATATCTTCTAATGTATAAAACAAACAAACAAAACAAAACAGAAAAAGTGTAAAATATGGGACCTTTATAAAATGTCTTTACTGAACCCCTGGTGGAGTAGCTCAAGGTTGATGTGTCTTTACACGTTCTACCCATTTACATACGCATTATTGTCATGACAACAAGATAATTACATGTTCAATGCCAGGAATATCTGTGGCAAAATAATATTCAAAACCTAATGTTACACCTACTAGTTAACCAGTGGTTATACCTCTTCATGTAGGGTGGATTACACACACACTCGTCATCTTTTTGACCAAGGATTCAAATCCCATGTCATTACTTTATTTTGTTTAATTCTCACAAATAGTTTACATTGTTTATGGTGTTCTTTTTGTAAATGAATGAGTTGCAACATGATGACTTCATGAAATGTTCATAAAATCAGTCTAGCTAATGTATGTAAACTTGCCCCTGTAGGAGTGATTACATAACTGTAGAAAATTAGAAACGTAGGCTACTACAGCCCTGATGGTGTGGTATTAGGTATAGGATATCCTCCGCCACTGGTGGCAAGTGCTAGCTATGCTGTACAGTTGGTATCTTGGCTGTTTGGTGTAAATATCTGAATAAACGCACGGTCCAGCACAAATAGTGAAAGTCGAAAATGAAATTCATGCATTGCTAAATCACTGAAGTTCGCCTTTAGTCTAAAACCATAGAACCATAATTAAAATTTGGCCTTGATGGTTGGAGGACCAGTGGCATTGGCCTCATTCTGCCTGGTTGGTAAATCCAGTCCTGGTTACCACGCTGTAAAAGTCAGAACCACCTGAATAAACACTGCAAGCTAGCAGGATAGAGACATGGCGCACTGTGCTGGATTAGCTGATGCCCAGAACTGCTCAAGACCAGTTCTGGATGACTACAGAAATTATTTTAGGAAGTTTGAGTCTCTGTGGAGCAGGGAGTATTGTCACAGCGCTGAGACGAGGGCCAGTGACAGCGACAGAGTGAGGGTCTGATTGAATGGCAGCAGAGGACCGTACATCTTTAAATTCCTCATTATCCACTAACACACAGACACCACGTCTGCTCCTATTCCATTACTTACTCCTCCGTATTGTCATGCTCTGAGAATTCAATGTAGTACCTTTTATTGTAGAAAATGAAAAATGTCATTTTCCCCTTCTCTCTCTCTCCCCCTCTCCTAACACTAATTTAAAATGTCTCATCTCCCTCTGCGTGTTCAACAGTCTGATTGCCTCAGTGCTGAAGAAAGAGGCCTAAGAGGAGGAATCCCCTCTCTTTGTGAAAAGGAGTCCAGGTGGGAGCACAGGAGGAGGAGGAGGAGGAGGAGGATGAGGAAAATGGAGTGGGATGATTCATGAAGGCGAGAATCTGCAGCTTCATCAGAGTCGGTCAAGCAGGACAGCTGCTGCCGCTGACCTCGCGAACTAGCGCAGAGACCCACACCTTCAAGGACTAAAGGTCTTCTTATTCTTTTCCCTCCAGCAGTCACACCTCTCACCCTCCCTCTGTCATTCTTTCTTTTCTTTCTCTACCACTTTTTCACTCTCAGCTTATTGCAACAGTGCAGGGTCACGACTTCAGCTCCCTGAGAAATAAAGTCCTTCAGGTCTGCAGAAAAGGACTGTGATGAGGTGTCTCTGTCGCTCAGATACAGCATACATGAACATGTGCTTATGTGCCTCCCTGAGCGAGTTGTGAATGCGTTATTTGCACGATGGTGTGGTAAACAGAAAGATAACTGTGGCGTCCTTCGTGAGGCAAAAAGCAGCAACAGCAACTAAATATAGTTTTGTGTCTTTTCAGTAAAGTGTTATTTTGCTTTCCTTAAAAGGTAATTGCCTCATAATTTACACCATATACTCATTACTATGATCTACAGGAAACACATTTGCTGTTTACTCATGTCTGAAATGTGGATAAATTGAATTCATGCTGGTCTACTCACCATTACATTCATATATAAGATGCTTTTCCAAAGCTTCAGCTGGTTTATTTGGATTTAAAATGTTACTATAAATATGTATAAATGTTCAGGTAAATATAACAAACACCCCTCTGGTTCAATCTTCTCAAATGTGAAGATTTCCTCCTTTTTTTTTTTTAACTTTTTCTTTTTTTATATCTTATGTGATAGTTAACTGTGTTGTTTGGACAAAGGAATTGAATATGTCACCTTTGGATCTTAGAAACTGTGATGGACATTTTTTCACAATACTTTGACATTTTACTGACAATACAATTAATTTACTAATCAAGAAGATAATTATTACTTGCAGGACTTTCTTTTTCTTTGCCTATCATTATTTTCTTACCTAATGTCCCTCAGTACATTGTTTGCCACACATGTTCTTTGCACATAGTTTTTATTTCATGTTTAATTCTTGTTTTTTTTATTTCTTTTTTAACTAAATAAATAATAAATGGATTTCCAGAGTTTTGCTCTGACGCCTCTATAGTGCCTCATAAGATTTATTTCAAGACCATGATTTGGTATAATTTTGACAATAAGTTCAAAATCACAAACACGATTTCCTTCGATTTTCCAATTTTGATGCACCCAAAAGTTAACAAAACAAACCTCAAGAGCTGGGGTGTAAAATGGAGAGAAATACTTTGAACAAATCAGAGGGTCAGACCTGGAGAAGGGCCTGGAATTATAGATATTATATCGTTAATACACTCCAGTGGGCAGTCTATTATGTACTTCTCGCTAAAATTAATGCACTAACTATTTTGTCCACTCTAGGAGTGGTATAGGCTAGGTTAAATACAGAAAAAATAACAGCACCACAAACCACATCCTCCAAAATTATCATAAAGTGTAATCAACACCTCCCCCACACGGTTTCAATAAACACTGAACATTATAACCTCAGTGAAGGTAAGATTTATTGCAGGACTGCATTTGTTTTAGCTAGGTGCGCCTAATAAACTCCCCACTGAGTGTATATGATATTACTGATTCAGGGTCCCAAGAAAAGTGTATTTCAAGGACCCAGAATTTCTAGCAGCACCCCTGCTTAGGAGATCACAAAGGCTACATGTTTATTAAAACCAGTAAAACAATGTTGTTTATGAAGCGCATCATTCTGTTTCAGGCTCATTCACAGATGGATCTCAATGAAAAAAATACTATATAAATCCTATATAAAATGCAGTTTCTTGCTCAAACAAAGGCAGACAGCTGCAGCAGTATATGTTCTGTTCTCTCTCCTAAAATCGGCAGCTGGTGTCCACACACACAGTGTTCCACTGCCCTCCAGTGGGGAGCTGCAGAACTGCAGCTCGGACGCATCTGCACACACTGTGATGAGAAATGCATTCCTTCTTTAGCTCAACCTGAGCGATTGTTATGCCTGAGGCGGACAAACCTCTCCACAAGGAAAATGAAATGATATAATTTACATAGAGATTTACTCAAAATATTGTCATTGTTCTCTTTGCGGTATTGTGTAGAGTGAACGCTAAGTTTTGTAGCTTCACTTAAGCCACCAGGGCTCAGATGCCACAAATGATTAAAACCAGACTTTCTCTTCTAATAGTTATTAAACATTTACTTTATGCGTGATCAAATATATAGTTCTTGTTTTTCATATCACCATAATAGATGCTTTATTGGACAAGGTTTAAAAAAAAAAAAAAAATGACATCTCTAATTGAAAGTGTGGTGTGAAATCAGGCTGCAATCCATATACCAGGAATTTTTAGGTTGCACAATGGCACCAGAATAATCCATGTGCTCAGTGATGCGTCTTGCTGAGGACCAAAAACTCCTCCAGTGCTTCTTTATAGGTCTAATGATGACCCACAGAGTGAGCACTCAGTGAGACCAGCTTGAACGACTGCAGCATCTCCTGGAGTCAGAATTTATAAAGATTAAGATGTCAGGCGTCTGAGACAGATAGTACAGGATCAGGAGTCTGTGTGTACAGTATTAGATGAAGAGGCGTCTTTACTGCCTCTATATTAGTGGTTAATCTGCCCTAACAAGATAGACTGCGACATGTAGCCTCTCTGCTGCATCACTGATGATGGGACCAGTAATGATTGAGGAGGAAAGCGAGAGGTTGTTAGCTAAGCCTAAAGTAAGCTACTTTGGCACGGGGGAGACGCACGGCTGGTCGCACTGCCACTGGTGTATGTGTGTGTGTGTGTGTGTCCAGTTATTAAATCAAATATGTGACACCAAGTAGCTTAAAGCACCAATAAGCCACAAGGCCACTTTTGGTTTAATTTGCTAAGTTGAAGGATGAAAAAAATTGAAATATACATCCTGGACCAAAACTCTACTGACATTTTACCATTAAGCAAAAAAGTCAGAGAATGTATTAACAAAATGTAACAAAAATGTCCTTATATTTGGGTCTACAGTTTGTCTTCTTCATACAACAGATATAACACTATTGGGCCACCTCACCCAAATCAGATAAAAAGACAAAACTATCTCCTCTCAAGCCCTCTTTCTATTTTTTCTGGAGCTTTCCTCAAAAAACGCTCAAAATAATGGAAATTTTGAACATTGTTAAGGCAACAGAACAAAGTTCTTCTGCTGATAAAGATCATGTGTCGTTACCAAGATCAAAGCTCAGTTTTCTCACTCGCACTTTGTCACATCAAGCCAGGCAAATAGCTTTGGCCTATCCCATACAAACAAAAGAAGTTTATTTATTTTCATTTGTGGTGCCAAAGAGGTGGACTGACAACCTGACACAGCAACACAGCATCCGCTCGAGCTGCCAGCATGGTTAAAAACTCATCAGTGACTTTTCAGACATATCCCAGTTACTCTCAATGATCCCCACAATACACTGTTTTTTTTTTTCAATGGAACTACTTCCTGCCAAAGAAATACTTAATCTGAGGAACACAAACAAAATTCCACTCCCACTATTGTATTTGGGTAGAGACAGAAATAAACATAGATCAATAACAAGCTGGATACCACAAGAGCCGCTACATGAGAATATGTTGATTTTGTCATTTGTGTGAACCAGCCCTTTGATGATATCCCAGATCAGCGCTGTGTGATGTTTCTGTGTGTTTCCCCTTTTTACTTTTGGGCTTTTCCTGATTTTTTTTTTTCCAGTTAAGTTCAAGTCAAGTAAGTGCGGAGGGAAAGCCACACAGGCCAGCAATTCTTGCTCTTCCTTAGACTTCAAACAGGCTGGTTACAGTAGCTTCCATGCATGTTCAGGGTCAATATCCTGCTGGAAAATGAATCCTCTTCCATACATATTACTGAGCCAGAAGGGATGGCATGCCTCTGCAAAATACAGTGGTATTTCTGTCTGGCAGGTGTGTAGCTGATCCTGTGCAAGTCGCTTGAAACAGCCCCACAGCTGAATATATCCACCACCAAGTTGGACTGAAGGTTTTCTGCACTGTTGCATTTACAATATCATGGGCTATGCCCTCACATTTGTAAGCTCTTTGCAAATGAAAACTTAAAACTTTGACTTTTTTTAATGGTTTTGTGTTTTACCTTGGATTCTAGTTGATGACGATGCTTGTTTGACATACAGTTAAATTAACTATATGAATTTAGTACATTTCTGGTATGAGGCATTTAAAGTTAAAACCAGTCAGAGTGTAAATAAAATATTCAGTACTGCAGTACTGCAACATATCAGTTCTTTTTGTTTGTATCAGTTCTTAGCTATGATCTACCTTAAAAATAGTTTTTTCTTTTATTAATCTTTTTTTTTCATGGGCTCAGACTGTTGGACCCCATCTAGCCCTAATTTAATGTTCATCTATGTTGCATCAAAGCTTTGGGATTACGGTAATTATATTATCATGTAACTTAAATATTGTAACATCATAAAAAGTTGCTGTATTCCTGTTCAATTAAATAGTTAAATATTAATGGGCAATGATTAGTATAGGGGACATAGTTGACAGTCGATTTCTGTTCCAGAGTTTACAATTTATTATTGAACTAAACCTCTCAAACTTTTTACCAAATGCATCTTTTCACAAAACCAAAAGGAGAAAGTTGGAAAAACTAAACAACCTTTTCATGATCAACTGTGTATAAAATAAATTGCCATGAAACTTAAATAAGACTTAACAGAATTAAATAACATGACATGTAGCTTTAACATTTTAAATGCTTTATTGATTCAACGGAGTTCATTATACAACAAGAGAAAATGAGTTGGAATACAGATGGAACATCTGCATTGTATAAAGCTGGAAAATGTACCGTGGAACTAACAGTCAGGTTGTCTGGGAAGAGATTTAACAAGCCACAGGAAGAAACTGGCACAAACTGGCACAAGGCAGTAAACATAAGGCAATATCTTCTTAAAGGGGCTGTATGTAAGTTTTCTCTGTCGCCAAACGTGGTTTCTTGTTGGGAGTTGGTGGTGGTGATGGTTGCTTGCCAAGAGCTTATATAGGATATAATGTGTATGTTAAGGGCACACTGGACACTAGAGTGACTCAGTATCGGAAAGTGAATAGACGTTCTGGTCGGACCAGGGTTAGCTGCTTGGCGTGCTAACTTCAGTAAAAGAAATGAGAGAAAAAAAAAAGAAGCAAAACAAGAGTTAACACTGGTGTTGCTTTCCACCACTGGAGACAGCTCTTGGCAGGTAAAGGAATGAAGTCTGATACTGAACTTGTAACGTTTCTTCTAAACTGGTAGGTAAACAGCTGTTAATGCTAACGTTGGCTATGCACCAAAAGCAAAAACTTACATATAGCTCCTTTGACAGAAAAAAGTCTGAACTTAAGATGAACGAAAAAGAACGGATATTAAAGCCTGTAGCAACTGATGTGACACCAAAGTGCCAAATGTCAATATGTATGAAAAAAAAGACCATTTAAAGTAGGAAATTACACAGCTAATTTAACAATATTGACTGAAGATGTAATATCTTTAGTCACTGATACTCTCACATTAAAATATTATTTTGTAAAGTTATTTTTTAAGAAGATATAAGAGGTAAAAATTAATTACACTAATGATCACCGGTAACAACAGTAATATGATGTTATCACATTATTTGGGATAGTATTTTCACAATTTTATTTATAGTTTCAATTTTATTTCATTTTTACCAGCTATTATCCAGCCATCATCAGAGTTGACTACAGGCCTTAAATCTACCATAAAGAATTAGACAATTCAAAGTAAAATGACAAATTTTCTGCAACACTGACGGTAACGGAAAACATCTTGGGACATTCAATCAGCAACACATCTGGCTGTGTCTCAGGTGTATTATCTTGATGCACGGTCCAGAGAATGAATAAATGGTACAATCATCCATTTCAAAGTCTCTTTTCTTTAACGTGTGTATTTGGCATATTCTGGTCTTTTGTTTTGGAGTTATTTTTTTGGCCTTCCTCCTTTCTCCTTCTCAAACTGGGCGATCTGATTGAAAATATTTAGCAGATTAGCAGGAAGGTCTTTTTTAGGCCTTACCCCTGGCACTGAGGTCACACCACCACTTTGTTCATGATGATTTCCAGCACTTTCTGATCTTTTACTGCTTCTCTCTTCCTCCTCTCTCCCCTTTTTACTTTCCTTCCCTCTTTTTACGTCTTCTACCTCACAAATTTCATCCCTCCCTCTGTTCTCATACCTACCACCATCAAATGAGTTCCTCTTAGAGAGGTCATGTCTAACCAAGTGTTTGGAAGCAGAACCAGAGTTTCCCAAATACTCAGATCGGACACTAGATTTCCGTGAATACTCAGAGTCAGCTGAGGAGCAGGATACTTTTCGCTTTCTGTTCTCGTCTAAGCTCCTTCTCATCTTAGAGTCACTGTTCCTCCTGTTATCTTCCTTCCCTCTTTCCCTGTTTTTATCCCTCCTCTCTTTGCTCTGGCTCCTCTTCTTCTCTCTGTCTGGGCTTCTACTCATACTGCTTTTCTTTCTCCTTGCCCTGCTCTCCTCTCTGTCCCTTCCCTTTCTTTCTTTACGCGAGGAGTCAGACTCTTCGTTCTCTGAAGCTGCCGACAAAGAATAAAGCTGAGATATTCTTCTTTCTTCTGCGTCCTTCTCTTCTACCTCATCCCTCTCCTCAAACCCTGGGCCTCCCTCCTGGTTGAGAAAGGTGGCAGAGGTGTTGGGAGGTGCAGGATACCACTCCACCTCGTCCTCATCTTTTTCCTTCCTGTCTTTCTCGCTCTTACCCTCCTCACTCCTCCTACTCTCCCTTGAGGAGATCCTACGATGGCGTTTACTTCCACGCTCAGACCTCCGACGCTTCTTTTTCTTCTTTTTGGACTTCTTGCGAGAGGAGGAGGACGATGAAGAAGTAGAGGAGCTCCTGGTGGAAGTGGAGGATGATGATGAAGAAGATGCTGATCTCTTCCGTTTTTTCTTCATCCTGAGGAAAAGAGAGATCCACTGATTATCTTATTCTGATCAAACGGCCGGTTTTCGTTATGAGATGCTTCACATGCCTTTACCGGCAGTAGATGTACCTGCCATACCTTTAAAAGATCACAGCCAACTCACCTCTTCTCCTCTTTTAAGATCTTACGCAATTTCTCAGCGCTGGTTTGGCTGCTCTTAGCTTTCACTTCCTCCTTAGCCAGTGCTTCTTCTCGCAGGCGAATCGATTTCTTCACGGTTGCCGCGGCGAGGCAAGGCAAGGCGTGACAATGGCAGGCAAAAGCCCACAGAGACAAATTCAAACACATACACACCATGACCCATAAACATGCAACCAAAAAACCGAAAATGGCATTCAGTCATTCATTCATTTATTTATTCAGTCATTCATTCATTTATTTATTCAGTCATTCATGTCGGAGTTAGAAGGTATGGGGAGGAACAGGAAAGTGAAAAGTTTAAAAAAGGTCACAATCAAAGACCACAGGTGACAGAATGACAGAGGAATATACGGATAGTCACATATTTACCAGAGAAAAGGTGGTGTGATCCAAGAGCAAGGTAGTTGGCATACAAGCAGACGGATGAACAGAGGTACAGGCAGAGATGTGCAGAGAAAACAAACAGCATTTGTTCCCCATTGAGACAGAGAAGGTGTCAACGTTACCGTATTGGACCAAAGACGCGGCACCACGCCCAGTGTCCAGAAGAGGAGTTGTTGTCATTGTGCAGTTCATTTTTGTTTGTTTTTTCCGTCCCCCGAGAGGCAGGTGACAAGGCCGTGGCAGTCGGAGGGTCAAAGGGCAGAGTCCCAGGGTTGGAGACACACACACACACACCAAAACACTTCATCAGTATTACAAACCACATGTTAGGAGTGTGTGTGTGTTTATGCACAAAGATTATATTCACGGTGTAAGAGGATGGTGTTCATAGTATAAAAAAAAAAAAAAAGAAAGAAAAGTGACTTCTTTCAGTATGTAAAGTATCTGTACATAATACATGTTTATGGCCACGCAAATGCTCTCAGACATTGTTCAGCACCATGGACAGCACTTCATGGTGCTCCGGTTGCCCCTGCCTGTTTCACTGGCAGCGGCATTTTAAATTTGATTTCATCAACATAAATGCAAGTATTTCATTTTCATGTTGATATAAAAAATGAAAAACACAATACATGTTGATAAATATCTTGATAAAATATCTTTTATTTCTTGTACACTAACTGCAAAAACAGTACACTTAATGGGCCACGATATACTGTATAGTATTAGTATGTTAGAAGCTTAGACCTGAGCAGACGTCTAGTCAGCCTCAATAAATCAAAACACGTGCAGTGCCTTTATAAAAAGTTATGATAGTGTGGTTATTATTATGAAAGGCGACTATATCTACCCGAGTGCTGAAAGTACATTTTTTATTTTGTTATTTCAATAAGTCCTATAAAGAAATTTTAGTCTCTGGATGGTTGGTGAGCAGTTAAGGCACAAATGATTTATGAGCCGATAACATTTTTTCCTCTATTACATAAAATTGATCGACTTTAATGTTGCACATTAACTATTTTAAAGTTGTGACATATTGTAAATATACACAAAAAGCTGATGTAAGAATGATTCACGTTTTGATATAAATCATTAACTTTAAATTTAATCTAACTTTAACTGGTTAACCATTGGCAGACGCACCATAGTGTCAATCCTAACTGTTTAACACAAGGCATTCTTTCCTATGACTGGTTAATGCTCAGGACCACTTTCACAGGCTATATCTGTATAAAATTAAAATGATCTTCTAATCTTAGAAAACTGACAAAATGTCTCATAAAACAGCCAGTACAGGAGATTGTATCTGCTTTATTGATTTAGCTGCTGAAAATGTTAACACCCACAACGCCCCACACTGCAAGTCTATCTGAATTCCTTGTGTTAACGTACAGGTTTGGTCAGGTTTACCAGGCATTGGCGTGATGCTAGGTTAGTTACGGCTTCATTGTAATGTTATCTTATCTTGAAAACTGTCTGCTGAACATTGGTCTGCATACACTTAGACTTGTAAGATTCATACACATTTCTTTAGTATTTGAATTTAAACCTGCAACAAGCAGCTGCTCAATATCTGATTCTAGTGAGCTAGTGTGCACCACGGACCAAGAACCTTGCCACAAAAACACTGAGTGATGTTCATTTGCTTGCTTCACCTGCTGTATTTGTTTTTCTGATTTCATACGTGACACTGCATTCAAATATAGGCGTAACAAAGTCTTGATATGCTCATTAACATGTGATTTAGTGGTTAAGCCTAAAATACTTAGTGCATACCTGCTGACTTTCCCAAACCCCACGTGCATGCGTGTGTGTGTGCGTGTGTGTGTGTGTTGTGGCCCGCTCACCTGTATTGTGTCTGTGATCTTGTTCAGGGCTTCTTGTGCCTCAGGGTTTGAGTCATCTAGAGACAGAGCTCGCCTGTACAATCCTTCTGCTGTAACTAGTTTCTCTTGTTCTTCAAGCCTTCACACACACACGCACACAAACAATAGACTTCTGAGTAAATAATGTCAGGAATTTTAATAAGTAACAAAACAGTATTAACAAAATTCCTGTTTGCACTTCCCTCTCTACCATCTCTGCTTTTTATTTTACTAACAAACTCATCCCCGTTTTGAATTCTGCTAAACTGCAGCCCTGGCTCTGAACTTGGCCTGCTGTGAACTCAACATAAAGTCAAGCCAAAGTCGAGAGAGTCATTTAACCCAAGTGAACTGAGCTGTTAGCGGTGTCAAATACACAAAATGAAACTGCTTACTGTTTTCCTCTCTCCACCAGTGTCTGGCAGAGGTACTTCTTGGCGTTGCGGTGATCTGGGCAGCTCTCCAGAGCCAGTTCAAAGTCTGTTATAGCCTTTACGATGCTGCCTTTGTTAGCATACCTGAGCCAGGATGGAAACGCACAGTAAGCACAAAAAAATTATCCAAAAGGAGAATCCAATCATACTATTTACAGCAACTATCACAACTGACTGACTTTTCTGAGAATAATTTATTTTAAACTGCTAAAACCTGCTCTAATGGTATTATTAACTAGAATTTTAATATATTACTAATGTCCACAGTGGTAGTACAAAGTCTTGGCTGCAGTTTAAATGAATAAAACAGAAAATAATGTAAATATTAACAATAAATGTGTGCAACATTATGTACTATTCATCTATTAGGTTATTTATAAATGAGTTACCTCCCTGTTCTCTCATAATAACAGTGCTTCACTCGGATTAAAAGGCATAAAAGTGTTGTGTTTTTATAGGCACTGAGCCAAAGACAGGTATTTATTGCTACACAGACAAAGAAATTATGACAGGAACTGATGTTGTATACGAAAAATTGTTCCTCATACTTTCTTCCAATTTCATTGGTGCATACTCTGTAACTAGGACATTCTTTGTTATTCATGCCCACCTTTTTCAGTTTTATATGTGGTGTAGAAAACATTTTCATCAACCATTTTTCATTAAAAAACACTTTTTTTTAAAAAAATATTCACCAAAATAAAAATAAATAAAGTCAATGTATTTTGAGTATGACTATACAACACATGCATTACACTATTAAAAGTAGGTTGAATGACTTAAAATAAGAATAAACTCACAGAGCTCCTCGCGCCACCAGTGCTTCTACATTATTAGTGTCGATCTCCAAGGCTTTGTTGTACTCATTCATGGCTTCCACATGACGACCATGTTTGAAGTGGTCCACACCTGCACGGACACTGAGAATACAAAAAAAAAAAAAAAAAAGTAAAGACATGGAGGACTGAGAATAAATATTACATTTCAATTAATGTCAAGTGAAAAGAAGCCAGAGGGAGAAAGACTAGTTGCAAGGTTAAAAAGTTCATCTATTTGCTGTGGTCAAAATGAAAAAGTTAAGCTCTACCACTTCAAGGCCCAGGAGGCGGACTGCTTCTTCCTGATTGCTGAGGCGAAATCCTCCTCTTGAAAAAGTTTACTGTGGAGAAAAGGAGCTAAGGTTCAAAACAATCCTCCCTCAACATCGTAGGAACTGTTTTCTTAAAGGGTACCACTATTTACTTCCTACAAGGTGAATACTTTTTATCTCTAAAAGAAAAGTCTCCCAACATGTAAACACTCATAGACACAAAGAGGTTTTTGATGTTAGAGGTTTCCATTCATTGTCATTCATTCATGACACCACAGGAAGTACAGACAACAAAATCATCTGTTTATCCTTCACTGGATTTCTGCCTCGGCTACTCTCTGACACAACATTCAGTAAACTATGCTGTTTGAGTATTATCTCAAGAGTTTGGAAAATATCATTAGGCAGCTTTCAGGTTTCATGGCATGTACCTGACATTATGTGAAGTTAGTGGAGGTTTTCTGAAGAAAACTGGTTGTATTCACAAAAAATTATTCAAAAGAGAAAGGACTTGTCAATGTTCCTGATTCTGTTTGCCAGATCCTGAAGCACATTTGACTTGCACTTGTTATTTCTTTGCTCTGGGTTCTCATTTTCGATAAATGGAGCCACAGAAACCACAAATTTACCCAGAGAGTCTCATGAATCAATAGTTTGGAGTAAAATGGGAAACTTGTTGCTAAATTTACAAAATGTTGTGGCAGCTTATTCAATTTGTTGGAAAACAAGAAGTCAGCCAGTCGACATGTTTACCTCTGTAGTCCTCTCATCATTGATGGTGGGTGGGTGTCGCTAATTCCCACCTTCTCCAACAGGTAGTCCACTACAGAGGGGTTGTGGTAGCCGTGGCAGCTCTTCAGTATACACTCATACGTCTCACTAGAGTCACTGGCTGCGCGAACGCTACGACTGAGAGGAGAGAACTTAGCAGCGGTATTTGGTTCATGTCATTCAGAGGGTACCAACATGATTAGAGCACCATGCTAGAACTGAACACTGATTGGATCTGTGCAAACCTGCAAAAGAAGAGACTAAACAAAAGATTATAGTGAGCTTGGTGGGTTTGGTCACAAGAATCCCAGATCTACTTAAAATAAAGCACAGAATCAATGAAGTACAACAAGACGGAATGAAACTGTTTGTATAATCAACAGGCAACATGTAAATTTATTTTTGAACTGGTTTATTATTTTGATATGACAATTTTTAATCAAATTGTGTCTCACATCCTTTCATCCTGATATAAATTCAATGCTAAATTAATTTTTAAACTACCATTTAAGACAAATCATAATTCACTTTGCACAGTTTGTTTAAATCAAGTGTTGGTTTCTCAGGAGAACAGTGTAGTACGTTGTGATGTTACCTGTAGTGCACGGGCAGCTCCTCCCGCGTAATGACTCCCAGTTTGATGTGCTCCAAGCTGGGAGAAAGAGAGGCCTGGTGGAGGGACACGGTGATCTTCTCCTGGTAGCGGTCAATGTCTTTCACTCCAGCTGCAGAACAAGAAAGCACAGAGCTTTGTCTGTCATCCATCTGGATAGACCAAAAGAGCAAAGACCTCACAGAAGAAATCAGGTTTTGGTGTTTTATGAGCTCTGGATTTCAAGTGGGCAATCTGACTGGTAAGTGTGTCAGTCACGCACAAATACTCGATGACTGCTTTTCTTACAACATGCAGTCATATGTAAAACAAGGTCCGGTTCAAGAAAGAGAGAGGGATCACTGTCATCCACATTTCTAGCTCATGGAGTCTAAAGTCCAGCAGAATCTCCACAATCCATACAAGCATTCATATTAGCATCTTTCAGTGGAGCTAACCAAGCATTCATAGCAAAAACAACCTGTTATTAAAAAATAAAATACAGCACAAGGCGCTGCATTGGTGGGGGCGTGTTGTATGCGCTTATCAGATGCAAAGCACTGCAGAGCGGTTGATATTGCTAGGAGGGAGGTTTTTACGCTGAAAATATGGCGGCCCTCATCATCTTCCGTCTTGATGATCACAAGGTAAAAACAGTAGAATCTGATTAGTGCAATGTCCGATTATGTCACACTACTTTGCAGTAAAATATGACTCTTCCCCGCCTCACAACAATGTTGCTTTGTTTTACCTTATTTCATTTTTTGCAGAAGCCCTTTGCAGTGGCATCCCCCACCGTGCCAACACATTGGTCTTATTGAAATGAGTGAGGGAGCTGAACTTTCTACACTGTGCTCATGCTGGTCTGAACAAGGCTTTGTGCACTGCAAAACAATTTAATGCCTTCTGAAAAGAGCTGTGGTAAATGATACTGGGACACTGATGAAGGTGATGAAACCCCAACTGAAAACTGCATGATAGAAAAAATGGTCAACCTGTAATAACTTTAGGGAACACAAGCCAGCTTCATCTTTATGTAGACCTTGTGTAAAGCTTAAGTCTCACCCACCAAAAGCCAAAAAAGACACTAACCTCTGATGAAGTCCCCAATCTGGTAGTAGGACAGAGGATCATCGTGGTTCCCAGTGGAGGGAATTTCTCTGATGTGACATAGAGCCTGAAAGTAGAAAAGAAAACATATTTAGTTACATTTTGGGGGACATTTTAGTCTTTAATAAACAACAATAGCACAGAGTCTGGAGAGGTTTGGGGAGCAGAAGGAGGATGTCAGCTTTTGGACTAGTTTAGAAGAGGAAACAAGATGATTACATAGCATTGTGAAAAAAAGAGTTCGAGGAATTGTTTTGAAGGGAACTGCACTGTGTTTCCTGCTCATCCAGAGTTGCAGACGTGCATTTTTTAAGTCTATCGCATTCATTTAAAAGGTATGATGGATGAGGAGCTTTGCATAGTTTAGATATGCCTCCAAACGAGGAGTATAGGACTGTGACTTGCTGCCACTCCAACTGCTCCCTCTGAACCAAGATTCTCAGAGAGCAAATATCAGTCACATTAAGGTCACAGCAGGGTATTCACCAGTCATGTCAGTCATGATGCTTTGCTTACAGATCTCAACCTGTGAGACAGACGGGTGACTGAGAAACTGAAAAATGAGTGGAGAAACAAAAGGGCAATGCTCCCATCAAAGGGGCACGAGGGGTCACTGAATGTTTTGATGATTATGAAAATGATATCTTCCCTTTATTTTGTCCCCCGTCTGGACATTGAAAGACACATCATGTAATCCCACTGCCAGTCACTAAGGGACTCACAGAACCGCACAGTTGGCACTAGCTGTGGCTGGCTAACTGACAATCCAAGACTTCTCTCTCTATAATGGTAGACTAATTTTTTTTTCTTTTTCTTTTGATCTGTGACAAAATTCACGACATGGTTCATTTGCATTCACTTATTTTAGCTTGTAAACCCACAGACAACTCCAGGTCTTCTATGTCTCTCTTCAGGCCTCCTGCCATGCACAGCAGAGTGAGGAAGAAGCCGTATTCTCTTATGTTGTTGATCCTCCCCACCACGATGTCTCCTCTTTCCAAGTCCCTGTACAGCATGGATCGTCTCTCCTCATACGACACCTCCATGAACAACTCCACCGGTGGCATGATGGCATAGGGCTCTGGGGAGAGCACAGGCGGAAAACTGAATCAATCCCTGAATGTACTGAGAGTATGTCCACATTAAGCAGCCTAAATTTAAAAAAAAAAAAAAAAATTTTCTCTCTCTTTTAGCCCTTCATTTACACTAAGCTGCCATTTGTGGAGAATGAAGCTTTTCCAAAACAGTCTCCAGAGTGAAAAAAATCTTAAAACGCCAGTTATGTGTGCGAGTGAGGATGAGGAAAACTGAGCTTTTTCACACTCATGATTGGGGGACTGTGTGGTTTAGGAAACCAACCACCTCTTCCCTCTAACTTCCTCTGTGATCACTCATTATAGATGCCAGTATAGCTGTTTACATATGACAGCTGCTGTCATTAACATGTAGCTTACCATAAAATAGTGACCTGACTTGCACCTCAGCAAAGTAGCTTTGTAATGAATGTGTGCTTAACAGATACAAGCGACAATCGAATAACTACTATAATCGGTATTCTTTTGTCTGACACAGAAACAAAAAATATGTAAATAAGCTGCAACAATTAGTCAATTAACAAATACTCAATCAAAAGTAAATTCACTGGCAACTATTTTAGATAAGTGAATAATTATTGTTGTATTTTTTTTCTTTTAATAGCTGGTTCCAGCTTCACACAAACCATTTGGCCCTGTTTTTTGTCATGCATATGTTTAGGTGTCTTGACAACACAACTGGGCTAAAGACACATATAACAGGCATCTCTCATTATTTTCTGACATATTATAGACAACAAAAAGTAAAAGGTTGTTGATGAAGATCGATAATTGATAGTTGTGGCCCTCATGAGCACAATTCTATTTAAATTTGGCTGTATGACAAAAAACAGTAGTGGCAAACAAGGAGAGAAGGAGGGGACTGAACACTGGTTTAATAAGCTGAGAGCTCAACATTATAGTCAAGCAAAGATTTGATCTTTTCCAGCTGAAAAGAGGCGAAAAACGAGCGTTTACACAGGACTGAGTGGATGCACATTAACATCTAACAAAAACCGTATTCTAAACATTTGACAGTTTAGTGTGGATGGAGCATGAGATATGCGGTCAAACCAACACCGACCTGCAGCGTCCTCCTCCGCCTCGTGCTCTTCTTCTTGAAGAGTGGCGGTCTTCCATGCTGGACAGAACAGGATGTCAGCCTTCCTGGCAATGAACTGCTCTACAAGGGGGCTGCCCTGATCTTCACCCCTGCTGCACAAAAAACATCAACATTCAACAGTAGCTCTTAAAATATTCTTTTGACAAACTAATAGTGGTCTAATTCACACCTTGTGGCCAAATACATAGAGAAATACAATCACGCAATAGAAAAAGTTGTATGACTCGACACCGTCAGCAATGACTTAATTGGAGGTAACATTTGGATTCAGACCTTCATCAGCCAGCAAATTCACTATATGAAAGAGGAACATCTTTATTTTAAAGCAAAAGACTGCAACATCCAGTCAGAAGGGGAAACAAATTGTGAACCTGAGATAATTACACTGTCAACGATTGACTAAAACAACCTTAAAATGATTTATATTGAAAACAGGGATTCTGAGGGATTTTATACCAATATCAACTAGAATTATCTATTATTATAGCACAATTTTTACAGTTCTTGCTAGCAATATATAACAATAATTATAATGATATAATGAGTCAATTAATGCAACCTGCATAAACAACATAAGATGGACGGATGCACTAACCAATTAAAAATGATTAATTTGTTTAACTTTATTTAAGTAGAAGCAATCAGATTAAAAAACATTAGTGATAATAGCAGACAAGAAAAAATATTCAAGAGCTTCATAATGGAATCTAAGACTTTTTTGTCATGAGTGAATTCAATGCTGTTTAAGACTTTTCAAGACCTGCAGAAAATAATTGCTATAACTGCAGCCTTATATCTATATGAGGGCAACAATATGTCAAAATCCATAGAATATAAAACTAAACAAAAGAACTGATGGGTGAGATTCTTTACATCTAGAAGAGATGGAGAAATAGGAGGAGATTGTACAATAATAATTATAAGAATCAGAATCAGCTTTATTAGCCAAGTATGTTTGTGCATACAAGGAATTTGATTCTAGTATCTAGTGGCTCACACACTACACATTACCAATAACAATGTCCGGATCAACCAGTTTCTGAAGTTCTAAACAAGGAAACATGTGGTGCAGGTATGGAAGAATGCAAGGACTGCTGAAATAAATACAGGTAACGCAATGCAAGTTACTTGATATACATAAAGTAGGTGGTTATATATAATATATGCATGAATGTGTATGTACAATATACACAGCTTGCTTCTATTTATATTTGACAAGTAGTGGAGCACATGTGTATGTTACTGCACAATATGAGTTGAGTTTTAGTATTACACAGTTGTGGCACAAATCTCACACACAATTTGAAAATATCTTCATAACGTTAACGTGAAACAAAACATACATAACCATCTAAAGAGAAATTTCTAGATACTCATGACACAAGGGGAGCTTTAGTGGATTTCTGTGAAAGCCACATGTGAAGCTAAAGCTAGAGGGTAAAAAAGTCTGCCTTACCTTTCATTCGTGGCCTTGCACAAGTCAGACACCACAGCTTGGAAGTCTGGGTTTTCTGTTTGTTCACATTTCAGTTTGTTGAACAAGGACTCTCCATGATACGTGAGGCATTGCCTCAACAAGTCTCTATCCATTCTGTTTTCACAGGACTGCAGTCACATTATTAAATAAGTCAGTTACGATTTAGCTGTTAGCAACATTTAGCAAATGTGGTATTCATCTTGCGGTAGACAGACATTTTTTTAAACCACAAAGCACTGCAGTGTAACAGATCTGTGTGCAAAGTTGCGAAATGTTCAGTTCTTTAGAGGGCACGGAGAGGAATACACCCTAAATTAAATAACAGCGTTGCTCAGTGTTGTTTAGCTAGCTGTAGCCTATAGCAAAACAAACGCTAGAGTCAAGCTAACACTCCCGCACTGGATTTCTGTGGTTTGTTATCTTCGTAAAATTTCACAATATTGCGAGGGTTTTTCATCTGCGATGTCCCTTCGTTTTCCGTAAGATAAAACAATATCGATTTAACTGCACACAGTTTAGCTACAGCAGCAGCGTTAACAGCAATGGACGAGTGAGCCTCCGAGGTGTGTGTTACACAGAATCTGTCCGGAGAAACAAGCTCCATTTAGGAACCATAGTGACCTTTGATTTGTTTGATTAATTTTCTGCTTATTTTTCTTTGACGTAAAATCATACAATGCCTGTCCATATAGTGTATTTATGAACAATTAATAAAGCAGTATTGTAAGGCAAGTTTACATATGTAGCACCTTTAAACAACAAGAGCCATCCATATTAGCATGTCAGACTTTGACAGGGTAAATGGAAAAAATACCAAGTTCAATACATGGTTTTACTTATTAAAGCTAATTAAGCTGGCCTAGTTCTCAATTTGTTTGGTTTGTGATCCTTTAAAACAAAAGAAAGTCAACTCATGATCCCGTATCAAAGTTGACATATTTCTATGATCTGTGAGCACTTCAATTTAAACAACTAAGAGGAATCAAATTAAAAGGGAAAAATTATCGTCCTGAAACTATACATAATTTGAAGCAGAACTTTTCATATATATTTGTAAATTTGTTTGTTTATTCATCAATGCAGTAATTTGATTTTAAAAAAAGAGTGTAAAATTCAAATAAATTCAAAATCAAATGGTAAGATATATCAGCTACATTATACAATAGTACCTCCTCTTTGCCTCCTTCCCCAGAGGGAGGAGCCAGGAGGTCTGTTGGTCACAATCCAAGGACATTGAACCCTGACCTTATTCAGGCCATAGACGTTCACAGCCAAACTGCAAAAAAATATAGCATACGCTTTCTTTATAATCCCCTCAAACACAGACATGAGTAATGAAATCTTTACATTTACCAGTCGTATTTCTCTTGGGATCCTGTTTGTGATGCCAATTTGTGATGGAAACCTTTTGAGCTGCTGGAAGATGTCTAAAGCATTTATTGACACTTGATTGAGGAGAACAGAGATAACACCAGAGCAGTTAACACGATGTGATGCCACCAATTCTGTTCTCCCTCTCGAGTGTATTTAAACCCAAGCTAAACTCACATAACTCTAGCACATGTGTGAAGATTCTATTGGGTACCAACACCTAAACAAAGAATCACATTGGAGACAGTCTGTTTCTGAACTGAAGCTCCTGTGTTATGCCCTTGTAAAACCTGTTTGACAACCGTATGGTTTTATGTGGGTAGGAGCCCATTAATTGCAAAGGTATTTGCACTGGAGAAAACTCCGCAGTGTTGGTGTACTTTCCTTTTTATGGAATTCCAGTCATGTGAAACCAGTTAAAGTGGTTCTAAAACCAAAAAGATACTCTTTGTTTCACAGCAGCATCATTGAGCGTTTTTATGCCAAGTTAAAATGTAGTGCAGTTTGGCTTCCAAAGATTTCCATCTCTTTGCCCTACTTTTTGCTTACTTTCTGATGAACCAGATACAGCAAAGGTTAATTCATGTCTACATTAACTTATTAATTTAAGATCAGAAGGAAATGCTGTTCAAAGGTCCTTCTACACAGCAAACATTGCAAAAATAAGTAATTGCAACTGTGATAATTAATTTTTAAAAATTTTTTTTAAAAATGTTAATATTTGCTTATTTCCCAGTTTTCTATTATAGTAAAAACATTTTGGAGTTTTTGACTGTTGTTCAGATGAAAAAAAAATGTATTCTAAATATTGAATTGTGTACACAGAATTTCATTTTATTACAGGCAGATTTTGGTGAAAGCATTTTAAATAACTTCACAGTTATTGCACAAAAATTATTAACTGCCACTGTGAGTTATTAGCACTTTGCAGTTGATGTAGTCATCCTCCTCACGTGGACATTAGAGCCTAATATTATTGTCGTAATCTTTATTCCCCTCCAAGTTGTATCACTATTTAGCAAACTGCATCAAGATTGTTGCTTGTTTAAAAATTTGAATACAATTTGAATGTAAAATCTTAATCATAAGGTTGTGGTGCCTTATGTGTTCCTACAGCCACATTCTGTTTTAGTAATCCGTATTATATGTGTTGAACTTAAACACATCCCATCCCTAAACACTTACTAATGAACTGTAAATGTACTTGGTTTAAGCAGTTCACATTTCTTGGCTAAAGCTTACACAATATGAACTGTCATCCTCTGAGAAAAGAAAGAGAAATAATGTCGCTGATGAAAAACATTTGAACAAAGACCCAGATGTGTGAAGACTATATCAAATCTAACCAGTCATGACTTACTAAAAGCAATTGCACTAATTGCCAATAATTGTTAAAGAACTGTGTGGTGTAAGGTCACTGCAGATTTTTTCAGTTGTATCATGTGTTTTATAATTTTGTTTGTGGTAACCTATATTTTGTAAACGTTTGTCTCTGGCCTTACCTGGTTTTTCAGGTTATATGAAAGTAGCCCCTATCACCAGTACCTTGTCACTCCTTCTGTGGCTGAGGGAGGAGCAATTCACA
This sequence comes from Seriola dumerili, assembly GCF_002260705.1. Classification (NCBI taxonomy): domain Eukaryota; kingdom Metazoa; phylum Chordata; class Actinopteri; order Carangiformes; family Carangidae; genus Seriola; species Seriola dumerili. Next base: position 11,975,023 of record NW_019174257.1, read on the forward strand.
AACTAAGTACAACATGCAATCACAGAAGAAATACCTGTCTGTAACTGGAGGAGTGAAGAGCAACACCAGTCATCATGGAAAGAAAAATCCTTTGCTTGATGTTTTTGCTTGGATATTTTCATGCTTCCTCTGGACAAAGTAAGTATTCATTACAAGTCATTTAAAAGTGATAATTTCATGACTTTGGTTGTTTGTATCTTATGATATGTAATTTGGATGAGAGTAGACAGAACACTAGTAGTAGGAGTATTTCCAGAATATTCAAACCTTAACAATAGTAAGTAAGAAAGTTTTATCTTTGGCTGTATGTTTTTGCCTGCTGTTGATTTCGTTTTCAAATACTATTAATTGTTGCCCAATTAGAAAAATTTGCGTAATTTCCACAGTGTAAATTGCTGTAAGAAAGCCCAGACTACAACAATTACACAGTTAGTAAATGTGTTTATTTGTTGTTAGAAGTTACAACACATTTATTATAAACGTGAACACAATTATGACTGTTGGCTTAAACCATCTTAAAATTAAAGTTATCAAAATTTTAATAAAAACATAAACATCATCATTACTTGATTAAAATAAGGTAGTATAGAGCCGATTCATTAGCTTTGGTTTACTTCCAAGAGGGCATTTGATGCTTGAATGGGTTTCTGTCATGGACAATGGAGAATCATAAACAAGAGCACAAACATAAATCCTGGCTGGCAGAAAGCATCAGGTGCCACTCTCTCCCCTTGAGCTGAAAACGTTATCATTTGTACATTGTAGCAATATTGGTTTAATAGCATTTTTAGACACAAACCTAAAATTGCAAAATATAATATCTGATTGTAATTAATTCAAAAATCTAAAAAGCATTCATTCCATGTTAAAGGTGCATATAAAACAACAAATCACATATAAAACAGTAAAACTCATCAACCTCAGTCAAGATCAGGTTATCAGTAACGCATTGTACTGTGTCAGTAGTTAGGCTCAAGTATAGGCCAGAGAAATCACCAAAGTATTTCATGTGATTGCTTCTCTGAAATTCCAAAAATGCACTTGCAGGTACAACTACTGGCTCAAGCACGACTACTGTTGGCTCAACAACAATTGTTGGCTCAACGACAACTGCTGGCTCAACAACAACTACAGGACCAATGACCACAACTGCTGGCTCAACTACCACTGCTAGCTCAACAACAACTGCTGGCTCAACAACCACTGCTGGCTCAACGACAACTTCAGGACCAACTACCACAACTGCTGCCACAACGACAACTGCTGGCTCAACAACAACTACAGGCCCAATGACCACAACTGCTGGCTCAACTACCACTGCTGGCTCAACAACAACTACAGGCCCAATGACCACAACTGCTGGCTCAACTACCACTGCTGGCTCAACAACAACTACAGGCCCAATGACCACAACTGCTGGCTCAACTACCACTGCTGGCTCAACAACAACTACAGGCCCAATGACCACAACTGCTGGCTCAACTACCACTGCTGGCTCAACAACAACTACAGGCCCAATGACCACAACTGCTGGCTCAACTACCACTGCTGGCTCAACAACAACTACAGGCCCAATGACCACAACTGCTGGCTCAACTACCACTGCTGGCTCAACAACAACTACAGGCCCAATGACCACAACTGCTGGCTCAACTACCACTGCTGGCTCAACAACAACTACAGGCCCAATGACCACAACTGCTGGCTCAACTACCACTGCTAGCTCAACATCAACTGCTGGCTCAACAACCACTGCTGGCTGAACGACAACTTCAGGACCAACTCCCACAACTGCTGCCACGACCACTGCTGGCTCAACGACAACTACAGGACCATCTACCACAACTGCTGCCACAACGACAACTGCTGGCTCAACGACAACTACAGGACTAGCTACCACAACTGCTGGCTCAACAACAACTACAGGACCAACTACCACAATTGCTGCTGCAACGACAACTGCTGGCTCAACAACAACTACAGGACCAGCCACCACAACTGCTGCCACAACGACAACTGCTGGCCCAACGACAACTACAGGACCAACTACCACAATTGCTGCTGCAACGACAACTGCTGGCTCAACAACAACTACAGGACCAGCCACCACAACTGCTGCCACAACGACAACTGCTGGCCCAACGACAACTACAGGACCAACTACCACAATTGCTGCTGCAACGACAACTGCTGGCTCAACAACAACTACAGGACCAGCCACCACAACTGCTGCCACAACGACAACTGCTGGCCCAACGACAACTACAGGACCAACTACCACAATTGCTGCTGCAACGACAACTGCTGGCTCAACAACAACTACAGGACCAGCCACCACAACTGCTGCCACAACGACAACTGCTGGCCCAACGACAACTACAGGACCAACTACCACAATTGCTGCTGCAACGACAACTGCTGGCTCAACAACAACTACAGGACCAGCCACCACAACTGCTGCCACAACGACAACTGCTGGCCCAACGACAACTACAGGACCAACTACCACAATTGCTGCTGCAACGACAACTGCTGGCTCAACAACAACTACAGGACCAGCCACCACAACTGCTGCCACAACGACAGCTGCTGGCTCAACGACAACTACAGGACCAACTACCACAATTGCTGCTTCAACGACAACTGCTGGCTCAACAACAACTAGAGGCTCAACGACAACTACAGGACCAACTACCACAATTGCTGCTGCAACGACAACTGCTGGCTCAACGACAACTTCAGGACCAACTACCACAACTGCTGCCACAACGACAACTGCTGGTTCAACGACAACTACAGGACCAACTACCACAATTGCTGCTGCAACGACAACTGCTGGCTCAACGACAACTTCAGGACCAACTACCACAACTGCTGCCACAACGACAACTGCTGGTTCAACGACAACTACAGGACCAACTACCACAATTGCTGCTGCAACGACAACTGCTGGCTCAACGACAACTTCAGGACCAACTACCACAACTGCTGCCACAACGACAACTGCTGGTTCAACGACAACTACAGGACCAACTACCACAATTGCTGCTGCAACGACAACTGCTGGCTCAACGACAACTTCAGGACCAACTACCACAACTGCTGCCACAACGACAACTGCTGGTTCAACGACAACTACAGGACCAACTACCACAATTGCTGCTGCAACGACAACTGCTGGCTCAACGACAACTAGAGGCTCAACGACAACTACAGGCCCAGCTACCACAACTGCTGCCCCTCCCACAACTTCAACACCAACCCCCACAACGGCTGCCCCTACCACAACAACTTCAACACCAACTACCACACCTGCTGCACCTAACACAACAACTTCAACACCAACTACCACACCTACTGCACTTAAAACA
>NW_019174257.1:11978418-12055258 GCF_002260705.1 Seriola dumerili
TGACTAAAACAACCTTAAAATGATTTATATTTGAAAACAGATTCTGAGGATATATACCAATATCAACGTAGAATTATCTATTATTATAGCACAATTTTTACAGTCTTGCTAGCAATAATATAACAATATAATTAGTAATGATATAATGAGTCAATTAATGCAACCTGCATAAAAACAACTAAGATGGTACGGATGCACCTAAACCAATTGAAAAAATGAATTAATTTGTTAACTTTATTTTAAGGTAGAAGCATCAGATAAAAAACATTGTGATAATACAGACAAGAAAAAAATATTCAAGAGCTTCATAATGGATCTAAGATTTTTTGTCATGACGTGAAATTCAATGCTGTTAAGGACTGTTTCACTGAGAACCTGCAGAAAATAATTGCTATAACTGCAGCCTTATTCTAATATGAGGGCAACAATATGTCAAAATCATAGAATATAAACTAAACAAAAGAACTATGGGTGAGATTCTTTACATCTAGAAGAGATGAGAATAGGGAGAGATTTGTACAATAATAATTTATAAGAATCGAAATCAGCTTTTATTAGACAAGTATGTTTTTGTTCATACAAGGAATTTGATTCTAGTATCTAGTGGCTCACACACTACACATTACCATAAACAATGTCCGGATCAACCAGTTCTGAAGTTCTAAACAAGGAAACATTTGTTTGGTGCAGGTATGAAGAATGCAGGACTGCGGGTGAAATAAATACAGGTAACGCAATGCAAGTTACTTGTATACATTAAAGTAGTTGTTAATATATTAAGTACATATGCATGAATTGGTGATGATACAATATACACATTGCCTTCTATTATATTTGACAAGTAGTGGAGCAATGTGTATGTTACTTGCACAATATGAGTTGAGTTTTAGTATTACACAGATTGTGGCCACAAATACTCCACACACAATTTGAAAAATATCTCATTAACGTTAACGTGAAACAAAACAACATAACCATCTAAAGAAGAAATTTCCTAGATACTCATGACACAAGGGGAGCTTAGTGGATTTCTGTGCAAAGCGCGAGCATGTGAGCTAAAAGCTAGAGGGGTAAAAGTCTGCCGCTTACCTTTCATTCGTGGCCTTGCACAGAGTCAAGACACCACAGCTTGAAGTCTGGTTTTCTGTTTGTTCACATTTCAGTTTGATTGAACAAGGACTCCCATGATACGTGCAGCATGTGCCTCAACAGTCTCTATCCATTCTGTTTTCACAACTGCAGTTCAACATTAGTAAATAACTTCAGTTACGATTTACTGTTCTAGCGAACCATTTAGCAAATGGGTATTGCATCTTGCGTACAACATTTTTTTTAAAACCACAAAGCACTTGCAGTGTAAACAGATCTGTGTGGCGAAAATTGCGAAATGTTCAGTTCTTTAGAGGGCAGGAGAGAATTGACACCCTAAATTAACATACCAGCGTGCTCAGTGTTGGTATAGCTAGCTGTAGCCTATAGCAAAACAAACGCTAAGAGTCAAGCTAAACACCTCCGCACTGGATTTCTGTGGTTTTATCTTTCGTAAAATTTCACAAATTGCGAGGGTTTTTCATCTGCGCATGTCCCTCGTTTCCGTAAGATTAAAACAATATCCGATTTAACTGCACACAGTTTAGTACAGCAGCAGGCGGTACAGCAATGGACAGTGAGCCTCCGAGGTGTGTGTTACACAGGAATCTTCCGGAAGAAGAAACAAGCTCCATTTAGGAAACCATCAGTGACCTTGATTGGTTTGATTAATTTTCTGCCTTATTTCTTGGACGTAAAAATCATACCAATGCCTGTCCATATAGCTGTATTTATGAACCAATTAATAAAGCAGTATGTAGGGCAAGTTTACAGTAGTAGCACTTTAAACAACAAAGCCATCCATATTAGCATGTTCAGACATTTGACCAGGTGAATGGAAAAAATACCAAGTTTCAATACATGGTTTACTTATTAAAGCTAATTAAGCTGGCCTAGTCTCAATTTGTTTGGTTTGTGATCCTTTTAAAAACAAAAGAAAGTCAACTCATTGATCCCGTATCCAAAGTTGACATATTTCTATTGATCTGGTGAAGCACCTTCGAATTTAAACAACTAAGAGGAATCAAATAAAAGGCGAAAAATTATCGTTCCTGAAACTATACATAATTTGAAGCAGAACTTTTCATATATATTTGTAAATTTGTTTGTTTATTCATCGAATGCAGAATTTGATTTAAAAAGAGTGTAAAAATTCAAAAATAAATTCCAAAATCAAATGGTAGATATATCAGCTACATTATACAATAGTTACCTCTCTTTGCCTCCTTCCCCAGAGGCGAGGGAGCCAGGAGGTCTGCTTGGTCACAATCCAAGGACATTGAACCCTGACCTTATTCAGGCCAGAGACCGTTCACAGCCAAGTTTTGTTGATGGAAACCTTTTGAGCTGCTGGAAGATGTCTAAAGCATTTATTACACTTGATTGAGGGAGAACAGAGGATTAACACCAGAGCAGTTAACACGATTTTGATGCCACCAATTCTGTTCTCCCTCTCTGAAGGTATTTAAACCCAAGCTAAAACTCACATAACTCTAGCACAGTGTTAAATTCATATGCGTACCAACACCTAAACCAAAGGAAGAATCACATTGGAACAGTTGTTTTTCTGAACTGAAGCTCCTGTGTTATGCCCTTGTAAACCTGTTTACAACCGTATGGTTTATGTGGCGTAGGACCCCATTAAATTGCAAAGGTAGTTGGCACTGGAAGAAAAACTCCGCAGTGTTGGTGCTGTTTACTTTCCTTTTATGAATTCCACAGTCATGCGTGAACCAGTTTTAAAGTGGTTCTAAAACCAAAAAGATACTCTTTGTTTTCACAGCGCCAGCAATCATGCAGCGGTTTTTATGCCAAGTTAAAATGTAGTGCAGTTGGACTTCCAAAGATTTCTCATCTCTTTGCCCTACTTTTTGCTACTTTGATTTGAAACCAGAAACAGCAAAGGGTTAAATTCATGTCTACATTAACTTATTAATTTAAGATTCAGAAGGAAATGCTGTTCAAAGGTCCTCTCTACACAGCAAAACATTGCAAAAATAAAGTTTAATTGCAACTTGATAATTAATTTTTAAAAAAAATTTTTCAAAAAATGTTAATATTGCTTATTTCCCAGTTTCTATATAGTAAAACATTTTGGAGTTTTTGACTGTTGTTCAGATGAAAAAACAATGTCATTCTAAATATTGAATTGTGATACACAGAATTTCATTTTTATTACAGGCAAGATTTTTGGTTGAAGCATTTTAAATAACTTCCCACATTATTTGCACAAAAATTATTAACTGCCACTGGAGTTATTAGCACTTTGCCCAGTTGATGTAGTCAGTCCTCCTTCACGTGGACATGTTAGAGCCTAATATTATTGTCGTACTTTATTCCCCTCCAAGTTGTATCACTATTTAGCAAAACTGCATCAAGATTGTTGCTTGTTAAAATTTTGGAAATACAATTTGAATGTACAATCTAAATCAATAAGGTTGTTGTGCCTTATGTGTTCCTACACCACATTCTTGTTTTAGTAATCCGTGATTATATGGTGTTTGAACTTAACACATTCCCATCCCCTAAAACATCTTACTAATGAACTGTAAATGTTACTTGTTTAAGCCATTTCACATTTCTTGGCTAAAGCTTACACAATATGAACTGTTCATCCTCTGAGAAAAGAAAGAGAAATAATGTTTTCTCGCTGGATGAACAAAACATTTTGACAAAAGGACCCAGATGTGTGAAGACTATATCAAATCTAACCCAGTCATGACTTACTTTTTAAAAAATATCTTTTTAATAAAAAAAAAAAAAAGCAATTGCACTAATTGCCTAATAATTGTAAAGAACTGTGTGGTGTAAGGTCGCACTGCAAGATTTTTTTCAGTTGAATTCATGTGTTTATAATTTTGTTTGTGTAAACCTATATTTGTAAACGTTTGTCTCTGGCCTTACCTGTTTTGCAGGTTATATTGAAAGTACCCCTATCACCAGTACCTGTCCTCCCCTTCTGTGGCTAGGGAGGAGCAATTCACAAAACTAAGTACAAACATTGCAATTCACAAAGAAATACCTGTCTGTAACTGGAGGAGTGAAGAGCAAACCATCATCATGAAAGAAAAATCTTTGCTTGTGTTTTGCTTTGGATATTTTTCATTGCTTCCTCTGGACAAAAGTAAGTATCATTACAAGTCATTTAAAACGTGATAATTTTCATGACTTTGGTTGTTTGTACTCTTATGATATGTATTGGATGAGAGTAGACAGAACAACCTAGTAGTAGGAGTATTTTCCAGAATATTTCAAACGCTTAACAAATAGTAAGTAAGAAAGTTTTATTCTTTGGCTGTATGTTTTTTGCACTGCTGTTGATTTCGTTTTCAAATACTATTAATTGTGCCCAATTAGAAAAATTTGCGAATTTTCCACAGTGTAAATTTGCTGTAAGAAAGCCGCAGACTACACAATTACCACAGTAGTAAATGTGTTTATTTTGTGTTAGAAGTTACAACACATTTATTATAAACCGGTGACACCAATTCATGACTGTTGTCTTAAACCATCTTAAAATTAAAGTTATCAAAAAATTTGAATAAAAACATAAAAATCATCATTTACTTGATTAACAATAAGGTAGTATAGAGAAGCCGATTCATTAGCTTTGGTTACTTCCAAAGGCATTTGATGCCTTGAATAGGTTTCTGCATGGAACAATGGAAATCATAAACAAGAGCCACAAACATAAATCCTGGCTGCAGAAACATCAGTGCCCAACTCTCTCCCCTTGAGCTGAAAACGTTTATCATTTGTTACATTGCTAGCAATATTGGTTAATAGCATTTTTAGACACGCAAAACCTAAAATTGCAAAATATAAATCTGATTGTAATTTAACTTCAAAATCTAAAAGCATTCATTCCATGTTAAAGCGTCATATAAAAACAACAAATCACAATATAAAAAACAGTAAAACTCATCAAGCCTCATCAAGATCAGGTTATCAGTTAACGCATTGTACTGTTGTCAGTGGTTAGGCTCAAGTATAGGCCAGAGAAATCACGCAAGTACTTTCATTAGATTGCTTCTCTGAAATTCCAAAATGCACTTGCAGGTAACAACTACTGGCTCAGCACGACTACTGTTGGCTCAACAACAATTGTTGGCGTCAACGAACAATGCTGGCTCAACAACAACTACAGGGACCAATGACCACAACTGCTGGCTCACTACCACTGGCTAGCTCGAACAACAAACTCGGCTGGCTCACAACCACCGGCTGGCTCAACGACAACTTTCAGGACCAACTACCACAACTGCGGCCACGACACTGCCTCAACGACAACTCCAGGGCTCAACAACAACTACTAGGACCAGCCACCCCACAGGACTGCTGCCACAACGCCACCCCAACTGCTGGAGCTCAACGACAAACGTACAGGACCAAATACCCACAAACTGCTGCCACAACGACAACTGGCGGCCTTTCTCAACGACAACTACAGGACGACTCTACTCTCAACGACAACTGATGCTCACGACAAACTGCTGTCAATGACAACGACAGGAGCAACTACCACAACTTGCTGCCACAACGAACCACTTGCTGTGCTTCAACGACAACTCCAAGGCTCAACAACAACTACTTAGGACCAGCCACCACAAACTCGTGCCACAACGACAACTGCTGCTCAACGACACTACCACAAATGCCTTGCCCACAACGACCAACTGCTTGGCTCAACGACAACTACAGTGACTACTACCACAACTGCTTGTGCTCAACGACCAAATGCTGGTCTCAAACCAACAACTACCCAGGACCAACTACCACAACTCTTGCCCACGACCACTGCTGGCTCAACACAACCTCCAGCTCAACGGACGAACTTACAGCGACTAGCTACCACAACTGCTGCCACAACGACCACTTTGGCGCTCAACGACAAATCCAGGGGCTCAACAACAACTACAGGGACCAGGCCACCACAACTGCTGCCACAACGACACTGTGCTCAACGACACTACAGGACTAGCTACCCACAACTGCTGCCACAACGACAGCTCTGGCTCAACGAACAGCTGGCTGGCTCACGACAACTACAGGACCAACTACCACAACTTGCTGTCTCAACGACATCTGGCTCAACGACAACTACAGCGACCAACTACCACAACTGCTGCAACAAACGACCACTGTTGGCTCAACGAAACAAATCCAGGCTTCAAACAGACAACTACTGCCAGGACCTAGCTACACAACTCTGCTCAACAACACAGATGCTGCGTCTCACACTAAATCTACAGGGACTAGCTCCACACCTGTCTGGCTCCAACAACAACTACTAGACCAACTACCACAACTGCATGCAACAACGACCACGTTGGCTCAACGACAAATCCAGCTCAACAACAAACTAACATGACCAGCCACCACAACGCTGCCACAACGACAGCCGCTGCTCCAACGACAACCTACAGACTAGCTACCACCAACTTGCTGCCACAACCGACAGCTGCTGTGCTCAACGGACAACTACAGACTAGCTACCACAACTGCTGGCTCAACACAACTTACAGGAGCCGGACACCCACAAACTGCTGCTCTCAAACGACAACTGGGCTAGGCTCAACAACAACTACAGGACCGACTCATCTTCTGGCTCACGCAAACTGCTGTCTACGACAACCTGCATGACAACTAAGCAATACACAACTTGCGCACACGACACTTGCTGGCTCAACGACCAATTCAGGACCAATCCACAACATCTGCCACAACGACCACTCTGGCATCAACGACAACTCCAGGCTCAACAACAACTAACAGGACCAGCCACCACAACGCTGCACACGACCACTTGCTGGTCAACGGACAACTTCAGGACCAACACCACAACTGCTGCACAACGACCACTGCTGGCTCAACGACAACTTCCAGGCTCAACAACAACTACAGGACCAGCCACCACAACTGCTGCCACCAACGACAACCTGCTCGCCATGACTCAACGACAACTACAGAGACCACTACCACAAATGCTGGCCCCTCACACCTTCAACACACAAGTCGCTCACACAACACTTCATACAGCTACGACCATCTTATCCCTGATCACAACTTCACCCAGAGGCTCCCACACAATCATACAACCAGTACCACAACACTGTCCCATCCAAAACACACAACTTCAACACCAACCACCAACAACTAGCTACCCCTACCACAAACAAACTCAAACAGCAACCACCTACAACTAGTGCCTCGCCAACCAACACAACTCACACACCTCCCCTACGCACAACTCCCACCAACCCACACTGCTGCCCTAAACACTCAACACCATACCTCCACTGCTCTACCACAACAACTCCAACACCACCACCACTGACCCTACCACAACACTTTCCACTACTTAACTTCCTACACAATTTCACCCATACCACCGACAACTCTACCCCTACACAACAACTTCAACACCAACGCCACAATACCCTAACTTAACACCACACCACAACTTGACTACCCTAACACAACTCAACACCACACCACAAACGCTGCCCCCTACAACCAACAACATTCAACCACCAACTACCACAACTGCTACCCCACACAACACTTCAACACCAAAACTACCACACCTGCTGCCCTAACACAAAAACTTCAACACAACTACCACACCTGCTGCCCCTAAAACACACACATAACACTGCTGCTAACACAACAACTTCAACACATCACAACTGCTGCCCCTACCACAAAACTTCAACACCAAACTACCATCAACATGACTACCCCTAACACAAAAACTTCAACACCAACTACCACACCTGCTCCCCTAACACAACAACTTACACACAACAACTACCACACCTGCTCCTCCGTAAACACAACAACTTCAACCACAACTACCACAACTCGTCAACACTTCAAGACACTACCACACTCTTCCTACACAACATTCAACACCAACTACACACGCTGCCCCTAACCACAACAACTTCAACACCAACTTAACCACCACTGCTGCCACCACAACTTCAACACAACACACCTGTCCCAACACACAACTTCACACCAACAAATGCTGCCCTACCACAACAACTAAAACATATCACACTCGCCCTACCAACATACTTCAACAACACCCTCCTGCCCCTAACACAAGACAACTTCAACACCAACTACCACACCTGCCGCCCCTAACACAACAACTACATACCAACTCCCCACACAACTTAACACCACAACACTGCTGCCCTAACACAACAACTTCAACCAATTAACAACTTCCTAACTAATCAACCTACCAACCGCTTCCGACACACCTCACTAACATTCCCACCACACAACTTCAAACACCAACATACCACACACCGCTCCCCTAAACACAAACTTCAACACCCAACTACCACAATCTCGTCCCCTACCACAACCAACTTCAACACCAACTACCACACCTGCTGCCCCTACCACAACAACCTCCACCAACTACCCCACAACTGCGCCCCTACCACAACAAACTTCAAACCAATCTCACCACACCTGTGACTACCCAACCTACACATTCAACACTTCCAACACCAATACCTACCAGCAACTGCTGCGCCCCCTACCACAACAACTTCAACACCAACTACCACAACTGCTGCCCCTACCACAACAACTTCAACACCAACTACCACACCTGCTGCCCCTAACACAACAACTTCAACACCAACTACCACACCTGCCCCTACCACAACAACTTCAACACCAACTACCACAACCCCTGGAGAAGGAACAACACCCCAAAGTAAGTGATTAAGTTTGAAACCAATTAAAAGTATATTAATCCAGCCATGAACTACAATTGAAGGGGTTCAAATGCAAAGAGCAAGGTGCTTAAAAAAAATCATAAAATGTCATCTGTATTCATTTGTTTAATCATTTGTAAACATATGCTTGCAAACTTAGAGTCACTGTAAGTAGTCAAATACTTCTTTAATGATGATGCCCTTTCATTACCTTTAAAGTTAGTAATGGAACCACAGTAAGTATTTCTTTAATTTAATTTCCACATTTAAAGTATTATTAATCTTTGCAGTCACATCATCAACGGCATTTCTCCAGATAAAGCTAACCTCCGTTGGTGAGCTAAGCAATGGAACCATCATTCAGCTTGTCGAAGAGGTATGTTAAACAGAAAATAACTTTGTTTTGTGAATTCTTTTAAGCCAACATTATTGTCAACACATATCCATAATACAAAAGGGTGGGGCAAAGGGAATGAGATAGATCCTCTGATGTCTATTCTCTGTGTTTTCTCTCCATATAGTTCTTGAGAGACCAGCTCCCGAATGGCACACTCCGTTCAGTCATCGTGAGAAACATTCAAAGGCTCAAAGTTGCGCCATAGAAGATTCATGTGGATGGAAACAGTTAAAAGTAAATATATAAATACAGTAATTCAAGGTTGTGAGGGTAGTATAGTTTTAACACAATATGAAGGGGCACATCAGTTCACCCCAACCATTCCCATCATATCTGGAAAGAAATGTTTCTTTTGAGTTTTTTGACTGTTTGAGCACAACACATCAAATGTCATGGTGCTGCCATTATCTACAATAGCTATTTCGAAAAGGACCTGGACTGCACTCCAGGTGTCAGAAAGTTTTTTTTTAAGTAAACACAGAGACTTGGATTTTAGCTTTCTTATATCAAATTAAATCAAAATTTTCCTATACTACACTCTTGACTGTATTTCCCAGGAATGTGAATAGTGGAGTTGTACATTTGACTAAGTGTGGAATTGTTTGCACAGTACAATGGGAAGCCCAAACCAAGAAATCTGATCTGTCAAAGAGACGGTGTTTAAGAGGAGTCAGTAATTGCCATGCTTTGTAACCGGAGAAGTGGCTCCCACGCTGACAAGCCTAGTAACCAGGAAACTTTTAAACTATGCTCATCGCTCACTACTCCCTTTCGTTACAAATAAATCTGGAAAAGCTTCACACAAACAACGTCAACAATAACCTTGGTGAGCACTTTAGGTCAAGTGTATGACTATTGTAACCCCGAATCTGAGAAGTGAAGGCTTTGTGAGAGTGTTACTGGCAGAATATACAGTTAATCTGTTTTGTTTTGTGACATTAAGAATTGCTCAATAAAGATTATATAAAAAGCACTGCTTGCTAGTTGGACAGTGTTGTGCTATAAAACAACACCTAAATACCTTATAAAAGGAGGAGACATTCTGTATGCAGATTAACCTTCCTTCTCAAAATCACTGATTTAAATATTTTTTTCAAATGATTATTTTTGTACTAAAATCTTGTTTATTGTTATGACATGTATTAGACTTGTATTATTTAGTGTGACATTTTCCTTTTAGCCACATCATTTTCACTTTAGGCTATATGTCCATTTCTGCACTGTCATAGCCTAACCCTCAGACTTCCCAGTTTTGCTTGGACTTAACACTGGATTTGTGAGACAACATTAGCATTTCTATTACTTTATGTGGTGTTAAGATACATAAAGAGACATATCTGTTTGAAGTACTGATTTGTGGTGTTCTTCCTGTGTTCTTTAATAAATCTTTTTAAAAGAAACTTTATTCAGCATTCAGTTTTAAATAATATAAGTACACATATATATACACATGAAATTGTTGACATCTGCTATAAAACAATATTTGAAAATACAAAGAATAATATCAATTGAGAATTTTCCCTTTGAATGTGTAACAAGGCTCCAATTGCAAATATCAGCAAAGGTGCAATGCAAGATGTGAAATTCAATATGTAATCAGACCACCCTTTTAAATATCAAAAAAGCAGTCTGAAAATATGTAAATGTTTGAGTTACACAACTTAAGAGTTGGTATCTACAGGTTGTTGGATTAGCTTTAAAAAAATAAAACAAAACATCAATGACAAACTTATTTTGAAGAATTGATCTCTGAGGGACCTTCCCTTCCATGTCGATGCATATGTCAAATACAGTGTGTGAACAAAATTCAACACAGCATGTGCACAGTTGCTATTATACGTGTGACTCTGAATGAATAAAGCTTTAAACAAACACTGGGTGAGGCTTTCATTCACCCCCGACTGCAGTGTGGCTTTCTTTTTCTGTCTTCTATTAATATCCTGAGGAAACGTCTGAGCCTCATCTTCAGCAGGACATGAGATAACCAGGAAGGCTTCCACTTGCTACACTTGTCATCACTTCTGTACAGCTGTCCCCTCCATCGCCCTCTGTCTGGAAACGTGTAAAGCCCAGGGCCTCGCGCACGGCTCTGCTCAGCAGCGCCAACAGATCAACAGCCCCCACCACTGCCCTTGGCAGGAAGAGCTCCAGAGCACAGGTCGAGGCGTGGGGCAGACCATCCTGAAAAAATGTATTGAAAGCAAAGATTTTGAGATCTTGAGACAGAAGAAAAAACATGTTCTATCAGGAAACTGTGTCCTCACCTTAGTGTGTCTAAAAAGACAGAATTTTTAGTCATAAATTCCACTACAATGTCGAGTAGCACATTATTACCATTTTTTAAAACCTGTACTCTTTACCTAATGTGTGATGCAACATTTTCAACTGCTGATGCAATATTGTAGGAATAAGAGTCAGAAAAAGACTAATTGTTTCGTTTTTACAGCCACAACTTTATTGTTTTGATTCGCTCTGTAACCCACCATACAGCACCTGCTCCATACCAAACAACAGACAGACACAGAGACTATAGCTGGAGAGTGTGAAGCATTTAGGAGCTAAAAAGACAATATTGGACTTGCATTTATCAGGCAACAAAAACACTTTTTAAATGAATGCTTATGTTGCTCCATGTCTGCTGCATGTGTAAATAGCCAGTACAGAATCAACTTTAAAAAGGTGATTATATGTCAGTGTTGTGTTTACAGTGTGCTGTGTTGTCCCCAAGGGACTGAAAATACAATTTACTGTGGTTTTAAGTGCAGTATTTAGTGAACTTACTTACTACTACTACTACTGCATCTAACTGAACTGAGTGTCATAACAAAGTAGCCAGAGACGGAGACTTGAGATGTCTCACCTTGTGGTTACAGCTGAGATTTCTATATCACATCACTAAGTCTCATGCTGATCTGGGAAACACCAACCTGGGAGTAAAAACGCAGCGAGATCAACCTGGGGAACCCAAGCGGAGGCAGATGATCAGCTCCTGTGATGAAGGCGAGGATGTCTTCAAAGGAAAAATCCGTCTGACCATCTGATTGTACACAAGGAGGAATTGTTTTAATCAAAAACCCCTTTCTCAGTACAACCTGAAAAACTTGCAACATTTTAATGACACTTAAAAGGGTTTTCTTCTATCAGTGTCTAATACAAGGACCACAAGATTATTTTTGGCTTCCATGCCTCCATGCTTACTGCTGACGAAGGTGAGGACCGTTTCCCAGTGTGCGGCTGTTGCCTCCTCGGCTACCCTCAGCTGACAGTCTAGATGGCTGTAGCAGACAGTGAAGAGCTGTTTGAACCCTTCCAGGGTCAGAGGCTCTTGCCGTGTGCTCGTCATCACCGGTACGAACGCCTCCCAATGGGACTGCAACGTATTCCACAATCCACCGCAGCTGTTCAGCCCCTCGGTGAACTGGGAGATCATGCTGGCCACCCTGAAGCACAGCAGAAGGACTTTGTGATTGAAGATGAACTTTCCTCATATCAGATGCAGTTTGGAGAGTTTGTGCGCAAGATCTTAAAATACAAAAGGCTGAAGAATGAAACAACATTGTTACTGTTACATTGTTACTGTTCTGCTAAGTCACTTGACCTTCTGAACTTCCAGAAGCCATTAAATTACAGCAGAGGATATACACAACTCTCAAGCATAAATATATGAATGGAATACAGACAGAAGACCAGAGGGCAGCAAGTATTAAAATTCAAGAAATTAAAGAAACTCAGCAACCAGTTTATTTGATATAAACTACAAGTGAATGAATGTGTGTTATGTTATCTATGTTTACATATATGTATGTCCTACCTGTGGTAGATGTAGTGTTTGACCAGGCGGATATAAATGGCTGCTATTTCATCCGAACGGGCTGAATAGATAGCAGGGATCCCACAGCTCGACACCCAGTCACACAGAGTGGGAGACAGCAGCTTCACATCAGTACAACTCTGCAGCTAGAACAGGAGCATTATTTGTCTTTATGTGCATGTTAAAGGGTGTACAGCTTTACACCATACACACATTAGCTGATTGTGTTTGTCTCTCCTCACTGAACAGTTTAAATAAATCCATCTGCAAAACCCTATGTATTCCTGTTCCATGTTGTATAAAAAGTTCTAATGTTGAAGAGCAAAAAAGATGAAATGACTTTGTCCATTATAGCACTTTTAGTTTTTTTATGCTGTAATCCCTTCATCCTTCACAATATGTGTGTGTGTGTGTGTGTGTGTGTGTGTGTGTGTGTGTGTGTGTGTGTGCGCGCTACCTGTTGCATTCGGATCTGTACTTCAGTGTCGACAATGTCTATCCAGCTGAAGTCTTCCAAAGATGGATTGTGGCCACACATTAACTGTTAATGAATAGTATAGAATATATCACAGTGAGCACAGTTATCTACTTTGACAGTATGACCCCTGTGAATTGTTGTTTTAAACAAAGAGCTGCAGAACTAATCCCTAATGATGCAAAACTAACTCTAAAGGTCAGGCCTACCCAGCTATAGGGTAGAGGTTACTCACCCACACTTGTAAAATGAACCTGAGAAATGCTGGTATTTCTCAAGTATTCAAAAGGACTTATAAACAGAATTATATAAAAAAATATATTTGTGTGTGTAAGTCCCAAACACAATTGCCATTTATCCCAGATCATTAGAAGGCTAGTGAGTTTATTAAAAAATTCTTTGAGACAATTAAAGTCCATCATACTTTCAGTAGTTACGTAAATTGCCTTCTAGCAATAGGGATTGAGTAATCAGTGCACATTAAAATACAAACAAGACTGTACAGTATGGTGAAAGTGCTAGTGGCTCTTTGTAGCTCTATTAGCTGCTAAAATCAGCAAGCTCACATACTCACAATAGTCATGCTAACATGTTGATATTTTGCAGGTAATGTTCACCATGTTCAGCATTTTAGTTTAGCGTATTAGCATGCTAACATTTGCTGACTCACAGTAAACACAAAGTACAGCTGAGGCTGATGGTAACATTAGTTTAGTGCAGGTATTTTGTCATAAACCAAGTTGAAATTCCGACCACACTATTGGCTGCACCTCTTCCTGAGTGAAACATGAATGTCTGTGCTAAGCTTCATGCTAATCCATCCAATAGTTGTTGAGAGACAAGTCCAGACCACTGCCTTTCAGACTGTAGAGCCATACTGGCTTAAAAAGCTTGGCCATTTGATTTGTTGTTTGGAAGGCCTCCAGTACAGAGGCTTAAAATTCATAAGTAGACGATCTGATAATAAATAGACACACACAGTTTGAATGAGGAAGTGGGAGAGGCAGTGAACAAACATCCAGGCAATGAGAACTTGGCATGAAAGTTGGAATCTACCACAATGCCATTATTATTTACATAGAGAGACACATGCAAGCAACCTGGTAGAGCGCAGGGTGTAGACAACGAGGTCCAGGCCCGCCCTGAGCCAGAGACCAGCCAATGAGAACACCCGCTTCGTAATACTTTCTGTTTTCAAGAGCTGTGAGGTCATAGGTCAAAAACAGGCGCCGTGGGTGACCCTCAAAGACAGAACTCTGCTGCAGCTCGAGAAGAGTCAACCTGTGTGAGAAGTGATCACTTAGTCAATGTCATTTATGCTGCTTCAGAGATGTGACAGTTTGCTGTTTATCCTTGCAGTATATATCACAGCACACTAAATATTTTAGCTGATGGACTGTTGGTCAAACGACGAAAGCAATTTGAATAAGTCAGCTGACAGGCATTTTTCACAATGTTGTGGCATTTTATGGGCTCAACAATCAATTAATTGAAAGAAAATAATCAACAGATTTTGAAAATAATTATCAGTTGCTGATCCTACAATATATGAACGGTATCTATTAAAGACAAAAAGTTATCAAGATGTCAGTATTTCTTTGGATGGCAATCATTCTGAAACAGCAAGCTTCTTTTATCCCTCACATTATGAGTTTAAATACATTAATTCACGTTGGATCTCAAGCTGAAAGCAAAAATATCCAGCTTTTGGGTTGTTGGTTTACTGAGTCGAGGTGCATTCTTTGTGAATGTGTGGGTGGGGGTTCTGCACATTGTAAGATGCTGCTATACTTGAACAAAAAGACAATAACTATGAAAAGAATCCTGCTTTATAAAGGGCTGACAAGCAGACAGCAAGAATTTAAAAGTTCCACTGGAAACTGCACCAGGAACATTAAAAAACCAGCAAATGATCACAGCTCTGTTCATGTGTTACAGTCTAGTTAAGATGTATGTTTGAACTCGCCAATAAAGAATAAAAAAAAACAGGTAAAACACGAGGTAAATAATTACAACCTGAAGAACTCTCTGAGAGGCCCCTCATGGCCGTCGGTCTCCTCTCCACTGAAGGAGATGATGGGTGTTGTCCTGAAACAGAACCCCGGCCTCCTCACCACCTTCAGAGCGCTGTGGAGCAGGTCTCTCCTCCTCACCTGGACGTGGGTTTCCACGTCTCGATTCATGTTCTCCTGTCTGAACAGTCTCAGAACGGTGTCCAAGTCGAGAGTGAACTGCTCACCAGAGACAGATTTAAACAGGGGACACAGAGGAACTGGTGTCCTGCCTGTCCTCTAACTATTATAGAATTTCTTGGACTGTTTGGTTGTTGTATATAGAATAAATTGTATATATTGTACATTTTACCACCTGACAGGAGTGAAATAAACTCACCTCCTCTGTGGTCCTGTGAACACGAGGCTGCATCTGTCTTCCCAGCTGATTGTCCTCATCCTGGCAGCTCTCTGTGCTGGCCTCAAGACAAAAGTCCTTCCTGAGAAGAGACAACGCACATACATTTATATACTTCATTAATATGGTTTATCATTTTTACATCCATCTCCTCATGAGGTGCTTTCCTACCTGTTCACCACAGGCATCTCAGGTGTTGCTGACCTCCCAGATTCTGCCTGTTGAGAGAAGAGTATTTTAATTTAATACACTATGGAGGAAACATGTTAATGTTTAAATTGGTATGTTAATGAAAACAATCTTGATATAAAGGGAACCCTCACACTGTCTGTCAGCAACATACCCACAGTGCTGAATCCACTTCTGTCAGAGCACTCGCATCACATATACCAAAGGCAGATGGCAACGCAACTGGAAATATCACTCTACTCTCTGGGGAGCTAATGTATTGCATTTGATGTATGGAATACATTTTTACAGATGCTGTATAGTACAAATGAGTACAAGCCAAATCAGGTGCAGGCTGTCCAGAGAGCCCTAAAAAAGTCAGCTGAATCAGACTCTTGATTAACGTCGTTCATTTGTGATGAAGTTACATAGGAAGATTTCAATGGGAATGAGCCATAAAGTTTGTTAGAAATTTACTTTTAGAAACCGTACTGGTTGGAGGATTTATTGCGGAGACAAAAGCTTCCACCACTAATGTGGCGACAATGAAATCAAGCTGAAAAGAGAAAGATGGAGCAGCTGTGCTTTACCTGTGGGTGATCCTGGTGGTTGAAGATATACAAAGGGCCATATCCAGAGATCCTGAGCACCTGCTCTCCTGTCCAGCCCTCAGCAGGCGTGTCTGGGACAAACAGCACCCTGGACCCCTGCACACACTGTGAACAACACATACTATCAATTTAGAGCTGTCAAAAGAAATCATGATAATGATATTATCACAATATCTGTAAAACATAATGCTATCAGTCAAATTCATCTTTAACTTTGTTTATTGTCTGTTTAAATCACTGTTGTTGTTAATACTGGTACATCGTGACACCCCTACATCAAATTTAAATATAGTAAGATGAAGATTCTAATTAATTTACTGGAATAAAGCCACATGTTCTTCAAATTTTATTACATGATGTATTTAATTTAGAAATACTGTGCTCATTCACACTAACATGGACATACAGTATGGTATGCTTGTTTGCTTGCGCTGATTCCTGATGAAATCATAAAAAAAACCTTTAAAATCTTAATCAGGATCTTTAACTTAATCAGGCAATCATAATCCTAATATTAATCTAAATTTGTAAACCAAGTTTTAAATCTATACAACAATGAAAATATATGCAAAACAAATATAAAAATACACCCCACACACACACACACACACACACACTCACCTGTAGATATGTGAAGGAGAACCTTTGTCCTGCCCGTTTCACAAACTGCTCCCTGAAGAGCATCGACAGCCGGCTCTCCATCTGATTGGCTGACCAACTATAGTCAACGGTGATGCGAGCAGTCATCCCCATTGCCGCTAGAGCAGCTCGTTCTTTGCCTTGTGGGACGATGTGTCTGTAGGGACAGAAAAACATATTTAACTTGATAGATTTTTGTTGGATAATAGGATATCGATACACATCAGAAATTATAATGATGTCACTAGAGACCATGGCAAAAGACCGGAATAATTACAGAAGCTAGAGTGAGCATGATTGTAAATGTAAATACGAATGGCAGTGGTTCTGGAGAAACACCCACAATGTCCAAAATGCAAAGGGATCATCCTCTGAGGAAAATGAATGTGTACCGGAAACTTCATGGCATTCTGACAATTATATATTAATCATGATGGGGGATACCTTGAGTTGCTCGGGAGGAAGTTCTGACTGACAGTGGTGCTACAGAAAAAGGTCATAGGGCTGTCAAAATACTAAGAATAATCAACAGGGGAAAATGAATATCCAACCCCAACATAATACCAGTCTGGTGAAAACTTTAGATATTTGCTCTGGAGAAAACCCTGTAAAACAGTCTACTAATTCCTCACTGAGACTGGTAGTGTTATCAAAAAGGATAGATGGGACAGATCTCATGCTACAATAACACCTCTCCAGTGGACACACACACATGCACACACACACACCTCTCCAGCTGTGCCAGGTGGGGTCCTCTGGGTAAACAGACCACATCTTTGACCACCAGTGCCGTCCTCTGTGGAGTTAGTCTCTTCCATTTGAGACGATTACTTTTGTTTGGTGACGGCTGCGACAGAGACAGCACAATGTCACACACTCTGATTAAGTAAATAGACGGACAGACAGGAAGGTTAGACATACTGATTCATCACATTAACTACTGTACGTCCTTTCACAGTTTCACACAGAAACTTCAGACAGAAAAATAATAATAAAATAAAACCAAAGAGGGAAAGGACAATAAGTCTTAAAATTCAGTTGCAAATGGAACAAAATTTAATATTACCACTGAAATTAATGAGTCAATCAACAGAAAATCAATCATTTGACTTATATTCTGATATTTTGTATACTAGATGAAAAATCTATTAAAAACAAATCAATAAAATAATAAATGGATTAATCAATATTGTATGAACCTAAAATAACAGAAATAAAAGAAAACACTAGCAAAACACACATGAAAAATAAACAACAATAAAGAAAAGACTTTAATATACATGTAAGGAAACTGCTACAGGGGCATGGGGGCTGATAAGCAGCAAGGTAGGCTGAGAAATCAATATGTTTGTATGTCCTTTGAATCCAGATGATAGGCAAATAACAAACACAATAAAACATGAGGAGAACTACCAGGGTCATGATGGCAGAATCATCTGATTTCATCTCCACTAGCTCACTCTCAGACACTCTGAAGGGAGGAAACACCTGCAGAGAGGGAAGGAAAGCAACAAAGAAAAGAGACAAAGTGAAGTTTAAAGAAAACAGACATGTGTGATCTTTTAAAAAGTGTGTGTGTATCACTAACCTCCATTTCTATCTCTATTTCCTCCATTAACCCCGGCAAAGAGCTGCAGTGCTCAGTCCCTCCCCCTGCGGGAGGCTCTGGTTTAGGCTTGGCCTGCTGCCTGGGTTGGGTCTGGACCTCAGGCTCTGGTTCCTCCTCACAGTCAGGGGCCAGAGGATGCTCCAGGTGTCTCTGAGTTCAAGAAGAGGAAGCGGAGGAAGTTTATTGTGCACAAACATACAAAGTTGCATGAGGAGGGAGCATGCAGGAATCATGGTTTAGTATTTTAGATGGTTACATAGTTTTTATTAAATTAAAAAAAATTACAAAATTACATTGCAAAACCATGAATCAAGTTTCCATGAATGTCAAGTGTTTTGATATGGTATGACTACTGTTTCAGTCTTTGTAATCTTTATGGTTCACTCTCACACTCACACACACACACACACCAAAACTATTCACCCTACAGCAGTAGTTGTCAGCCTTTTTGATCTGTGATGCCTTAAAACAGAACAATGGCTGTGGTTTGTTACCAGTTATGGCCAGTTCCACCAAAGAGTTTTTTTTCCCCCCTTGTGTTTCATGTGAATATTTTTCGGAGGTAAATTATCAAGGATCTCACAAGGAAAAAAGGAAAAACAAAGAGGAAAATCTTTAAAAATTAGCATAACTTGCTGGAACAGGAATCCTCTCAGGGCTTCTCATATTTCTCTTGCATCCCTTAAGTTGGCATCTGTTATATTTTATTGGACTTAAGCAACTAAGACTTCTGCTGCAGTTAAAAAAAAGAAGGAAAAAAAAGGGAGGTGTAAGGTAAAAAAAAAATATTTGTAAGCACCAGGATTCAGTACCAGGTTTATTCCAAAAGATAACATCCACACATTACCATCTTTTTGTAAATACGATCACTTTGTTATATCTTATGTGCCTCAGTCACATTAACATGACAGGGATTCGTTTGTGAAGGAATCAGTAGCACAGATTGAATAGATTTCACATGACCCTAACTCTCCTAATTTGACTATTAGTCATGACTTTAACTATACACAAACAAATCACATAGCAGACTGAGGATAACCACCGTCTTCCTCATGTTTCCATTTTGTTTTAAGACTGCAGTGTAACAGGAGACACACCTGGTGGAAGCTGTATTCTTCCTCCTTCTCCTGTGTTGATATCACCACGCAGGGCTCCTCTGAAGAGAAGAGCTCCATCTCTATGTTTTCTGTGAGGGTCAGTAACGCTGCTTTCTTCTCACCCAACTTCATCCTTTCAGACACAACTAAAACCTTATAGCTCCTTTAAATCTTACTACCTTTCCTTTCCTTAAGTCCTCTTCTGTCCTTTTTGGGTTCAGTCCACCTAACTTACTCTCTCGTTTTATTTTGCCTTATTTCTTTTTATCTCCTTGGTCTCACTCCTCTTGTCCCTCGTTATTGTTTTCATGCCTTGTGCAGCTTTCCGTTCCCTTTCTAGTTTCTCCCCAAACAGTTTAACCTCCAAATGTTCCTTGGGTGATGGGGGCCCTGCAAACATCTGAGCAGCTGAGCTCTCATTACCTCAAGCTGAGATCCATCAGAATCTAGAGCTCTAATTGGCTTAGATTTGTTCTCTGAGGTTGTGATTGGTTCTGTGGACAGCTGTGAAGGTGTCATTGGTTTAGAGGTTTGTCACAAAGCGCTAGTTGGTTCAGCTGTATATTGAATCTCAGTTATTTGCTGTTAAAGTTGTAGGTTGAATTTTCAATAGTAATCATCAGGTGACTGGTGTAAGTTTACAGAAGGTCTGTTAAGAAGACTGATAAGACAAAAACACAACAAATGCCATCAATCAACTCCTTTTCACATATCTTTCTGCTTTCATCATTAACCTGATGATTGAGTCACTTTTAATTGATAACTTATCAAATATTTGTCCCTGAAGCAATCCCATGGTTTCAAAATACTATAAAACAAAGACAAGACTCCTTCTTTATATGCATTTAAACCCTTAGTGAACACATTATTTTAGATTATTAGTATTATCATTGGTTCAGTTGTTTTATTCTGCATTCGTTCTTTGAAATGCATTAATAATTGTTATTTGTTGCATTTTAAATCTTTTTATTTTACATCTTTCATAAACCACTTTGCAACATGCTTTTGACAAGTCGATATAAATAAAGTTATTATCATTGTTACAATTGAAATGATCTATTTGAGTGTTTTTGCAAGTCGAATAAAGGAGGACATTTTTTGAACTTTGTATTTACATTAGTTTGATGATAGTGATCTATTATCTAATCTTCACTTTTGGGGCAAAGGTCAAATCTGAAAAGTGGTTGTTTAGTGTCCCACCTCCTTTCTCTGGTGAAACTATGGTGACCTAACAAGACACACATACACTAAAACAATATCTGTAATCAATATTTAAGTCAACTGAAGCAGCGACGACAGATACCTTTGTCTGGCAGGAGTGAGATCCTCTGACTGCAGTATCAGCACCTTCATGCACTCAAACGCAAACAGGCAAGCAACTTAATACCCATTCTTTACTAACGTGCATGAGTTTCAGATGATCGTGATGAGACATCACTAAAGCATGAAAGACAGTTTTCACATTTTTCTCATGAAGAGGAAACACTTTAAAAAGAATTAAGGAAGAAGGACCTTGAGTAAGAATTTGATAGGTACACATTTCTAGTTTTTGATTGCTGTTGGGATAAAACCCAAAAAACTTGTGCTTTAGTGACAAATGAGAACATTTCTGCCTTCCTGAATAAAACACTCAGACACTCACTATCTCAGAGATACAAGCTTTTCACTAAACTGTGATAATAATAGAGAAACAGAAAGACAAGCTGATCGGTATCTGCTGAGATATTTACTATTGATCTAATCATGTGTCTTCCTGTTTAACAACCGTGAAATTATGTAACAAAATGAATATTTCAGTGTTATTTTCTTGCAATCAAAAACATAAACAATCCAAAAAAACATATAGCTCTAAAGGTTTATATTTTCCACCACAGACCTCTGCAAACAATGATTTTAAAAACTAAGTGTAGGACAAAAGTGTGCAAAACTCACTTCCTGGTCTTGGGACTACAGCACTATAAACTCCAAAAGTAAAGCTCTGAGGTTAAAGGCTAAAGATAAACATGTTCTAAAATGTTACATGTTAAAGATGCAATGCCCGCTAAATTAATTTTAAAGTAAAAGAAAAAAATTTGACTGAGTAACTATGAGTGTGTCCACTCCAACATGTGCAAAAACCTTCAGGAGTAAAGTTTTTCACTGACAGCTGTTTGTTGAGGTATGTGTTCTTATTTTACTGCTGTACTCTCCCGGTGGTGCCTGTCACACAAAATGGCCTCATCCTTTATTATATTTTATGTTTAAGTTTTCCAGGTGCAGCGTCCTGTAGTCATTTGTCTGTTGACCTGTTTGATCAAAAGGTTTGGTGGTTGTGGTTTTGTTGTGGTTTTATCGTCAGTGATGACTGTGTTGTCTGTGTAGTTAGTACTTAGATAGTAGCTTGAGTTCTGCCTAACTATGCCACTTTTATACTGTCATATTGTTTCACTGATATAGCATCCTGATGCTGTCGAGATGTGATTTGCTATATTGCAAGGGCATCATTAAAGGTTTTTTTTTGCATAAAAATGTAGTGTGACTGTGATGCTGTGGTTTTATTGGCTTAATTAGAAATACAGTATACTGTATACAGTGGTTTGACATGAAAATTTAAATGAAAAGATATTATAAAGAGCAAAACGCAACAGGAGCAACAAACTCTGGATTCTAATATTGTTGAAATGAAACAGAAACAGACATTTTTAAATTTTTTAGATATATTTTAAAAAATACATGATTGTCTGAGGTCAAACAACCAAAAGGCTGCCGGTGTAAAAATTATCGAGCCAGGATTATGTTTTGAGTGTTGCCTGGTTGAATTATCCTCAGCAACGACTGTCCAGGGTCCTTTGAGCAAAACACAGAAACTCACAACTGTTCCGATGCAGCAGTTCATCCGCCAACAGTCAGCAAACATGTCATTCAGGAAGTGGTGACACATTTGTCTTGTGTGTGTGTGTGTGTGTGTGTATGTGTATGTGTCTCAGATCAGGTGCAGGTGTGTCTGGCAAACGTCAGCAGGTGAGGTAGGAAGTACGCAGCCGTGCCATCATCAGGTATAAGCTCCAGGAATTCTGCGGGGCTCGTTTCCATGGCGACCACCACCAGTGCCTCTGTTGACATGGAAACCAGACACGTTAAACCAGTCACCAAAATGTCAAAACAAGCTGATCTCTTTTACTGACTCTTCCAGTTTCTTAGGTGTTTTTATTTTCATTCTCTCATTAGAGATAATACATTAATATAAAGCAGACAGTTATGTTGAGAGGGTCAGTACAGCCACAATTAATTCACAGCATAGCTAACTAGAAATACGGAGGCCATACATTGAAGAATATTTTAACTACTGTGTCTTAGATATGTTGAGGCCATGCGTCAAGGAACATTTATCGACTGTGTACTATTACTTGTGCCTGGCCTAAATCATATTACAGTTTTGCTAACTTCCAAACTATTTTAAACTACATGATTTATATTATTGGTCAACATTGTACTTTATCTATGTCTTTATCTATGTGTGCAAAATGTGGTTATAAATAATAATGCTCATTTGCCCTCTGCTGCTTCATATTGTTCAATTTATTTTTAAGATATTCTTTTTTCATTTTGCCTTCATTTGATTGAGTTAGCAGAGATACACACAGAAAATGCAGGGAAAGAGAGGAGGACGACATGCAGACTCCAAGGAGCGTTGGCTGTATGGTCCTAACTACTCCCCTACCAGATTCCCTGACTCTAAGATGTTTTCATTACTTGAATTCTTCATATTGTTTGTTTTCAGCTGATCAGGTAAAGTCTAAATGTTGTTTCAAACCTTCCCTGCATTTCAGGATTAAAATTCAGGAGGAATCCCAAATTTTATATTATTCCTGTATTTTATTTGAAGTGTTGATCCATAAGAACATATATTTGTGGTTTTAAGAGCCGAAAACCAAATCAATGTATTTTTACATTTCCTCTCTCAAGCTTCTCTCCTAAGCTCTACTAATAACAGGTTGGCAAGCCAATCGGAAGAGATGAGGCTCTGAGCCTCTCTTCTGATTGATTGACTGTGGCTGAATATTGCAGATTCCAGGTAAACACTCAGAGAAACCAAATCCTATAAGGTTGGCTGGTGGGTCCAGGTAGGCGGGGCTTGGGGCATGGCTGAAAGCGGTGACTATTTTGTTGTGACATCACAAAGTTAAAGAAGTCCTGATGGCTCATTTTAAGGCTCAGTGTCTGAATACAGGCTGTGTGCATTTCTCTGTGGACTGAGCACTTTGATACTTTCACAGTATTAATATAGAACCTAGACCTGCTTTATAATCAAGGAAGACATGGAAATATACCTTTATACAATATGGAACCTTTAAAAAGTGGCCAAATTAAACATACAGAATTCAAAAGATTTAATAAAACAATAAATCCCCTTGATGCGTGATATTTAAACACCCTGAGTACATGACATTAATGTAATTAAGACATTTCATTTTCTGGCAGTAAAAACTTAAAAAGGAGTCAAATTGTCAATCACTCTGGCCAATGTCAAGTCAACAACGACTGGTAAATTTGAAATACCTTTCACCAAAACTCACCGGTCAGGCCGCTGCTCAGTACAGACCATGTTTTTGTCTTGTAGCTGGTGATTAGGTTATGATGACATAGGCTATGATGGCCTGAGGACATCTGTCTGGCAACTTCTCAATGCTGCCATACTGCCCCCCTCTGGTGACACAGAGGAGGTGCAGGCTGAAGCCCCATAAGGTTTCCTCTGACAGGAGAGCAGAGACAGGACTAACCCAACAGACATGGAAGGACCACACAGGAGAGACTGCAGAGACACAAAGATACAGGGGATGAATAAGATTAAACTCATTGGACAACGGTAGCTGAAAGGAAGATGATGTAACTTTTTAAAATATAAAAAAAACACCTTTTATCATTTACAATTTGAAAATTAAATTTAGGAAAAATAAAAAACACACCCTCACTAAGAAGTGGGGAGATGTTCAAGATGTTACAGACAAGGAAAACACATATGACAAAATGTCTGACAAACAAAGAAAACAAAGATGACTGCATCAGTGTGTATCTGAGGTCATGTACATCAGTTGATCGATGTAGATAAAGGGCGTTTCTGACTCTAATCGAGGCGAAACAAAGTATTACTTTCTCTGCGCCATGTTTTTCAGGAAAATATTATTGAATTTAAATACTGTATGGATTTACAGGTGACAATGTGTAACTCCTACAAAAATAATAAAATGCAACATCACCAACAGCTAAAGGACAGTGCTGCTGATACAAGATTATATGTTCTGATTTAGATTATATAAATATATATATTATTATTATTATCTCATTTTTCAATGACTGAAATGTTGGTTTATTTGCCCTAAATGTTCTTTCTGTGTTTTGTTTTTAAAGCTTTTTAAAAGTTCTTCACAAGCTTAATAAAGAGAGACATGGTTTGAAAAGACACTTTGAACTTTGTTGTTGTTTGACGCTTTGTTTTGTCTTAAAATTTTGAGTTGCAATTTCAAAGACGACGTTTATTCAGTGTATGAAAACATAGTGTCTTATAGCAAGACTGCCAAGGAATTATTTATCAAATCATAAAGTTTAGGGGAAAAAATCACTGGACTCCTTTCTGTTATAATTCATCAATAGCTTGTACTGTATCATGTATTACATATGCACTGCAGTTTACAGTAAAAATCTGCAAAAATGCCTCTTGTGAAAAAAAGTGTAAATGAAAAGAAATAAGTTGCTAATGTTTCATCAGTATTTTACTGTAAAAGTTGAAAATGACAAGGCCTAAATGTCAGCAACAGCAAGATACCATTAATTTTACAGTAACATAATGGCAAACCTGCTTCCAATTCTTTACTGTTTTTTAACGACAAAATATTTAACAGTGAAGGCCTTTCTACACAGCAGACATTACAGAGATAATTAATTGGAATAGCGATAAACAATTAATCATTAAAATTTTTTTTGGCAAAATTATAAAGAAAAAAAAAATCACTGGCTCCAGTTTCATGAATGTGAATATTTGCTTATTTCCCAGTTTTCTATTATAGTAAACACAACATTTTGGAGTTTTTGACTGTGGGTCAGATAAAAATTTTTTTAATATGTTAATTTGGGCTTCAGGAAATAATGACAACAATGAAGGCAAGTTAAACAATATAATAAAATAAAAATATTTTCTAAATGTTGAATGTTGTTGTCACCCACCTCAGTTGGACATTAGAGCCTAATATTGTTGTAGTCTTTATTCCCCAATATATCGCCATTTAGCAAACCACATCAAGATTGTTGCTTGTTTAAAAATTTGAATACAATTTGAATGTAAAATCTTAATCATAAGGTTGTGGTGCCTTATGTGTTCCTACAGCCACATTCTGTTTTAGTAATCCATATTATATCTGTTGAAATCAAACACATCCCATCCTTAAACAATCACTAATGAACTGTAAATAATGTACTCAGTTTAAGCAGTTCCCATTTCTTGGCTAAAGCGTACACAATATGAACTGTCATCCTCTGAGAAAAGGATAATGTTGCTGATGAAAAACATTTAAACAAAGACCCAGATGTGTGAAGACTATCAAATCTAACCAGTCATGACTCACTAAAAGCAATTGCATTAATTTCCGATTATTCTTAAAGAACTAGATTGTGAACCCTTATGCTGTATGGTATAAGGTCACTGCAGATTTTTTCAGTTGTATGATGTGTTTTATGACTTTTTTAGTAACCTAAATTTTGTAAACGTGTGTCTCTGGCATTACCTGGTTTTTCTGGTTGTATGAAAGTAGCCCCTATCACCAGTACCTTGTCACTGAAGGGCATAGGTTTGGTTTCAATATTGATAGGGACACAACCCTTCCAAAATAAAGAGGACTTTTCAATGCTGTCAACAGATTTACCTATTTATTAACATATTATCCGTATTTACACTAAGATCTGTATTTACTTGTATTTACATTTAAATAAAAAATTTATTCAGAAACAGATCAAAGATAAAAAGAAAGTACATTTTGGGGAATTACTTGTTACTGGAAAAGAGAGAAAAAACAAACAATATTTTTGTACTTTTGCATCCCACACCAACACTTGTATATTCACTAGATCAACCAGTGTTGCAGTTCCCCTTTTACAACAACAGTAAAATGCTGCTAATCCAGTGATGCATCAGTATTCACAATCTAAAAATGTTCTTTTTAATTCAATGTGGCTGCTGGATAGTTAGTTGTGTTAGTGGTGAAAAAACTCCTGATGTCTCTTTTTTGGTTACATGATATCTACAAAGTGCAAACTTGTTGGCATGGACAAAATTAAGTTGTGTGCTGTGCAGTTCAGGCAACAGAGAAGAGAGTCATCTGAAACACAAATTTTCGGCCATGTTTGAGGTCTGGACTGATACTTATGACTTGTTATCAACTTACTGATCCGCTCTCACCACTTCTGTGGCTGGCAGTAGTAAGTGCAATATTTGTGCATGACATAAGCCTCCAGATAATTCCCACCCCTTTCAGCCAAGCAAATGCTAACATGCCTACATTGGTCATCTTGGAGATGTAGCCTTTTGGAGGGCACATAGGAATTATCTAATATGACTTCACTCCAAACAATGTGAACAAGTTCACTCAAACATTGGTAGGGACAATTCTGTCCTCCCAAAATATTGGTGGGGACATGTCCTTACCGTCCATATGCAAGCAATAGACTATAAATAAAGATGGATGTAGCATCCGTGACGTCACCCATAGGATTCTGAAGAGCGGTTTTGAAGTTCAGAGTGGGCTGCTCCACCATTGCCATTTTGGCAGTACCTGACTCCGCTGAACTCCTGGCTAATACAAAAATGGGCAAAGAGGTGGGGCGTGTGGCAGGCCTACACTCACCCACCTGTCACTCAAAGTGGCACGCCGTCAATTATACAGAACTTTAAGCCTTAATAAAATTTATACAGGTGAGTTATATAAAAATTTCATCCTCTGTACAGTTGTCATGAAAGAGGAAATTAGCCATAGAGACCAAATCCTTTTTTTGTTCCTGGCTGTAAACATGCTTATTTTTGCTGTAAAGATGACATTTTAACATGGGGTCTATGGGGTTTGATTCGCTTTTAGAGCAAGCCTGAAGTGGCCATTTGAAGAGCAGTTTATGGTAGTTCCATGTTGGCTTCATTTTTGAGCCTCAGAGGTGGCCACTTGATGCAAACCTGTGCGCTTGTAATTCCTTCCGTGGCTAAGGGAGGAGCAATTCACAAACTAAGTACAATGTGCAATCACAGAGGAAACACCTGTCTGTAACTGGAGGAGTGAAGAGCAACACCAGTCATCATGGAAAGAAAAATCCTTTGTTTGATGTTTTTGCTTGGCTATTTTCATGCTTCCTTTGGACAAGGTAAATATTCATTACAAGTCATTTACAAGTGATAATTTTATGGCTTTGGTTGTTTGTATCTTATGATATGTAATTTGGATGAGAGTAGACAGAACACTAGTAGTAGGAGGATTTCCAGAATATTCAAACCTTAACAATAGTAAATAAGTAGGTTTTATCTTTGGCTGTATGTTTTTTGCCTGCTGTTGATTTTGCTTTCAAATACTATTAATTGTTGTCCAATTAGAAAAATGTGTGTCATTTCCAGTGTAAATTGCTGTAAACAAGCTCAGACTATAACAATTACACAATTAGTAAATGTGTTTATTTGTTGTTAGAAGTTACAACATACTTATTATAAGCATGAAAACAAGTATGACTGTTGGCCTAAGCCATCTTAAAATTAAAGTTATTAAACTTTGAATGATGTACAAAAAAATTACTTGATTAAAATAAGGTAGCATAGAGCCGGTTCATTAGCTTTGGTTTACTTCCAAGAGGGCATTTAATGATTAAATGGGTTTCTGTCAAGGACAATGGAGAATCATAAACCAGAGAACAAACATGAAATCCTGGCTGGCAGACAACATCAGGTGCCACTCTCTCACCTTGAGCTGAAAAAGTTGTCATTTGTACATTTTTGCAGTATTGGTGTAATAGCATTTTTAGACACTGCGCTTTATATTGCAAAACAATAAGTCTGATTGTACTAATTATAAATTCCAAAAACAATCATTCCCTATTGAAGGAATGATTGGTTTTAGTTTTCATATAGAATATTCCATATTCCATATTTGATATGAAATAACAGATCACTAAAACACACATTAAAGTCAGTCAAGATCAGATGATCAGTAACCCCATTGTATTGTGTCAGTTATCAAGCTCAAGTAAAGGTAGTTGGGTCAGATAAATAATGATTTATCTGGTTTCAGCTATGACGACTGTGCCAACCATGACAATTGGTGCCTCAACAACAACAGCTACAAACTCAACGACAACTACAGGACCAACTACCACAACTGCTGGCTCAATGACAAGTGCTGGCTCAACAACAACTACAGAACACACTACCACAACTGCTTGCTCAATGAGTACGGCAGAACCAACTACCACAACTGGTTCCTCAACGGCAATTACTGGACCAATTACAACAATGTCTGACTCACAAACTACAAGACAAACTACCACAATTGCTGGCTTAACAACCCCAGCGTCAATTAACACAAGTGGCTCAACAACAACTTCATTACCAATGACCACAACTGCTGGTTCAATGAACACTTCTGAACCAACTACAACTGTTGACTCAACAACAGCATCAACTAACAAAACTGGTGGCTCAACAACAACTGCTGGCTCAATGACAACTACAACACTAACTAACTCAACTACTGACTCAACAACAGCTGCAGCACCAACTACCACAACTGCCAGGTCAACGGCAAATGCTGTCTCAATGACAACTACAGGAACAACTATCTCAACTGCTGACTCAGTGACAGCTGCTGGTTCAACGACAACTACAGGACCAGCTACCCCAATAGCTGGCTCTACAAAAACTGCAGCACCAACTACCAAAACTGCTGGCTCAACGGCAGCTGGTGGCTCAAGGACAACTACAGGACCAAATATTACAACTGTTGACTCAACAACAACCAGTGAATCAAGGATGACTACACGAGCAACTACCACGACTGCTGGCTCAACGACATTTACAGGACCAACTATCTCAACTGGTGGCTCAATAACAACTGCTGGCTCAACAACGGCTGCTGACTCAACGACAACCAAAAGACCGGCAATCACAACTGGTGCCTCAACAACTACCACATCTGCTGGCTCAACGACAACTGTAGGACAATCTACGTCAACTGCTAGCTCAACAACAATTGCAGGACCAACTACGACAACTGCTGGCTCAACAACAATTGCAGGACCATCTACCACAACTGTTGGCTCAACAACAACTGCTGGCTCAATGACACCTACAGCACCGACAATCCCAACTGATGGCTCAACAACAATTTCTGACTCAATATCAACTACAGGACCAACTATCACTACTGCTGGCTCAACAACAATTGCAGGACCATCTACCACAACTGTTGGCTCAACAGCAACTGCTGGCTCAACGACAAATACAAGACCAACTATCTTATTTGCTGCCTCAATGACAGCTGCAGGCTCAAGGACAGCTGCTGACTCAACAACAACTGCTGTCTCAATGACACCTACAGCACCGACAATCCCAACTGCTGGCTCAACAACAACTGCTGGCTCAACAACAACTACAGGACCAACTACCACGACTGCTGGTTCAACAACAACTTCTGACTCAATATCAACTACAGGACCAACTATCACTACTGCTGGCTCAATGACAACAAGAGGAATGACAATCCCTACTGCTGGCTCAACAAGAACTTCTAGCTCAACAACAACTGTAGGCAAAACTACCACAACTGGTAGCTTAATGGCAACTGCTGGCTCATCAACAACTGCTGGCTCAATAACAACTACAGGAACAATTACCACGACTGCTGGTTCAACAACAACTTCTGACTCAATATCAACTACAGGACCAACTATCACTACTGCGGGCTCAACAACAAAAACAGGACCAACTATCTCAACAGCTGGCTCAATGACAGCTGCTGGCTCAATGAGAACTGCTGACTCAACAAGAACTACAGGACCGACAATCCCAACTACTGGCTCAACAGCAACTTCTGGCTCAACAACAACTGCAGCACCAATTGCCACAACTGCTGGCTCAATGACAACTACAGGACCAGTTACCACAACTTCAGGATCAACACCAACTGGAGCACCAACAAACACAACTGCTAGCTTAATGGCAACTGCTGGCTCAACAACAACTACAGCACCAACTACTGCAACTGTTGGCTCAACAACGACTGTAGGACCATCTACCACAACTGTTGGCTCAACAAATCCTGGATCAACGACAAATATAGCACCAACTACTGCAACTGTTGGTTCAACAACAGTTGCTGGCTCAATGACAACTACAGGACCAACTATCACAACTACTGGCTCAACGACAACTGCAGGACCAGCTACCACAACTGCTGGCTCAATGATAGCTACTGGCTCAATGAGAACTGCTGACTCAATGACAACTACAGGACTGATAATCCCAACTGCTGGCTCAACAACAATTTCTGGATCAACAACTGCAGAACCATCTGCCACAATTACTGGCTCAATGACAACTACAGGACCAGTTACCATAACTGAAGGCTCAACAACAACTGTTAGCTCGACGACAACTACAGGACCAACTATCTCCACTACTGGCTCAACAACAACTGCTATCTCAACGATAATAACAGGACCAACAATCCCAACCGCTGGCTCAACAACAACTGCTGGCTCACCAACAACTGCAGGACAAACTACCATAACTGGTAGCTTAATGGCAACTGGTGGCTCAACAACAACTCCTGACTCAACAACAACTTCAGGACCAACTACAATGACTGCTGGCTCAACAACAATTGCGGGACTAACTACGACAACTGCTGGCTCAACGACAAATATAGCACCAACTACTGGAACTGTTGGTTCAACAACAGCTGCTGGCTCAATGACAACTACAGGACCACCTACCAGAACTGCTGGATCAACACCAACTACAGGACCATCTGCTGCAACTGTTGGCTCAATGACAACTGCAGGACCATCTACGGATACTGCTGACTCAGTGACAGCTGCTGGCTCAATGACAACTACAAGACCAGTTACCACAACTGCAGGATCAACATCAACTAGGGGACCAACAAACACAACTGCTACCTTAATGGTAACTGCTGGCTCAACAACAACTGCTGGCTCAACAAGAAATGCAGGACAAACTACCGCAACTGTTGGCTCAACAACAACTGCTAGCTCAACGACAATTATAGGACCAACTATCTCCACTGCTGGCTCAATGACAGCTGCTGGCTCAACGACAACTGCTGACTCAACAACAACCGCTGGCTCAATGACAACTACAGGACCAGTTACCACAACTGAAGGATCAACACCAACTGGGGCACCAACAAACACAATTGCTAGCTTAATGGCAAATGCTGGCTCAACAACAACTGCTGTCTCAACGACAATTACAGGACCGACAATTCCAACTTCTGGCTCAACAATAACTGCTAGCTCAATGACAATTACAGGACCAACTGTCTCCACTGCTGGCTCAATGACAGCTGCTGGCTCAACAACAACTCCAGCACCAACTACTGCAACTGTTGGCTCAACAACGACTGTAGGACCATCTACAACAACTGTTGGCTCAACAACAAATGCGGGACCAACTACGACAACTTCTGGCTCAACGACAACTACAGGACCATCTACCACAACTGTTGGCTCAACAACTGCTGGCTCAACGACAAATATAGCCCCGACTACTGCACCTGTTGCTTCAACAACAGCTGCTGGCTCACTGACAACTACAGGACCAACTATCACAACTACTGGCTCAATGACAACTGCAGGACCAGCTACCACAACTGCTGGCTCAATGAGAACTGCTGACTCAATAACAACTACAGGACCGATAATCCCAACTGCTGGCTCAACAACAACTTCTGTACCAACAACTGCAGCACCAACTGCCACGATTGCTGGCTCAATGACAACTACAGGACCAGTTACCACAACTGAAGGCTCAACAACAACTGTTAGCTCGACGACAACTACAGGACCAACTATCTCCACTACTGGCTCAACGACAACTACTGTCTCAACGACAATAACAGGACCGACAATCCCAACCACTGGCTCAACAAGATCTGATGGCTCAGCAACTGTCATGACTGCTGACTCACTGACAGCTGCTGACTCAATGACAACTGCTGTCTCAATGACAAGGACAGGACCGACATTCCCAACCGCTGGCTCAACAACAACTGCTGGCTCACCAACAACTGCAGGACAAACTACCATAACTGGTAGCTTAATGGCAACTGGTGGCTCAACAACAACTGCTGACTCAACAACAACTTCAGGACCAACTACAATGACTGCTGGCTCAACAACAATTGCGGGACTAACTACGACAACTGTTGGCTCAATGACAACTGCAGGACCATCTACGGATACTGCTGACTCAGTGACAGCTGCTGGCTCAATGACAACTACAAGACCAGTTACCACAACTGCAGGATCAACATCAACTAGGGGACCAACAACTGCTACCTTAATGGCAACTTCTGGCTCAACAACAACTGCTGGCTCAATGACAGGTGCTGGCTCAACAAGAACTGCAGGACAAACTACTGCAACTGTTGTCTCAACAACAACTGCTAGCTCAACGACAATAACAGGACCAACTATTTCCACTGCTGGCTCAATGACAGCTGCTGGCTCAACGACAACTGCTGACTCAACAACAGCTGCTGGCTCAATGAAAACTACAGGACCAACTATCACAACTACTGGCTCAACAACAACTGCAAGACTATCTACCACAACTGTTGACTCAACAACAGCTGCTGGCTCAACGACAACTGCAGGACCAGCTACCACAACTGCTGGCTCAATGATAGCTGCTGGCTCAATGAGAACTGCTGACTCAATGACAACTACAGGACGGATAATCCCAACTGCTGGCTCAACAACAACTTCTGGATCAACAACTGCAGCACCAACTGCCACAATTGATGGCTCAATGACAACTGCAGGACCAGTTACCACAACTGAAGGCTCAACAACAACTGTTAGCTTGACGACAACTACAGGACCTAGTATCTCCACTGCTGGCTCAACGACAACTACTGTCTCAACGACAATAACAGGACGGAAATTCCCAACCGCTGGCTCAACAACAACTGCTGGCTCACCAACTCTCACAACTGCTGACTCACTGACAGCTGCTGACTCAACGACAACTGCTGTCTCAATGACAATGACTGGACTGACAATCCCAACCGCTGGCTCAACAACAACTGCTGACTCAACAACAACTTCAGGACAAACTACAATGACTGCTGGCTCAACGACACCTACAGGACAAGCTACCACAATTGCAGGCTCAATGACAACTACAGGAATAACTACCAGAACGGCTGGATCAACACCAAATACAGGACCATCTGCTGCAACTGTTGGCTCAATGAAAACTGCAGGACCATCTTCGGATACTGCTGGCTCAAGAACAACTGCTGGCTCAACGACACCTGCTGACTCAACGACAACTGCAAAACAAACTACCACCACTGCTGGCTCAATGACAACTGCTAATTCAACAACAACTGCTGTCTCAATGACAATTACAAGACCAACTATCTCAGCTGCTGTCTCAGTGACAGCTGCCAGTTCAACAACAACTACAGGATCAACACCAACTGGAGCACCAACAGGCACAACTGCTAGCTTAATGTCAACTGCTGGCTCAACAACAACTGCTGGCTCAATGATAGCTGCTGCCTCAACAATAACTGCTAGCTCAACGACAATTACAGGACCAACTGTCTCCTCTGCTGGCTCAATGACAGCTGCTGGCTCAACAACAACTACAGCACCAACTACTGCAACTGTTGGCTCAACAACGACTGTAGGACCATCTACGACAACTACTGGCTCACCAACAATTGCGGGACCAACTACGACAACTGCTGGCTCAACAACAACTGCAGGACCATCTACCACAACTGTTGGCTCAACGACAAATATAGCACCAACAACTGCAGCTGTTCTTTCAACAACAGCTGCTGGCTCAATGACAACTACAGGAATAATCTACCACAACTGTTGGCTCAACGACAACTGCTGGCTCACCAACAATAGCGGGACCAACTACGACAACTGCTGGCTCACCAACAATAGCGGGACCAACTACGACAACTGCTGGCTCACCAACAATAGCGGGACCAACTACGACAACTGCTGGCTCACCAACAATAGCGGGACCAACTACGACAACTGCTGGCTCACCAACAATAGCGGGACCAACTACGACAACTGCTGGCTCACCAACAATAGCGGGACCAACTACGACAACTGCTGGCTCACCAACAATAGCGGGACCAACTACGACAACTGCTGGCTCACCAACAATAGCGGGACCAACTACGACAACTGCTGGCTCACCAACAATAGCGGGACCAACTACGACAACTGCTGGCTCACCAACAATAGCGGGACCAACTACGACAACTGCTGGCTCAACGACACGTACAGGCTAAGCTACCAAAAGTGCAGGCTCAATGACAACTGCAGGACCATCTACGGATACTGCTGGCTCAACAACAACTGCTGTCTCAACGACAACTGCTGACTCAACGACAACTGCAAAACAAACTACCACCACTGCTGACTCAATGACAACTGCTGTCTCATTGACAACTACAAGACCAACTATCTCAGCTGCTGGCTCAGTGACAGCTGCCAGTTCAACAACAACTACAGGATCAACACCAACTGGAGCACCAACAAACACAACTGCTAGCTTAATTTCAACTGCTGGCTCAACAACAACTGCTGGCTCAATGACAGCTGCTGGCTCAACAATAACTGCTAGTTCAAAGACAATTACAGGACCAACTGTCTCCACTGCTGGCTCAATGACAGCTGCTGGCTCAACAACAACTACAGCACCAACTACTGCAACTGTTGGCTCAACAATGACTGTAGGACCATCTACGACAACTGTTGGCTCAACGACAAATATAGCACCAACAACTGCAACTGTTGGTTCAACAACGACTGTAGGACCATCTACGACAACTGTTGGCTCAACGACAAATATAGCACCAACAGCTGCAACTGTTGGTTCAACAACAGCTGTTGACTCAATGACAACTACAGGACCAACTATCATAACTACTGGCTCAACAACAACTGCAAGACTATCTACCACAACTGTTGGCTCAACAACATCTGCTGGCTCGATTACAACTGCTGGTTCAATGAGACCCACAGGGCCAACAACCACAACTGCTGGCCCAACAATAAATGCAGGACTAACTACCACGACTGCTGTCTCAAGAGCAATTCCAGGACCAACTACCATGACTGCTGGCTCAACAACAAAAACAGGACCAACCATCTCAACAGATGGCTCAATGACAGCTGCTGGCTCAATGAGAACTGCTGACTCAACAACAACTACAGGACCGACGATCCCAACTACTGGCTCAACAACAACTTCTGGCTCAACAACGACTGCAGCACCAATTGCCACAACTGCTGGCTCAATGACAACTACAGCACCAGCTACCACAACTTCAGGATCAACACCAACTGGAGCACCAACAAACACAACTGCTAGCTTAACGGCAACTGCTGGCTCAACGACAACTATAGCACCAACTACTGCCACTGTTGGCTCAACAACGACTGTAGGACCATCTACAACAACTGCTGGCTCAACAACAATTGCGGGACCAACTATGACAACTGCTGGCTCAACAACAACTGCAGGACCATCTACCACAACTTTTGGCTCAACAACTGCTGGCTCAACAACAAATATAGCACCAACTACTGCAACTGTTGGTTCAACAACAGCTGCTGGCTCAATTACAACTGCTGGTTCAATGAGACCCACAGGGCCAACAACCACAAACAGGACCAACTGTCTCCACTGCTGGCTCAATGAACTGCTGGCTCAACAAGAACTGCAGGCCCATCTGCTGCAACTGTTGGCTCAACAACATCTGCTGGCTCCTCCACTGCTGGCTCAATGAACTGCTGGCTCAACAAGAACTGCAGGCCCATCTGCTGCAACTGTTGGCTCAACAACATCTGCTGGCTCCTCCACTGCTGGCTCAATGAACTGCTGGCTCAACAAGAACTGCAGGCCCATCTGCTGCAACTGTTGGCTCAACAACATCTGCTGGCTCCTCCACTGCTGGCTCAATGAACTGCTGGCTCAACAAGAACTGCAGGACCATCTGCTGCAACTGTTGGCTCAACGACAACTGCTAGCTCAAAAACAACTTCAGGACCATCTATCGCAACTGTTGGCTCAACTACAACTGCAGGACCATCTACGGATACTGCTGGCTCAGTGACAGCTGCTGGCTCA
Organism: Seriola dumerili; assembly: GCF_002260705.1. Classification (NCBI taxonomy): domain Eukaryota; kingdom Metazoa; phylum Chordata; class Actinopteri; order Carangiformes; family Carangidae; genus Seriola; species Seriola dumerili. The sequence continues at coordinate 12,015,879 of NW_019174257.1, forward strand.
ACGACAACTACAGGACCAGTTTCCACGACTGCTGTCTCAGCAACAACTGCAGGACCAACTACCACAACTGCAGGCTCAACGACAACTACAGGACCAACTACCAGAACTGCTGGATCAACAACAACCACAGGACCATCAGCTGCAACTGTTGGCTCAACGACAACTGCTAGCTCAACGACAATTACAGGACCAACTTTCTCCACTGCCAGCTCAATGACAGCTGCTGACTCAACAACAACTACAGGACTATCTACCGCAACTGTTGGCTCAACAACAACTGCTAGCTCAACGACAATTACAGGACCAACTCTCTCCACTGCTGGCTCAACAACAACTGCTGAGTCAACGACAAGTACAGGACCAACTACCACAACTGCTAGATCAACACCAAATGGAGCACCAATTACCACAACTTCTGTCTCAATGACAACTGCTAGCTCAACAACAACTGTTGGCTCAATGACAGATGCTGGCTCAACGACAACTGCTGGTTCAACAAGACCTACAGGACCAACAACCACAACTGCTGGCTCAACAATAACTGCAGGACCAACTACCACGACTGCTGTCTCAACAACAACTGCAGCACCAACTACCACAACTGCTGGCTCAACGACAACTACAGGACAAGCTACCAGAATTGCTGGCTCAACAACAACTACAGGACCAACTAACAGAACTGCTGGATCAACACCAACTGGAGCACCAACTACCACAACTTCTGTCTCAACGACAACTGCTGGCTCAACAACAACTGTTGGCTCAATGACAGATGCTGGCTCAACGACAACTGCTGGTTCAACAAGACCTACAGGACCAACAACCACAACTGCTGGCTCAACAATAACTGCAGGACCAACTACCACAACTGCTGGATCAACACCAACTGCAGGACCAACTACCACGACTGCTGTCTCAACAACAACTGCAGGACCAACTACCACAACTGCTGGATCAACACCAACTACAGGACAAGCTACCAGAATTGCTGGCTCAACAACAACTACAGGACCAACTAACAGAACTGCTGGATCAACACCAACTGGAGCACCAACTACCACAACTTCTGTCTTAACGACAACTGCTGGCTCAATGACAACTACAGGATCAACTACCACAATTGCTGGCTCAACGACAACTACAGGACCAACTACCAGAACTGCTGGATCAACAACAACTACAGGACCAACTACCAGAACTGCTGGATCAACAATAACTACAGGATCAACTACCAGAACTGCTGAATCAACACCAATCGGAGCACCAACTACCACAACTGCTGGCTCAACAACATCTGCTGGCTCAATGACAGCTGCTTTCTCAACAACAGCTGCAGGACACACTACTGCAACTGTTGGCTTAAAAACAACTGCTAGCTCAATGACAATTACAGGACCAACTACCACAACTGCTGGATCAACACCAACTGGAGCACCAACTACCACAACTTCTGTCTTAACGACAACTGCTGGCTCAATGACAACTACAGGATCAACTACCACAATTGCTGGCTCAACGACAACTACAGGACCAACTACCACAACAGCTGGCTCAATGACAACTCCAGCACTAACTACCACAAATGCATCAACAACAACTGCAGGACCAACCACAATTGCTGTCCCAACGACAAGTGCAGGACCAACTACCACACGTGCTGGCTTCACAACAACTGCATCCTCACCTACCACAACTGTTGCCACAACCACAACAAAATTCACACAAACTACCACAATTGCTCCAGGTAAATGAGTCTTACTGATTTTTTTAAAAATTGAAAATTAGAAATACATTATTCCAGCCATGGACTACAATGGTAGGGGTTCGAATGCAAATATTAAAAATAAACATAAAGTATTTTTAATCCTTGCAGGCCATGCATCACTGGCACATCTACAAATAAAGCTATCCTCTGCTGGTGAGCTCAGCAATGGAACCATCATTAAGCTTGTTGAACAGGTATGTACAACAGAAAATAACTTTGTGTTGTGAATTTTTTTAAGCCAACATTATTGTCAATGCATACCCACAATACAAAAGGGTGAGGCAAAGGGAATAAGATAGATCCTCTGATGTCTATTCTCTGTGTTTTCTCTCCATATAGTTCTTGAGAGACCAGCTCCCGAATGGCACAGTCCACACAGTCACTGTGAGAAACATTCAAAGGGTCAGAGTTGCGCCATAGAAGCTTCATGTGGAATGAAACAGTTAAAAGTAAATGTATAAATGAAGTAATTCAAGGTTAAAAGGGGAAGTATAGTTTTAACACAATGTGAAGGGGCACATCGGTTCACCCCAAGCATTCCCATCATATCTGGAAAGAGATGTTTCTTTTGAGTTTTTTGACTGTTTTGGCACAACACATCAAATGTCATGGTGCTGCCATTATCTACAACAGCTATTTCGAAAAGGACCTGGACTGCACTCCAGGTGTAAGAAAGTTTTTTTTAAGTAAACACAGAGACATGGATTTTAGCCTTCTTATATCAAATTAAATCTAAATTTTGCAGTACTACACTCTTTACTGTATTTCCCAGGAATGTGAATTGTGGAGTTCTACATTTGACTAAGTGTTGAATTGTTTGCACAGTACAATGGGAAGCCCAAACCAAGAAATCTGATCTGTCAAAGAGACGGTGTTTAAGAGGAGTCAGTAATTGCCATGCTTTGTAACCAGAGAAGTGGCTGCCACGTGGACAAGCCTAGTAACCAGGAAACTTTTAAACTATGTTCCTTGCTCACCACTCCCTTTCGTTATAAATAATTCTGGAAAAGCTTCACACAAAACGGCGGCAACAATAACCTTGGTGAGCGCCTTAGGTCAATGTATGATTATTGTAACCCCGAATCTGGGAAGTGAAAACTTTGTGAGAGTGTTACTGGCAGAATATACAGTTAATCTGTTTTGTTTTGTGACATTAAGAATTGCTCAATAAAGATTATATAAAAAGCACTGCTTGCTAGTTGGACAGTGTTGTGCTATAAAACAACACCTAAATACCTTATAAAAGGAGGAGACATTCTGTATGCAGATTAACCTTTTAAACATTTAGGCACATTAGAACTTTCTTCTCAAAATCACTGATTTAAATATTTTTTTCAAATGATTATTTTTGTGCTTCTTATCTTATTTATTGCTCTGACATGTATTAGACTTTTAGCCACATCATTTTCACTTTAGGCTATATGTCCATTTCTGCACTGTCATAGCCTAACCCTCAGACTTCCCGGTTTTGCTTGGACTTAACACTGGATTTGTGAGACAAAATTGGCATTTCTTTTACTTTATGTGGTGTTAAGATACATAAAGAGACATATCTGTTTGAAGTACTGATTTGTGGTGTTCTTCCTGTGTTCTTTAATAAATCTCCTATAAATCAATTTGAAAATACAAAAAAGAATGATAGAGAGAAAATTTTGCTTTTGAATGTGTATCAAGGCTCAATATATTAAATTGCAAATATCAGCAAAGGTGCCATGCAAGATGTGAAATTCAATATGTAATCAGACCACCCTTTTAAATATCAAAAAAGCAGTCTGAAAATATGTAAATGTTTGAGTTACATAACTTAAGAGTTGGTATCTACAGTTTGTTGGAATAGCTTTTAAAAGATTAAAACAAAACATGAATGACAAACTTATTTTGAAGAATTGAACTGTGAGGGACCTTCACTTCCATGTCGCTGCATATGTCAAATACAGTGTGTGAACAAAATTCAACACATCTGATCTGACATCTACAGCAAACAAAAGTCCTAACCCTTGTTAAGGTCACAATCACAATTATCATTTCCTCCCACTCTTGCAAAAGAAATTATTGTCTCCATGACACAAAAGAAATTAGCATGTGCACAGTTGCTATTATACACGTGACTCTGAATGAATAAAGCTTTAAACAAACACTGGGTGAGGCTTTCGTTCACCCCTGACTGCAGTGTGGCTTTCTTCTTTTGTCTTCTATTAATATACTTTAGAAACATCTGAGCTTCACAAAGTCATCTTCAGCAGGACATGAGATAACCAGGAAGGCTTCCAGTTGCTGCACTTGTCATCACTTCTGTACAGCTGTCCTCTCCATCGCCCTCTCTCTGGAAACATGTAAAGCCCAGGGCCTCGCCCACGGCTCTGCTCAGCAGCGCCAACAGATCAATAGTCCCTGCCATTGCCCTTGGCAGGAAGAGCTCCTGAAAAAATTAATTGAAAGTAAAGATTTTGAGATCTTGAGACAGAAGAAAAAACATGTTCTATCAGGAAACTGTGTCCTCACCTAAGTGCTTCTAAAAAGACACAATTTTTAGTCATAAATTCCACTTCAATTTCGAGTAGCACATTATTACCATTTAAAAAAAAAATCTGTACTCTTTACCTAATGTGGCATGCAACATTATGACAGTGACAAAGCTCTGATAAACCCCCTGTACACTACCTTCTCCATACCCAATAACAGATGGACACAGAAACAAGCTGGAGACTAGAGGAGTAATTAGGGGCTAGAGAGACAGATGTTTTTCTTGGGAGTTAGTGGATACCAAAATCGGAGCTGAAAGGACTTGCATTCATCAGGCAACACAAACATCTTAAAATGAATGCTAATGTTGCTCCATGTCTGCTGCATATGTAAATAGCCAATACAGTATCAACTTTATAAGGTGATAATATGTCAGTCTTGAGTTTACTGTGCTGTGTTGCCCCCAATATAATTTAATGTAGGTTTAAGTGCAGTATTTAGTGAACTTACTTTATCATAACAAAGTAGCCAGATTGTCTCAAAGTTGAGATGTCTCACCTTCTTGTCACACCTGAGATTTCTGTGTCACATCACTAAGTCTCATGCTGAATGCAAGTTTACAGGTGGTTTCCTACATTCTGTGCAGTGTCCTGTAGTCATTTGTTGACCTGTTTTGTCCAAAGGTTTGGTGGTTGTGGTTTTGTTGTGGTTTTATCGTCAGTGATGACTGTGTTGTCTGTGTAGTTATCTTGACTTCTTGCTAACTATGCCACTTTTATACTGTCATATTGTTTCACCAATATAGAGTCATGATGCTGTCGAGATGTGATTTCCTATATTGCAAGGGCATTATTAAAGTTTTTTTTTTTTTGCAAAAGAATGTAACTAAGTGTAAGTGTAATGATGTGTACAGTGGTTTAGGATGAAAATTAAAATGAAAAAATGTTGTGAATCTTATAAGGGCCAAAACGCAACAGGAGCAACAGACTCTGGATTCCAATATTGTTGAAATGAAACAGAAACAGACAGATTCTTTTAATTTTTTTTAATATATTTTAAAAACAATAACAACTAACCCTAACCCTAACAACAACAAAAAAATACATGATTGTCTGAGGTCAAACATCCAAAAGGCTGCTGGTGTAGAAATGATAGAGCCAGGATGATGTTTTTAGTGTTGCCTGGTTGAATCATCCTCAGCAACGACTGTCCAGGGTCTGATGCAGCAGTTCATCGGCCAACAGTCAGCAAACATCATTCAGCAAGTGGTGACACATTTGTCTTGTATGTGTGCGTGTGTGTGTGTGTGTGTGTGTGTGTGTGTGTGTGTGTATATGTGTGTGTCTCAGATGAGCAGGTGTCTCTGGCTACACGTCAGCAGGTGAGGCAGGAAGTACGCAGCCGTGCCGTCGTCAGGTATAAGCTCCAGGAATTCCGCGGGGCTTGTTTCCATGGCGACCACCACCAGTGTCTCTGTTGACATGGAAACCAGCCACATTAAACCAGGCACCAGAACATTAAAACAGAGGTGTTTTTATTTTCATTCTCTCATTAGAGATAATACATCAATGCAAAGCATCAAAGCAGACAGTTATGTTGTCAAGTGAGAGGGTCAGTACAGTGAAATCAATAACTCGGGTGAATATGATATACCCTTCGACAAAACTTTCATTGTCCGTACTGTGGGAAAAGCCTCTACCTTTGAGAGCAGCCAGTAGGATGCTGTTGTCTGTGTCAGATCTCGCTCGATTACAAAGCTCTGGGAGCAGCTTCTGCCACCATAATGCCTGTAAAGATCAGACATGGACACAGTCAGACAGGATGATACTCTGAGGGAAACTGGGTATAAAGTCAAAAATAAATCAAAATACAGTCTCGATACAGAGTGTATGAGAGTGAGTGAGTTTAAAGAAAGACAGATTAGCCTGCAGCTGAGCAGAGACCATGTTTTTGTCTTGTAGCTGGTGATTGGCGTAGGCTATGATGGCCTGAGGACATCTGTCCAGCAACTTCTCAATGCTGCTGCCGTACTGTCCCCTTCTGGTGTCGCAGAGGAGGTGCAGGCTGAAGCCCCATAAGGTTTCCTCTGACAGACGCTCCAGCAGAGGCAGGACTGAACCAACAGACAAGGAAGGACCACACAGGAGAGACTGAAGAGACACAAAGATTTTTTAGTCATCGGACATCTGGATCTGAAGATATCGAGAGCTCAGCTCCCAGTCCCTCAGAGACGTCCTGTCTGCTGAACTGCGTCGGTAAATCATTGATTTGTAAAACTGCTTCATTCTGTGCTTCTATTGGTTTTAATCCCCTGGACTATTTGTTATGGAGAGGAGGACACCTCTTCATATACTTCAGCAACCAGCAAAAACCTGATGAATGTTTGATTCAGAAGTTATCAGAGCAACAATCGAAACAAAGGTTAGGAGCAATCTCAGCTCCCAGCCCTTCCCTGACGTCTCTGTCTGCCGTATAATGTCAGCAAAACACTGACTTTTAATGTGAAACTGCTTTATTCAGTGTTTTTAACGGTTATAATCATCAGGAGGAGACCTCTGTGGATAATTCGGCCCCTGGTAAAAACCTCCTGAACGACTGACACTGAAGGTATCCAAACTGGGAGATGCTGACAGCAATGGTTTTGAAGACAACTCCCATGATCCCACACTATTTCATGATGTCACTCAATGCCATCTTTTGTTATTGTTTTGAGAGACCCCTCAGAAGTTACAATCTTCAGTTTTCTTGGCTTGATAATTGTCAAATTTAAAGATAATAAGTATAAAAAATACGGATATCTAGTACTAAAAATGCTATGTGTAACCTAATTCTTTAAATTTTAAACTGCACAAGTCCCCAAATCCAAATGGTAGCTCCCTCTACAGTAGGTGTGTCCAGGACCACATTTTGCCATGACGACACACACACACCCAGACTCAAAACAATAGCAGTCCTGCTGTTGCGGCTGGTAAAAATGCAGAGGACATGCTGTTACACTACACCTTAGCATTTAGCATTATGTTGTCACAGTGGTCACTGTTTAGCAAAACAGCTCTCACTGCTCTCAACTTTTCATAAAGTTAAGTGTAGCTGTATAGTTGTATTGTATATGTGTGTATCAGCCTAAAATGTGCCTGAAGGAGTGTTTGGGTCTTGTCCTGCATTTCCATTAAAATCTTATAATTTTAATGATTCATATAGTTCCTTTAAGTCTTATTTAACTACTACAACACCCAGAAACAGAAGCACCTGCTTTGTTCATAGACAAATTACCTGCAGTTTGTGTAACGACTCCTGGTGTTGGAAGCTGGTAGTGTGAGCTGGACTGAGAACAGTGAGCCAGGGGTACAGAGCACCGTAATGGGAGCACGAGTTGATCTGAAACACAAATGAACTGATTTCAGAATCGTATACCATGCAAAAATAATACCTACAAAAAATCAGCTAGAGAAAACAACCAATGTCAATACCTTCAATTTCAACTCAGTTTGTTTTGGCTTTCACATGAGATCATGAAATACAGTATTTTATAAATGTGAGAGATGAGATGTACAAGTTGTTACAGCCAAAGAAAACAAAGATGACTGTACCAGATCGTCAGCGCTCTTCAGCGACCTGCGTCTTGAAGATGTGTGAGCGAGGCTGGGGTGTGCATCTGAGGTCGTGTACATCAGTCGATCGATGTAGACAGAGGTCAGTCTGAACAGAAGCTCCTGGATGACAGGTTCGTGTGAGGAGGCCATCAGTGTCGCCTCCCAGAAATCCACCTGTAAGCAGTTCTCACAGCCCAGCTCCTAGACACACACATAAACACACACACATACACTTATGTTTCTATTGCTATTCTTTCATGTACAATTAATTAAAATAGGCCAAAAACAGATCTTGCAAGCTATTATTTTGCTGCTTAACTTTCCAAGTCAGTGTGACGAATCAGTGGGCTGATTTTACTAATGACATACACACACCTTGAATATGTGATCAGCCTGTTCCAGTTGAACTTTGTTGTTCTCATGTAGAGCCACCATGCCAGCCACCAGCAGTCCTGGATGGGACTTTGTAAGCTGGTGACTCAACGCTGTGGGACGGATGTGTGTGTGCTGGCCTCCACATCCAGCATGAAGCAGCAGCCGCGGCTCCTGGATGAAACCGTACACCAGCAGCATCTGAACACACACACACACACACACACACACACACACACACACACACACACACACACACACACACACACACACACACACACACACACACACACACACACTTACTCTCATGTTCACAAATATTTACTTATTTTCCTCGACTGGCATTTAAAAATGAAAACCGTTGATTTTTATATAATTTATTATATTAGCTCATTAAATGTCTCTAAGAAAGCTTAAATAATAAAAAGTAGTCATCAGTAGCTGAACTCATACTTTTGACAGGTAGAATAATGTTCAGCCGTTGTAGCTAGAAGTCAGTGAATGTTAATGTGCTCTAATATCTTTGTTACTGAAAGACAACTATGTGCTGTCAAAGAAAGAAGAACAGATATTAGTTTCTTCTTCACTTGATAGTACCCATTAACAAACACACTCCACGTCCTCTGCCCCCACTAACCTCAGCATGTCTGTACAGTAGCTGTGTGAACTGTGGCAGGTCATCTAAACGCAGCATCATGTTTGCCATGGTGATTGTCAGTGGGACCGACACGCCAGATGTGTCCTCCAGATGTTGTAAAATTTGCAGCGTGCGGGCAGGACTGATGTTTATCATGGACGGGCTGGCACATACGCTGATGAGCTCTGAGGGATCTGATTGGCTGAAAATGTCGATGACCTCATCAGCTGATTCCTGTAGAGAGGGAATGAAGTTGTTTTTTTTTTTTTTTAGTTTCACTAATTGTTTCAGTTCGCAGCTGTAAAACAAAGAACTACTGATGTACAAATAGTTATGTAATTCATATTTTTTTCTACTCTACGTTTGCTGATAATGTTGAAATGATGCAGTTTATGTTGATTCATACACTTTAACCATTAATCAATTACTTTACCACATTTACTTTACTTTATATTCCAAGTTAAGACAAGACATTCTAAAGTTGTTAGCATCTATAGTTTATTCAGCCTCAGACTGACACAGCATAGCGCTTTTATTTATCCAGCATGTACCTGACTGAGGCTCTGCTCCATTTCCTCTAACAGATAATGTTTCAGGTAAAACAGGAAGCCAGGGCCATAGAAGTGAGGGCTGGCAGGATGTGGGCGGTTCCTGACCATGACCTCTGTGACTGACAGACCTGACATCCTGTAGTATGGTAAAGCCAGGTGGCAGTCCTTCTGGCTAGCCCTTATAGGAGGGAAGAGAAAAGAATTAGTGCTAAAAACTGACACAAAATACATAAGGATTAATGAGAAATGAAAGCAAATCTTAAAACGGCAATAAACATATATTAAGATTAATGTGAAGGAATGAGGAACTTTAAGGGATAAAATAACTAAAACTGAAATGTAGACAAAGAGTGACGCTCTAATTGCTGCCAATATGTTCATCAGTCTGTTCTTACATTGATGATTAAGAGAGGAAAACCAGGTAATTTAATTCAAGGGGTTTGATGGAAACTAAATTAATTTAAGTGTGTTTTGTATGTAGGCATGTGTAGGTATGTTATGAGACAGTTCTTTGTTTTATACAGATGTTTAACAGTAAAAACAGTCCAACACTTTACTGTTTAATTCCTGGTTTTCCTACTCAAATACAACCCAGTTGTGTTCCGTTTCATTAAAATGTTTCCAAAAGGAGATAATTTCATTCATTTCGATTTACACAGTTCAAAAAAAATCTAATTAAGTTAATTTACCTGCTGAAACAGTCTCCTAGCTGTGCACAGTTCTGCCTGAGGGCCTCCTCCAGCTCCTGTCTGTCTGTCTGCGCAGCTGTCTGTCTCTCAGGCTGTCTGTCTGCGTCTCCCTGCAGAGACGCCGTGGCGTCGCCCTCACTCTTCTGTTGCTGCTCTGATGTCTGGAGTAAGGCGGCGCGGAGGAGGAGGTGAGCTTCACTGAGGAGGTGTCGAAGGCTTTGGGCCTGTGGGTTGGTCTCTGCGTAGTGCCGACTGTATTCAACCTGACACACAGAGACACACAGGTGATTGTACAGACTCATAAACACATACAAAGTCACACATTCAGACACAAACACTCACAGAGCTCAAAAATCTGTCTGAATCTAAAATAATAAAGTGATCACATCTGAGTTACCATCTCTTGGTAGAGGGTGAGGGGGGTGACGGTGTCGACCACATACAGGTTCCATCCATGTCCTGCTGCACTGGTTTCTTTGGGAGAGGAGATTGTCCACTTCCTGGTCCTGAGGTCAGTGAACACAGAGAGGTAAACAGAAGTACAGTCAAACTGAGAAAGGAGCCAAATCAAATCCTCTCTGCGTCTTATCTCAAGGAGGAGATGTTTAGTCAATCTCAAAACGTGCAGACTGTTCAAAGTGGATTTTGGCACCACTGATGTCAACACAAAGAGGACAACGAGTTAAAATTTCAACATGAGTTAGGTGCAATGTATCGCTGATTTGGCCCCAGTCTGGAGTCTAGAAACTGGGATTCAGCCTAAATATCTACTATATAAAGTTACTTTAAAGCTATAGGAAATTAATGGTCTTACTATCAACTCCCAGAAATGTCCCTGCTTTTCCTTTACCTTCATTTTTCCATTTTTTGTTCTTGTTGTAAAAAGACTTTTTAATCTGTTTCTTTACTGGACACTGATGATAAACTGAAGATGTACACAAACACATTACACATATTAACAGGCTTTCCATGAACTGAACTGACAAATGATCCTTCTGACGTGTCAAGAACTTGTAGATGTCAAAGAACTACACCAGAGAGGAGAGTGTGATACTGTGATCATGGATACTACATCAACTGCATAATACTACTACATTTTACATGACCAAACAGTTAGTGAGCTGTTAGTGAACAGGTTAATGTGGATAATGTGATGGTCCCTGGACAATGAATAGTCTGTGCAGCGTGTGTGTTTGTGTTATGGCAGCTTCTTAAATTCAGCATGTGGCCTCAAACATGTGGTATGTTTTTTTTTTTTTTTTTTAATATAAACAAACATATGTTGCAATATAGCCCCCCCCCACACACACAGACCCGTTATGAGCGATAACCATCATGGAGATGATTGCTGCATTTAGTTGCCATTATTAAACTTGCTGTCAAGCGTTGTCAGAGCAAGTTTACAATCAAATCATGGAACATGCAAAGGGGGAAGAGCAACACCAGATCTGGACATTTTGGAGGTCATACATCACCTGTCAAAGACTTGCGCTTATAACTGCCTGTCCATAACTGCCTGGTGAGGGGTTCACGTATAACATCAAAGCCCTGCACTAAAGTAGGTGCTGCTGTTTCCTTGCAATTTCTGGCATCAGTCATACGTGGAGAAACCACTAATATTTGAATCCCAAAATGCAATTATACATTTACATATCATTTATTTTCATTTTTATTAAGAACATAAAAAAAAAACAAACAAAACAAATATCGGTGTGTGTGTACATGGCTTGCAAGAGACCGGGAACCTGTCTCGTAAAGCTGGATTATTAAATTAACTGACTGAAATTACAAACAGCCCTTTTATTTTTATTTCAGTCCACACAGGATTAGTTTGTGAGCAAAAAGTCACACACACTGAGGGCAGTTAGGATGGTTATGGTTGGCTAGGTTTAGGGACTAATACAGGAAATGTTGTCACTTTTAGACCAAGCTGCAAAGTCACAAAGAAATCTGGATCAACATTAAACTCAAACTGAAAAAAATAAAATAAATCAATGGCCGTTTTAGGGCTTTAGTATGTTGCAATATGGTTTCTTAGCTTCTGAAAAGGTAAAGTCTTAACTTTTATAGGTGTGTCAGCATTCATTTTTCTATTCAATGTAAAAAAAATGCCAGCTAGCAGCTGTCTAATGTCATCAAAAAACAAGATTTCTCATAGTGGGCTGGACACTTTATTTAGTTTGTCATTCCTTATGTGCTTCAGTTACGGCACACTGCCGGTCATGTGCACAGAACCAATGCAAATCTACAGTTAACCTCCAGAACTAAGGTATGAAATGGTGAAAACTTGAATTTCTTTTTTAATTTAATGAGCAGCTCACATGGCAAATACCTGATGGCTTTACTTCCTCATTTTTAAAAAACAAAGTAGTACTTTATGCCTCCAAAAGAAAAAAAAAAGGGTTAGACTGATGGTCTTAAGTGAAGGCTAAAAGATAGAAAGAGAAATGTTGATCTTATATCCATTTTTCTTCAGAGGGGATTCGTCATAGGGGGAAACTTTCCTCACTGATATTCCAGTTCAGGCTAATTACCACTGTTGGATCACAGCCAGCCATGCTGGTTTCACTGGCAAATGCAAATGCTGCTTCACTGGAAGCTGAAAGAAAAACCTTTTTGTTCTGTGACATCAAAGGTGAAACCTAATCTAAGGATTCGGTTAATAATCGTTGCCTCACGTAAGTATTTTTAGGGTGTCCTGGCGTTGCTGCTTGGCCTGAATGTGACAACAGACACTGAGGGGGGCGGGGTTTGGGTTTGTCTTACAGGAAGGGGCGTGATAGAAAGCTCTCCAGAGCCGGCGTGGTTGCGGGATCGATTCCCACCGCCAGGAAAATACCAGTCAGCATGGTGTGTTCTTTCAACTCGCTAAAATACACAACACACACACACACACAGTAAACAGGTTTTTATAAATGCACGTACGTCTGCGCACACACATCACCAAGTGCTGACAAGTCCCTCTTTAAAATCTTCCGGTGTCTGCAAGGAGGTATCTGAAGATGAATCTGAAAGGTTTTTGACTGATACAATATCATAGTCATGTGTGTGTTGTAATGTATAGTGCGTGCTAAAGTATGTGTGGGTGCGCACGTAACTTACAGGCCCCTGCGCTGTGTGCTGCGTTCCGTCTCCTCTGGTGTCTCTGTGTCGGCGGTGGAGAGCAGGACAACATGGCGGCCGTAGACGCACACTGAGCGCAGGCCGATGAACAGCTGCATCCTGAGCGCACACACCTCGAGGCTGCTGGGCGGACAGGCCTTCACACACAGACAAAAATGCACACGCACACCCAGGGAGATAAACACACATACAGAACATCATTATTTTAAGAACCCGCATCATACAACAGTACTAGTGCTTTTGATCGCAGCAGGAATCAAGCTGTATCGACCAACTGTCTGCCCACAAGAGTGCAGAAGATCTTCATAACAAGCTGACGAGTCCACAGCCTTACATGTTATCACCTTCAGTGTTAGCAAACAATTGTCTACTTTTTACACTGAGCATCATCTGCCAATTCCTGAAAAATATTTCTGACTTTTCCACTTTCTTCACCACCTATCTCCTAACTCTGTATGTCTGCTGTTTGGTGCTGGAGAAGTATCAGACTGAAAACAATGTGATTAAAAAAATTAAAAAAAAAACCCAAATCAGCTAAAAGAGGCTTCAAAGCAAGGTTCTAGGGTCAGGAAATACAAGTCAAGGATTAGGCTCACACCTTCATGGTGGTATCGATGTAGGGGTCTTCAATCCTGGCTGCCACTGCTGCACAGCGCACTGTGAAACACTGCAACGCACTCCTACCAGGCGCGCACAGAAATCAAAATACACTTACTCATTTTCCGCACATAAATCTTGACACTGTGGTAATAAGGAATTTCCGTATCAAATCAGACCGAGGACGTACTTTGTTATGACGTGCAACAGGTGGTCTGTTAGCACCGCCTCCAGGACCTTCTCTGGATATTGATAGGCTGAGAGCAGCTCCACTCCGCCTTTCAGGCTGTACAGGTAGCCGGCGGTGGGGAGGGAGAAGAAGCAGAACACGCACGCCGGTCTGTCCGTGGACACTGACTGGTTACCTGGAGAGAGGCACACAGAGAAGTCATGCATGCTCGCACAAAACACATACATAATGATTCCTCACACACTCTTACCCAACGAGACAATCAAACCATCTGCATCTCCCTCTATCACACCAACAGGGGACAGTATTCAATTAAATATAGAGGTGTACAACTGTGGAACACCAAAGATTTAAAAGAAAATCAAAGGAGGCATTAATAAGCACCCAGACTGTGTTGTTTTTTTCCACACTCAATATATATTGTTTTGTCTTTTGACTTGTCCGTTTTCGTCCGTTTTTATATATTATTTATTTTTTCTCTCATTTTCTTTTTTTCCTTTCTCATTTCTTATGAGCTGTAGAAATACAGTGGAGAAATCTGCTTCTTAATTAGTCATTTTGTCTGTTAGGGAGTCCTCAAATTGTAAATCTTCTATGAAATTTCACTTGATTTCAATACAAATCAACTCTAGAATCAAGTGTCATCATTTTAAACCAGCAACCTGCAGAATTCTGTCTTGTTTAAAGATGCTAAAACTTATCTATAGCAACTCAATGTAACCAGGGAGTCAGCACTGATAATGATCCATCTGCCCGTGTCTCACATGTTGTACTCACTGGTGAAAAGCGGGTAAAGCTGCAGGGAGTGAAGTTGTGTCTCCTCCACACTGCAGCCCTGGAAGAACTCTGGAGTAAAGCGCCTGCAGGAGGGAAATGAAACAGGTTAAATATACTCATCCTATACCTCGACCGGCAGAAGATCTAAAGGTCAAACTCAAAAATACACAGACACACCTGAAAAGAACATATGACAGAGTGTATTGTCCTTTGTCCTCCAGCCCGGTCTTTTCAATGCTGACAGGGATGTCACAGTCTTTAGCTCGATCACCGAGCAACTCCTGGTGCTTCGGAATGAGCAGAAAGTCAGTCTGGTCTTCGAGATGATCTGCTGCACAAACAAATACACACACACAAATCACAAATGATTGTCTCAAGTGGCCCTTTTCTACATTCTATAGACTAAAAATAACTAAAAAAAAACAAGCATTAAAGAGGGGAGCAAACACTGATGAAGTTGTGTTATTACCAATTTTACTTGTGTCCGATGATTCGTCCAGGGTTTTAGATTCAGAGGGTGTTTCCAGTTTCAGCACTAGCACCTCCAGCTCTGCCTGCACTGCTACATATCCTACACACAGCGCCACCTTGAGGGGAGGTGTTAAAGTAACACAGACTGAAACAAACTGTCTGTTTTAGTAGTTGGAACGTAACTAAAAAATAGCAAAACAAAAGCAAATGCAAGTCTTCTGTTTGTGAAATGATCAAGAATTATTTACGATGCCAATGATTTGTTCCAGGCAGATGTCACACTTCCAATTTATGAGTGTGCTTGTAAGTAAATGCTAAGTATGTGTGTGTGTGTGTGTGTGTGTGTGTGTGTGTGTGTGTGTGTGTGTGTGTTATTCACTGTTATGTCTGTGTAGCTGATAAAAAAACTGAACTATGACATAACACTACAAAAAATAAGGGTTAAGAAAAGAAAACTGAAGCATACATTGACAGTACCTGTTTAGGTGTAATTTTTGGAACGTGCACGATGACCGAGCGTTCAAAATCCAGAGCGGAAAAATTCTGATTTGAACTTGAGGTCTGACCTACGAGCAGAAAACAAGGAGAGGTCGGATCAGTCTCAGTCCGAGGAGGAAACTGTAGAAGAGTCGGCTAATTGTGCATCTTTCTCCATTGGGGATTTATTTTTCATTTCTCCTTTTGGGGTGGTAGAAAAAACTCTATTCTGGTTTGTAAAGACTACATACAAGTTTTAAAACAAAATGACTCTTGAATGAATCACACTTATGACTTAAGTTACCTTGACTGTGACTGGAGGGCTGCTGAGCATTCGGCCAGGGGCTCTGAAGGTTCTGTTGACTCTGACTCTGCTGTTTTTTATCCAGAAAAAGAAAAATATTGCCACTAAAACACTGATTGTATCAAAAAGTCCACTTATGTTGACTAGAGTAGATAAAATACAGTGACAAAAACATGCTTAAATTATGGAAAAAAAAAAAAAACATCTGATATTTTAATAGTTTTTGAGGCCTGAAAGATATTGCAAGAAAATATTGGCACTTTAATGTCCTGGAAAACTTCACATCAAAAACTGTGAATCTGTAATGGTGACCTCAACCTGTAACAGAAGTCAAAGAAGTAAATATGCCATTTCATTGTGTCTTTAAATGAAGATAATTTACAATGACACCCACAGAGGAGCTGAACTCCTATATGAGCAGCCGAATTCGTACCAGGTTCTGCTGGTTCTGTCTCCTCAATGTGAACAGAACCAGAGTGTTCTCGCAGCCGACCAGCAGGTCTCCTGTTACAGAGCAACACGCCATGGCAACAGGTCGCTCTGACAGAGGGATCTCTATGATTTCCATCTGCACTCCGCCCCGCACAGATGCCCCACGCAGCAGGTGGCCCAACAAACGCACACCAACGCGGGCTTTCTCCTCAGCCTGAGTGGAGAGAAAGGAAATAAACACATAAATACACGAGGAATAAAGATGACAGTGGAGGTGGGATTATACTGCAGGAGATATACAGATGGAAAATGAACTATAAAGCTTACATCTACAGATGGAGGCAAACAGATCTATATTCTCTTGATAGGGAGAAGTTTTTTTCCTTCATCATCTGAGGGTAATTCTTAGTTTGCTTGTGTACTTTAACATTAACATAGGCAAGAGCTGCCTGTACACCCCTAAATGGTTGGAAATAAATTATATTCAAAATGGTGGAATGAATGGAATTAAACTGCTTTTAAAAGGGTTTGAAATCCATCTCAACTCATTTTTCTCTGTGCCTATTGCCACACACATCAGTGCACCAAGACCAAGCCAAACCAGGTTTAATATTAATACCACAACAGAGTGTCTGTGATTCCAGGCTTTTTCCCTCAGAGAGAAACAGTTTTTTAGTTTATTGTTTTGTTAAATAAAGGCTGCTATATGTTTTGTTCTAACCCCTAGTGATAATATTGCATAAATTGAAATATCTTTATATCAAACCATAAAAAAACAAAAAAACAAAAAACGAAGTACAATGGTGTGTGCTTCTGTTTCACAGCACTGTGATATAAAGTATTTGTGAGAAAGCTCAGCTGGTCAGTGTTTACCTGGTATCGCCAGTTGGTGTAGGCTCGCAGGTAGGTGGCGCTGTTCTTCTCCTCAATGGTCACCAGGTAGTCTCCTGGATGTGAGGGAGGAGAGAGGAGGCAGCAAAGGAAAAGCCAGGATGTTAAAATGTCTTCCCTCACACTCACACTGAAATCACTGCTGCCGTCGGCTGCATCGCTTGAATATAAAACATGGGAAACAAAGAAGCTGCTACAGGAGAATGGGGATACTTGTGACAAAGGCAGAGGAGGAACTGTGGTTACCTATCTTGCTGTGCTGGATGCTCCTCACGGTGCCCATGGTGGCAAAGCGGCAGATGAGAGGGCAGCCCTCCTGCTCCACACTGTACGCTTCCACCTTGGTTCAGTACAACACAGTCAGTGCCCTGCAGAAGCTTTTCATTTCCAAATGGTCCCTTCTATGAGATTTAAGATGATCAACGCTGCCATTCATGAATATTCCCACAATGTGCAGACATTTACACTGGTATATATTAGGGCTTACCACCTCTTTTCTAATTATTAAATACTAGATATGCATTTATTGGTTTGAGGTACTATATCATTATTTCTACCCCACTGAAGGTACAGGTGTGTCTCTCTGTGTTAATGAAAAAACTTCCCATGTCTGTGAGTCAGTGGAGACTTCTAAATTATAGTGGAAATACACAGCTTTGGAAAAGCCCAATTTTGAGGTTATTCAATATGAACACATTGTCATTGATTTTGGTCTCAAAGTATAGATATTACACTGAAAACATCTGCATCAGTCATTTCCTAATATGCCTCTTGCTTCTGTTTAGTCTGTGCATCCATTTGGAGGTAGGTATAGCATCTAGTAAGACAACAATAATACAGTGCAATTACTGGAATAACGTGCACGCAGACAACTGGAAACAAGTTATTTTCTGATAAATTACAGAAAGAAAACAGATATTGGCAAAAGAATATGCATAGTTTAAGGTCACCTTGCATCCTCCAGTAGCAACCACGAACAGAGCTCCACCTCCACAACAGACCAGTCCAGGCTCCTGCTCCACCTGAGCCACAGAGAGGGACAGTAGATAAGACTACTGCAAAATTATACATACATAAAAAAAATCTACAACAAAAAAAAAACACAGGTATGAGTGGAATCAGTATTAATGAGTTTCCACTGACCTGCACTATCTGCTGTGAGGCGAATGGATGGCAGTTGTACACGTGCACCATGTTTGGTCTGTTTCTTGGAGAGCTCAGTCAATTCAGTAGACGGTGGAAATGTTTATTAGCCTCTGAATGCGGCTTTCTCTTCCTTTGATGGTGCTAGGATACGGAGAAATCCATGAACTCCTCCTCTGTTCTATGTGTGCTTCGTGGAGGCTTCATCCATGCCTGCAAAAAAATAAAAGTTTTGAAGGCATTTTAGTTTAGTCCGGTGCAATCTACCATATCAACAATAGACTCTTATTAGAGTTGGACATTTTATAGATATCTCATTATGGTACGAGAGAAGAAATGATTTAGGATTAAGGATATTATCATGTGAAAATTTCATATTCAAGCACATGTGCAATTTTCAGATATTTCACATTTGGAGCTTAAGACATTCCATTTGAAAATATCCATTTAACATCTAATATCACATGCAAAACACTATAAATTCCTAAAATGTAGTGTTGCTTATCACATGTGAAACAGCATTTCACATAAGGAATTCACAGCCAGGAACATGTCATTTATAGACATTTACAAGAATTTCACATGCCCAGTGCAGTGGGCGATGATGGAGTTTAGTTTGGGGTATTTAAAGTTTAAAATGAACAGCAACCCATCTTTCTAGAAACAATGGCTATACTTTTGATAATCCACAAAGGTTCAAACATTTCTGTTTATTTGGCATTGAGTAGTTTAAATGAAAACATAAAACTAGAACTGGCTGCATTTTTACTGTTGTTTTTCTTCATCTTCATGGTTGCTTTATATATGACTGACAGTTTTGGGAACTAAACCATCATTCAAAACTTTCTTGTGTACAGCTCAGTCTCTTCTGAAAGCGCCTATCCTCACATTGTCGACATCTAAATTTATCCAATTTTATCTTTATCTGACTGAAGTTCTGACACTTTAAAAACCAATCTAACAAAGTGAAAGTGTCAAAATAAGATGTTAGGGAGCCAACAGAGCAACACATTAGCAAGAAAAGGTAAAAACGAGACCAACAACTAACTTTAAGGTTGAGTTAAGCTTCCTCTGTATCTCTGGCCGTCCATCAGGAGCTGAAACAGGGTGAGTTTCTCTAATCGATATCACATGTCGCAGTCTTGTGAGCAGCAGCAGCAGCAGCCCCGAGTGTTTCAATTCAACTCAGTTTAGCATAGTTAATCGCCGGTTTATTCACATTCTTATTATTGATGAAGCGTCACAGTTTTTACACAAAATAAAGGATCGATTATTAGTGAATTACCGTCTTTACTGTCGGCTTCTCCTCCCTTCTTACTTCTGTATTCTCCTCTGCGGTTTATTGATTTCACGTTGCAACACAGGAAGTAAACCACCACAACAACAAAGCGCCCGCCTCCAGTTGATTTTCATTGGTTCCCGTACCTGCTCCTATCGCGTATCACGTTCCCATTGGCTGTTGAGCTGTCATGAACTACAGGGCAGATCTACGTCTGTTATGATTTTCATTTTTCTGTCTTTTTAGGCATTTGTTTCACCATTTTATCTTGTGGTTGTGTAATTACTCAGGTGGAGCACTGTCTTCAGTTCTGAAATAGTTTTTATTTAGACTAAAACCTCGAGATAAAAATCAATTTAATCCAGTAATCTGTGATTTTTTTAAATTCCAAAATTACAGATGCAGGGTAGGTTCAGGCTGCTTAAGAATAGTTTACTGTCTGGGTTTCGGTTGATAATCACTATTCTTGTGTTGACATTTCGATATTTTAATTGATACATCGATACTTTAATGGAATATACATCCTGGTACTAAAACTAAATCAGTCAGTCAGTTGTGTTGTGTGTGGAGAAGCCCGATTTGAGGATTCTCTCTGATTTCTAGTTATAAGACAGAGTGATAAATGTTTCCAAATACAGACTTAACTGTCCTTGGTCACAGGAATAACATATGTTACATTTAAAAGTTTCATTTAGTCTGAATTGCTTTCAAATGAATAAACTGTATATTTTTGAATGTTGTGTAATTATTTCTTAGCAACTTGAACTTTATGCACAGCTGCTGTTGGTCTCTTACCTTCACTTACTGCTGCAGTTTATGAATTTTGAACATTCTTTCATTCACAGCCGGTTTGCTGCTTTACTCTCTGTGCATCCATGAGAATGTAAGTACTCATGTTGTGTAAATATGTCATTTAATAAAAGAGCAGTCATGTAATCCATTTATATCCCGTATCTAAGGGAAAGGTTGGCATGGGGAAAATAGCAGGAAATGAATAAAAGCCATCCTAGATTCTGATGGCAGAATGTTGGACTCCTCTAAGGCCACCAGTTGGCCTGCACTTCAGCCAGATCTCTCAGCCCAGACCTGGCCCAGTCTTTTCCAGAATAATTTCAGCAGCATAAGAAAAGTAAACTGGGGAACAAACAAATGCAGAAACTTTTCATACCTGTGACAATATCGGAAGTCAGGTGAACAGGAAACAGGGCGTGCAGGGAGGAAACAGAGCGGAGCACAGAGGGTAAGTCCGACAGGGTTGGAGGCTTTGAATTTACTTTCTCAGCAAAGTGGTTCAAGAAAATGTTAATTTCTTGATGCTTCATGTGAACAGGGCGACATCTATTGGTCAGAATGTAAAATGGGCAAACGCAATGTTTGAATATCACCATGATTTTATTCTATATCCTAAGCTTAGGCCTACATTTACTGTAAAGTAATTACTGTAAAAACAGTCTATGAAAAGCTGCCCAGGCCAAAACTGAGTACTTCACTTACACTTGCATATATACTGGCACTATGCACATGCACATATATGCATACTATCATGCATATAATATATATACACATGCATGCATAATGTGAGGATATGTGCATGAGTATGAGGGTATATGAGTGTGATAATGTGTGCTTGAGAATGTTTGTATCCAGAAGGCACCACTACCACTAGGAGGCACACCAACCACCAATAAACGTAGAAGAAGTAAAGACAGGTGGAGGCAAAAAGCATTATGATGGTCACCCATACTGTGTGGGAACTTTGGGCAGCAAGTTTTCTGCTCTGGAAAGTCATTTTATTTAATACAATTAAAATGATGTGATTTCATAGGGATGCCAGAATCCAACTCAGGCCAGAACCACACATTTTGGTCCCCCACAACCAGCAAGAAATAGTTAATCATGAGTATGACTCTGCCCCAATAGGCTCAAATTAGGGTCAAAATTATTTTGAACTTAATGTAAAGTGATGTTCACAAATAATTCCAATATTTGCAGTTGTAAATCAACCTTTGTAAACCTGTAAAATAAATCTGCATGAGAAATTCAAGTTTTGCTTGTGTAGAGGAGATGTGCATGTGAATCAAAACTATGAACAAATGATCAGTCTTAAGGTTAAACAAAGACATAAAAAAGAGGAAATGGTTTTGTCAACATCTGTTTACTGATACAGAGCAGAAAGCTGTGTAAAACTCTGCACCCAAAAGTTTACACACAGTGTAGCAACATTAACAGGGTCAAAATTTGTACTGAATGAATGTTGCGTGATGAGTTTTACAGTTTTCCGCTCTGTATCTCTACACAGACATCCACAGAGACATCTTCTTTCCCTGTGTGTTCGGTTATCCTCACCACTGATCACTGGATCAGTTTTGATTCACACAGTCTCTTTTTTAACAAATACAAATCTCTCTGCTACAGGCACATTTTTTTTTTAATTGAATTTTGAATTTCTCAAGCTCAAAATCTGCTATTCTGTACAAGTACTAGAATGTGATGCGGACCAAATTTTTATCTCAGTACGTGAAGGCAGTCTCTCTCTCTCTCCCTCTCTCCCCCTCTCTCTCTCCCTCTCCCGGTTCTGACAGGTACTTCAGTGTTGTCGCTTCCTGCAGACCTCAGCTGAGGTGTCGACAGCAGCTCAAGTTGATATGTCATTCGCCGACTGAAACTTTGCAGTACCTTCTACACCGTGCTATGATGAGGGCACTACAATCAGCGCTGTAGTCGGTGTCTCCCACATCAACTCTGCATTACATCCTCAGCAAGTGTGCAGATTGCATGCAGCAGTCCCCTGCAGTGCCTGTGTGTATCGGTCGCTCTGCAACTCACTCAAGGTAAGACTTGTTCGTTACTTAAATGATGGACGCGGTTTAATTTATAAAGTGCTACAAAGCTACAAAATAGTTAGAGAAGAATATTTTTAACCTCACTGCTAGTCGCTACCTTCACCTGACAGGATGCACGTTTTGCGGAGTGAGTTTACGATTCACTTCATTTGCAATTTGAACATAATTTGTTTTCAAATTAGAGAAAAAAAAAATCAAGGCATTTGAGGAGAGAGTAAAACTGAAGCAAACATGACTTCTTGAGCGTATGTTTTTGTGGGATTTTTCCCTAGATTTACTTCAAACACTTTCAAATGTATGTTCTTGTAGACCTCTGTGTCTGCCTGACAATTAATGTTTCAGCATGGCATTGCATTGCATAAAATAGTTTTATACTGTACAGTGAAACCGTTGCATTGTACCGTGCAGGGATTCAGAGAGGATAGAAATGAGCCAAAGGTATTCCTCTTTGCTGGGGGACCCCCTATGTCCTGCTGGACCTTCTCCATAGCTCTTCCATAAAAACAGCTGCTTATGTGCAGGAGCCAGGCAGCTCCCCTTAGGAATGCCCTTACCTCAGAGCTGAGTCATGCAAATTATACCTCCCTTCTCTTTCTGTCATCTACTGTGTTTAAGCTGCTATCTTATAAAAAAAATGAGTTAATTTCAAGCATAGATTTCTGAAATCATTTTATTCATAGAATCTACTTTCTCAACTGATGTTACAAATTGTCTTAAGTAACTTCTTTAACAACAGGACCAGAGGAACAGCAGGTACTGTTAGTTGCAATATTTCATTACAATGCAATGAGTAGTTTCACACCACCAATTCCACACAAGTGATGACTAGTTTCAAATGTTTTGAGCATATCTACAGTGATGTTTTATAAGGCACCAAATGGTGATGCAGAAACATGCTGGCTCAAAACTCCTGGAAATAGTTTGGAGATTCAGCCAGAGATGTGGATAAGACACAGTAAACCAGTTTTCAGAATGAAATAAATCTTTATGATGACAAAAAATATACTAATTAATGTCAGTCTGTGTTCTTTAAACAAAAAAGTACAGGAGATGACCTTTGACTGGAGAATGTATGATTTTATGGGGTTAAATTACACTGCCAAAGTATTTTCCTGTTTTGCTTGGGGCTTATAAAAGAACATTGTACAGACACTATTGAAATACCCAATAAAGCTGGGAAAATTAGCATCTGAGAGAACATTTGAATCAGTTTGAGACCAGAAAAGGAAAAACTTTGCATAAAATGCAACCTACTGGAGGCAAAACTCCAAACCTAATGAAAACTGTGGTGCAGTGTGATAATGGCCCCTCCGCCTGCAGCACAGACCCAGGGAAAGTCATCTAGCATTTCACACAAACAAGATGTTTGCTGCTGTGTTGCTACCAATCTGCAAGCCCAGCCACGCTTGATATGCACCTGTATGTGTGTGAGAGAAGTGTCAAGAAGCAGTCAATTTCACAAACTAACCCTCTGGCAATGGTTTAGTCTCAGCTCCAACATGCACACGTGCACCAAACGCAGGCATCTGTGAACTCTCTGAGAAGGTTTCGTAGGATAAATGGATAGACATGCAAAGGAAGGAAGGATGGAAGGAGGGACAAGAAGAGACAGAAACAATGCTTAGAAGTGCAGGAGAGGAGTTAGGAAGTGATAGCACAGTGAGTAGTAAGGTGGTGGAATAATATGAGCAGTCAGGAGAGGAGGAGAAGAATGGAAACTGTAAAGGTAAAGGAAGGAGAAAAGATTAAAGAAAATAGGAAGGTTAGATAGGACAGCCAAAAAAAAAAAGGGGGGGGGGGGGGGAAAAAGTTTGGAGGATTAGAAGAAAAGAAGACAGGCAAATGGGAAATGTTTTTAACCAGTCCTAAATGTGTCCTTGTTGGGGGGAAAAAAAACAGTTATACAGTAGTTACTGAAACGTACAGGTAAACACAGTCAGGCAGCTTCAGACATGTTCTCAAAGCAAGCAGACGACCACAGGGAGAATATGATATTCCACCTCTGTCAAATGTTTAATGTCACACCTCTGAAACAGTTCAGTAGAGGTCATGGAGCATCTGATAATCTGTTATGTTCTTGCCTCCATCTCTGTGCTCAGGTCGAGTTTTGCACTGAACACGGAACAACAAAAATCTGCGTCATTGGATGTCACATTAGAGGTGTTATACTATTCTTTGTTTTTGATGTGGTGCAGACATTTGCGGCTGAAAAGCAGCGCAGACCACAAGTCAAGAAGTTCAGCTGTCACTGAATTTGTCTTGAATTTGAAAAATGACACGTCGTTTTGTTTTAGGACGTGGTTTGCAATGCAAAGCTAGTGTGTGCCTGTGTGTATACTTTTTCATTTTAATTGCAAAGGGAGTCAGTTACGTTTGATGGTTTGACCAGCTGTGGAACATTTCAGTTGCAAATAAATGCATTTAAGTTCCCATTAAGTTAAGACTAGAGATGCATCGGTCCAACATTTTTTTTCATCCAGTATGATTCTGACGCCTTGTGTTAGGGTGTCTGATGATACTGAGCACTTGCATCAATTTGACGTACACCTTTACTTTGTAGAATCTATAGGAATCATTTTTATGTAAGGTATCATGAGCCCAGGGATGCTCTAAAACCTGTGTTGGCAGCCCATCATGGCCGAATGAATATGACGTTGATAGTGGAAACAATGAATTTTAGCTCTAGCGCTTGTTTGAGGTTATTTCTGCAAATGGTGGTTCGATCGGTTCAGGGTCATTAAAAACTCTGAAAATAAAATAAAGGAAAATAAGGTCTTAAAATGTTGTATATTTACAGTAAATTTGTTGCATTACATTTGCAAATAGTGTGTTTAAGACTGGTAGAAAAAAAACAAAGCCAATGAGCAAATAGTAATTATGGTTTTTGCGGTTTCATGTAACTTGTTCCACGCTGTTGTCGCTTTCTTAACAGACACAAATTTATTTTTCAAATGTGGTTATGCCAGCACACTAGGGGATAGCCTAACCGTTTGCCATAAAACTGTGGTCTGCGGGTCTGCAGGTAGATGATTCGATCATTTTTCGTGAGAAAAGAAAAAGTCAATGGGCCCTCATCGCGATATCATATTACAGATTACTAACCAGTTAAAGTGTATGCAACATGAACTGAACTTTGTGTGGTGCACTGACGTATTGTATTGGTTGCTTGTATTTATGGGACAAATAGGAGTCAACCTCACCTGACAGCTGGATTATTAGTACTGTCTCATCATCCCTGCTCGGCATCCTTGATTTGAAATCATCAAACATCGTGCTGCCTCGCTCAGTAGCCGGAACTGGCTTGGGGGTGATGCTGATGTTATTTTTGCAGCTTAATTCAATTGGTTGGATTGTGTCAGTCTAATGTGATTGGCAAAATGGATGCCCTTGGACTATAAAAGGCAGCCAATACAGACATTAGAGAGTGACTGAGTAAAGTAGAAATTGTCCTCTAACGCTGTCTCGGCTGTTAGGACTTAAGTTTGGAGTTTGTTGTTTTCCATAGTTGCATGTAGGTATTTGGTGAGTACCTGTCAAATAGCCAGGCCTGTTTAGATCATTCAGCAAGAGGGATGTTGGGATAGCTCTATTTATATTCTATAATAAAATGGATGCTGTGACAATGCTCCAGAGAAATGTGGTCATGGGAAAAAGCTGAGGTCAAACCAACAGGGAGAGGAGAGGGGAGGAAGGCTGGATTGGAGCGGACAGGAAGAAGAACCCTCTCGGGACCGAGTACAGGGTCAGTTTTCTTGATAGTGAACTTGCTCACTGGCTCTACTGGGTATACTCACTCCTTTTCTGCTCATGTGCTGACCCCTTCTGTACTCTCCCCTCCTGTCAGCACTATTGGGAATATGTGCAAGCATGTCCTTTCCATTGTAAACAAAGGGGAAAAATGCCACAGCTGTAATAAATGAATGAATGAATAAGAGATCGCTAGGAGCTAGAAATGATGAAACCTTTGTCTTTGGCTAGTTGGTGGCATCCCTACCGAGTTGCCCCTGTCTTGTGAGGACAACCAGTGTTTGTTTTTAATCCAAAAGATAAAATCTGATCTTCCCAAAGGACATATAACAAATGCATATTTTTTTCCTTTTTCCTAGCAGGTAGCCCTTAAACAGCTTTTCTCTTCCACCAAGTCTTCAAATTGAATTCAAGTGTTCATTTGTTTGCCTGGAAAAGTTCTGTCATCTTTCAAGAGATTTCAGCCAGCCATGTGGAGCCCTTTTGAAATTTTACAAGATAAACCGCTCGCAATATCAGGGAAAAGCCTCCGCACTTTAAAATGGCATACAGCTGTTCAAAAGTCTGTGTTGCTCAGTTGTTACATGGATCATCTGGCTGAAAGATGCACTGAGAGGTCTTTATATCGCAAGTTGTAGACAGACGGGGTGTGGCCAGCACAGGTTTCATTGGCATCCTCTTGCCGCATAAGCTTCTCAATTAACCAAAGTCGTTAAGGCGGTGAGACTTGATAGCACATTTTTAAGGTAATTATATGGAGGGCACTGTTACTGAGACCCTTTTCCCCTCCGTGATATCCCTTTAAATCAGTGAAAGTGAACTAGGCAATTTGGCACAGCGGTGGCTCCAAACGACAGTGAGAGAAGACTAAAATGTAATTTGCACCCGAACTTTCACTCGGAGCACTGAAAGCGGTAGAAAGGGGTTGATGTCAGTGTTTAGTTTCTGATTTAATGACACAATACAAGAATTACGTTTTGGTATTTGAATCCAAAAAGTCCAAGTTCAGCAATTCTTTTTAACCCTCTGATCTGGCTGCTAATTTATCTGAGCTCAATCAGCCTAATAAACAGTATGTGTTCATTTATGTTTCAAGCTTACAAAATTGTTGCTGTATAAAAATGAATAATTAGTTTGTTTACACATTTCAAAACAAATTGTATTACTCATGTGACTTTACCTTGTTACATAAGGCTTTTTTTTTTTTTTTTACATTAAAACTCCAAGACTGTCAGTTTAATTTAGTCCGTCTTGAAACATGACAGTATGACGATGGACAATGGTTTTCAGTGGAACAATTAAACAAAGAAATGAGCAAATCTCCACCCAGAAAAAGACCATCATTTATTATATGTGTTTGTTTACTTAACAGGCACCATACAGGTAAATACAGATAAGCAGTGCAACAGATATAATGTGCAGTATGTAGGGCGTCTAGCTGAAGCTCATTCCTATTGTTTATCTAATGTATTTTAGCTGTTGTTGGTCTGCATCAACTATAAGGGAAATGAATCATTTGGACAAAGACATCATTTTTATATTGTTATGATTACTGGTTTCAATCATCACTCTAAGTGTGGTGCAACAGTAGTTTGTTACATTACATGTTACTGGAGTACTCTGTCAAAATGACCTCCACTAGTGTTTGAGAAAATGATTTAAGCTGATGGATGAACTGGGCAGTAAGAGATGAAGATGAGGTATGTTGGTGCGTGTTTGCAGAATCAGCGTAATGTGTATCTACCATAGTGTAACGAGAGAGCCAGTGATGCCTGTTTTTACTATGAGGTGATGCACAGAAGGAGCAGTTGTATTGGACAGATCTGCATTCTCCCTCTGAACCTTGTAAACAGGATATAGTGTTTCAAATTAATGCAGCACTATTACATCTCATCAATATTGGATTTATATGTTGTTTGCACAAATATGTTGAAGCGTCTTGATTTGTAAAGCGGATCATTTAGCTGGATTAAGACATTTCAGTCTGGTGATTAGTTTCTCAATTGATTTTTCAGAGACTTAACTATATCAAGATATATATTGACATTGAGATACAAATTTACATGGACCATGATGGAGTCTTTTATCCATATACCGAAAATCAATATCCTGATAAACTGATGATAGATGAGTTCAAAGTAATGTGATGAAAGATCATGTTTTAAATATGCCAGACTACGTTAGACTTCGCTCATCATGCTGCATATTGCTTTGTTTTGTGTGATGAAACTGCTCGTAAAATGCATTAAAACAAAACAAAATTAGATGTGTTGAATTCTAATGATTCAGAATGAATTAGAATCATAACATTAGGATTGAATTCTAATCGTATGATTGGTAAATGTTTGATTTATTTTTCAGCTCTACTCCAGATTATCGCCCTTTGAAAGATCAGTATCATTTTCCGCTTTATTATTCATCTACTGTCTGTCATCTGTCATTAGCTTTCAGAAACGGTAACTCAAGGAGACGCAAAGTCGAAATCATGGTAAATAATTTAACATCTGAACAGGGGTATCATGTAAGAGCCCAGACAGAGTAAGAGGGTAAAGAATATTCCTTCTGATGCCTGGTACTGTATATGAACTGTATATCAGCTCATTGCTGGTGGAACATAGAGGTCATTCATTCTCCTGAACGACCTCCATTCCTCCATTAGGTTAAACTGGAAATAGTGTCAGACACTGACAGGAGTCCATATACTGTATGAACGACTCCTCTTCTCTAATCTACACGATGACACACACATAGATTAGATTGATGTGATTGAAAGAAGGTGTGTGTGTGTGCATGTGCATGGAGCAACAGTAGTCCTGGAGAGTGGTCGGTCGTTGTGGGGTCTAACAGTCTTCGGTGACAGCCAGTGACATCATGTCCATCTCTGTGACATCACTTAATGTGATTGGGTAGGGTGTGGGGGTTACTGCACATGCTCAGTCACTGCCTCTTTGCTAGAAGAAGGTTTTGTTGTCCCGTCTCTACCAATGACATGTCACCACACACACACACACACGCACACACACACACATGAACAATAAAATGTAATGGCAGTCCTCCTACACAATGACACTGCCAACACACAATGACAGTACGTGACAACACACAGGTACTCAAATGCAGCAGAGAAACCTATTATTGTTTTCATCAATAGAAATTTGTTTCTTATTGATCTGGAACAACATTATTTCCATATAAATCAGATCTTTTCCATCCCTGAGGGTTGCAGCTTATGAGACTATCAGCATTTTAGAAGAATGATAAAGATCTATAATGCAAACATTCAAAATCAGTTGATTAGCTGGTCTTCGCTTCTTTGTGTTGGTGCAACTATATGTCTGCCTGTCTTTTACAAAGTTTTTTTTTTCTTTGGTTTTACTGCATTGTTTTGAACAGATCGGGATCGGTGTGGAGCGTATGAGTTCAAATGTGATCTGAGGCCGGTTTCACAAAGATTGACTTTGACGGTGGCTTAGATATGACAAATAGTCAGACTTCAGATAGACTAAATCTAAATTCATCTGTTGCACAAAGCAATTGAGTCCTTCACTATCTTAAGCCGGTCTGTGGTTCAATTAATTCTGATTAAATTGAACCAGAAATCAGATTCCACAATCCAGAATTCATCCAGCCACTCAGCTGCGAGCCATGTTTTCCTGTTTCCTGGTTCTACTGGTCAGCGCAGGCGTTATTGAAATGACAAAGCGGTCTAGCTTAGTTTAGAGAGAACTGTAGTCATTGGTCTGCTATAAGGGCCCCATTGACTTTCTCGCCACTTCTATAGTGTTATAGTGTTAGTGCCTTCAAGGACATTTGAGAAAACCAACCATGCTTGGTAAACGTGAATTATCAGCCCTCCATGGCGCATGTTTGAGAAACTCTGCTGCAGAGCACTGATGTCCTATATTAGCAGGGAAGTCTATAATTAATATCAGCAAAGCTTGAAGGTGAGGTCATATTGATACATTTTTACTCTAATTATCACCAATGGCCACTTGGTTTTTCTGTATCTGCAGATTTAAGACACTAACAGGCTTTTTTGTCTAAAGGGAGCCAGTTTTTAAGATGATTTTCTACACCTATTCTAGGTATATATTGTACTTACCACGATTTAGTGTAACATGACACTGTCATAAATTATCATCACCTTAGTGACAGCCTGGTATTTCTTAAAGGTAAAATGATTTGTTGTAGTAATAAGCAGGGGTGCTTGAGTGATATCAGCTCTTATTCCCAGTATCCAGTTCCACTCTTCGCGGAGTGCTCTGTTCAGTGTTTTGTGACTCTATCTTGACTGGCAGCACAGACACAGAGTTTGATTCTTAGTCTTAGCCTTGTTTTGAGAGCGAGACATCATCACCCAAGGTTGTTTACAGCTTTGGAATATCTGTGGAGTTGCTGCAAATCGCCCATTAGACTGATAAAGAACAACACTTGGCTACAGAACTGCCTCGCTGTGGAAAATACATGGTCTGTTTCATACATTTCCTATAGAGACTTGCATTGTACACATAGTATAAAAAATGACAGCAGTTGATGGTTTCTGAACATTTTCCGACATTCTGATACAACTTATTGACGTATCGCACACTGAGTAGCTACAATGCACTCGGCCAATGATGATAAAGTAGGTATATGAACAGTTGTTAATGTAGTGTATACTGAATTTTGTCCAGGCATTACACACGGCCCAACTTTTCTTATTGCATTACCAATGTTACATCTTCAGATTCCCAGGGCTGTCGCAGCAGCTTTCTAACCAACATGGGCCTGTTCTTCACCTGTTCCTAATGCTTCTTCATTTTTACAGTGGAATTACATGGCCCTCATAGCAAAACTTCAAAACACAGGAACACATACAATGAATAAAGCCACCGCTCCTTCATCTTAAAATCATTTCACACAATTAAGGAATATTTTCTGCAGTGGGGTGCAGTATGTGTACAGCCTGGAGTTGTATCAAATTGTGTCTTGCACCGACTGAACTGGTTTGGATATTTTCAGTGAAACCTCCCACAGCTTTTCAGTGATTACTGGTCCTTTCTTCCAGGCCCCCCTAAAAATGTTTTGAACATGTATCACTCATGTCTTCGTGTACTTGCCAAAAGCCAACTAATAGTAAACTGACAGATTCCAGAGCCATTAGCTGTGAAAGGTCACTGAACAGAGAGGAGATGAGTAATCTCAGTTTGTCTGTCTCTTTTTACTTACATTACATATATTGTATTTCACACAACAGTGAACCTACCATTGTGTGAAATTAAAGAATAAAGGTTTCACAATTTGTAGTTTTGGCATCAATTTAAAATGTTTAATTGTTTGGATTGTCGTCTAAATTCAGTTGCTCCTTTTAATTCCTTCTCTGTTTCAGGTTTCATCTGAAAGAAGAAAGAAGAAAGTGTGCGAGTGGAGTGCACCTACATCTGCGTTCATGCATGTGTGTGTATATGTATCACTATGAAGCACCAGTCTATCTCCCGATGGCTGAGCCAGCTGGGGCTGCCACAGTACTGCACAGCATTGGAGCAGGAATATGATGGTGTAGAGGTAATACACGCACACGTAGATGCACTTGCAAATGTTTTCAGCTTCCTGTTTCTAAAACAACCCTTGAGGCTGCAGCAGACTAAACGCACATATAAGATTACAGGAGCAAATACCAGAACCTCGGGATGAGCGAAGTTAACAACAAATGTCATATGTCCTCCCCAGACTTAAAAGGTAGGAGGTAGGAGGTTTAAATGATGATGATGATGATGGCTGTATTTTAAATGACTCTTCTCAGAAACAGTGATTTTTTTTTTCAACTGTTTGTCTTACAACTCCTGACTCACCAGCTAGTGATTAATTAGTTATACCACAAATAACTACCTGAACATGGCACTGTGACCCTGAAATTTAGCATGATTCAGAATTTGCGTGACCTGTGTCTCAATTATTTTTCCAAAAACTAGAGCTTTCCTGGATTCAATTTTAATTTTCCAGAGAAATGTCTTCAGAGAAAACTGCAGCGTGACTAACACAGCAGATGTAAAAAAAAAATAAAAATAAAAAGGCAGCCACCAGGTTGAGTACAATATGAATAAGTTCAATTTTTTTTGTTATTTTGATCCTTTCTCGTGTCTGTTTTAAAGTAAAATAAAATGTTTCTATTTTGGCAAAGCCAGCTGGAAGAATGGTGATTATTAAGATTGTTTCCCACAGCAGCCTAATAAAGCAGCCCAATAAAACTTCATCACGGACCTATTAGACTGAATGGACAGTGATGTGGAGGCCGTTTTAACATCCATCCATCAACCTACTTCATTCTGAAAGTAACGAGATTGATTAGCCAATAAGACATGAATTATTCCATTGCCTCCTGCTAATGTTTACCCAGAATGCATTGGTGTAATTAGTGAGGGCATAATGGGGAAGGCTTATGAAAAAGAAGGTGAAAGTGGCAAAGAGAGAGATACAGAGAAAACAAGGTGAGACAAAGACAAAAAAAAAAAAAGTGTTGTTGTAGTCACATTCAACCTTAATGGAGCTCAGACTGAAGTTGCTGTATAAAATATTCTCTCAAAATTCCAGTTACATGACTTTCTACATACATCCAACCAGGAAATTACATTGTGCACTGAGTGGAAATCCTTCAGTTCTAAAGAAAAGGTATCTAATATATATGCGCGAGGCTGATGACTGGAGCTACTGGCACTTCTCTTACTCTTTATCGTCTCTGTACAGAGTCATCGCAGCTATGGGGAGCATATGATCTGAGACTCATAGTCACCTTGACCATTCTCCATGCATATTGAGCTCAGCGCAGCGTTGCTAACCTTCCTCTGGATGCTATAACAACAATACTCGGCTCAGTGCTTCTTAGCCATCCAGGCTTCTCGTTAACACAACACTCACTGTGGTAAAACCAACTCGGCCAACATCATCAACACTGCCAACAGCTACATGCACATAGTGTCCAAAGAGCATTTCCTCTTACTCTTTTTCATCATTTTCAATATAGTGGTGTATATTCCATTTGCAGATTCACCACAGAGGAGTCAGACTGTATTTGTAATGATGGGGTGTACAACCACAACAGTGAGTTGACATCAGAAATGCTGATTTTTAAAACTGCAGGTTTTTAAAAAAATTCCACATCACAGCTACATTGTGAGGCGTTTAACGTCCAGAGCTGTCCCTGCATCTGTGTTCTCTCTCTTCGTTCACTTGCACCTTAACCGTTGCAACAACATTCACGCGGGCAAAAGCAACATTCACAACTGCTGTGTCAACTCTCCACAGCAGTGGTATGAGAGTTCATATTGTTGTTCAGCTCTGCATGATCTGGATAAAGAAAACATGTCAACTTGCTGTAGGACACAAGAGGGAGATGGGAACGATAGAGGGAGGGGGAGATAGATGTAGAGATAGATTAGGCTTGTGATATGCCAGCCATCTCTCTCTCTCTCTCTCTCGCTCTCTCACACACACACACACACTCAAGGGGTATGTGTTACTCATGTTAACATCAGTAGAACTAATGTAGTGTCTTTAACCTGTTATTACTGAGGTGTGTGTGTGTGTGTGTGTGTGTGTGTGTGGGTGTGTGTTTTTTTTTGATGTGTGTGTGTGTGTGTGTGTGTGTGTGTGGGTGTGTGTTTTTTTTTGATGTGTGTGTGTGTGTGTGTGTGTGTGTGTTGTTGTGTTGTATGCCTGCTTATGTATCTGTATATCTGCTTGGTTGTGGTTTTCAGACTTGTTTGCTTTATGTGTGCATATCTTTCTATGGTTGTGAGGACAAATTTTGGTTTGAAACCATCGTTGTGAGGACACTTTGGCAGGTCCTCACAACAAAGGACTTTTTGAGGGTAAAGACTTGGTTTTATGGTGCAGATTAGAGTGAGGTTTAGGTTACAGTTAGGCATTTATTTATGATGGTTAAGATTAGGCTCAGGGGCAAGGGAACGCATTACAGGAATGAGTGTCCTCACAACTATACAAGGACACGTGTGTGCACATGTATGTGAGTGGGTGATGTTGGGTGTGTAAGTGTGCATGTGTACAGCTGGCTACGTTGTTATGCACGTATGTGTGTGTGTGTGTGTGTGGTTGTGGATGAGTGTATAACTTCTCACTCGCTGTATGTGACTAAGAGTGACTGTAATTTGATTGTGCACTGTTTCTGCTTGAGTTTGCCTTTTGTGTGTGTGCGTGTGTGTGTTCATGGATTTGCCGACTGTATTTTTGTGTCGTCTAAATAGAGCAGTGTTTGTGATGAACTAGTAGAATGGTCGTATTGTTTAGAAACCAAAACAACAAGGCCTTGGTTTGAGCTGGGAGTGTCCTGTGATGACAGTGTGAGCCATTTACATGTGTGTGTGTTTTTGTGTAGCTCCATTTCTGTGAGGTAAAGTTGAGTTCTTGTTCAAAGACTTCATGCCTGTCCTTCACTGGTCTGTTTCTTACGTTAATACCATAGTGAGGGTTGAAGCGAGGCAGGGTGTGTTTGTTCGTGTGTTTAAGACAATGCTGTAATGACAGGAGCAGGATGAGGGGTGGAGACGGCACACTTCTGGAAGATAGGAGGTCACCGGTGCTCTCAGCATTTTTCTTTTGCTTTGCTGGAGCCACCAAGTTATCTAGACAGCCTGTGTTGCCTAACTTCCACCAAGCACAGCAGTATCTTCACTGTTTGACAATCTAACTCAACGTGTGGACTCAGTTGTTAGTACTGAAGTTCTGAATGTTATTCTGTAGTTTCTTGAGAAATAAATTAAGAATTCATTACAGTTTATGTATACTCTGCAGTTTATTAACTGCAGAGTAAGGGTCGGATTATGCTTAAACAGAACTAGGCTGAACGATGTGTTGTTAGACAACATTGGAAATCAAGTGTTTATAGTTGTTGTGAGGAGTTGGCCATCATGAGGAGCAGTAAATGTGACAGTTTAAATATGGGGATAAGATTTTAAGTCTGCCATCAATGTGTTGCATTCAGTTGTGCACGTCCAAAGTTGTGTCACAGTGTGACGTGGGCGTGGGAGTTTAATTGTCATTTTCAGAAATTTACCGAAATGGATGGATACCCCCCTTGGCTGCAGATGTCCTGGTCTCTGTCTGTCTGTCGTTGTCCGATACCACTTTCAAACCAAAGTATATTGACCCTGGAAATATTCTCGTTGTCTCTGTTTTTAACGTGTCGTCTGAGTAAGATCCCCATCTGACGCTGGTCAAAGTTAGGGTTGAGACTCTGTTGAGCTTGGTGTCAAAGTTCACTCTGTAACCTGGGTCATAGGGTCAGATCTCTGTCTCATTTTTCTGGCATGACTATAACATGTAAGGCAATCCATGTTTAGTAATGGTTTCTAACCATGAGCAACATTTTCTTCTGCAATTAAGTCAGTGAAATTTAAAGCTTTTTAAAGATACATTAAGCAATTTTTAACTGCACATAGAAAGGATCATTATGATATGACCAGGTTTTCATTCTCACCACCAGTTGGGTGCAAGTCTAATACATTTCAGCCCAGGTTCTATTCACCAACTACTGAGTAAAATATCTCTTGGCTTTGCAAAATAGTTGACTGTTTGTTACATCTTTTAGCAACATTCGCTGCTTCTAGCTTCTCCTATGTGCGTATTTGATGCTTTTCTTTGTCCTACATGAAAATAAACCACATATCTAGATGTCACCTTAGGCTGTGGGAAATCTTAACAGGCATTTTTTACTATCTATTTGAACTTTTTATTAACAAGACAATTAATTGATAAAATAACTGGTCGATTAAATCGACTATGAAAAATAATCGTCAGTCGCAGCCCTACTGTTATATCACAAGTCTAATATCACCCATCATCCCATTAACCACACCCAGAAGTTATATAACCCCACCCACCTGTCTGCAAAGCACTTCCCCTCCAAACCAGGAGAACAAACACAACCGAGAACCAATTCCTATGTTTGACCTGGTTTTGAATGTTCATTTGTATTATGTTTCATTAGAGTCCTATGTTTGACACCTGAAAGTGAAGAGATAGTGGATGCATGAATAAAGTCAGTGTGATGTCAGCTCAATTTATTTTAGTTCATTATTATTTGTGCTGACATTTTAAGTTGATATAATTGTTCTTATTTTGCCATTATGTATTTTAATCTCATGTACAGAAAAATCATCCATCTATCCTTCCATCCATTCATCCTTTATACCATTGACCTCAGCATCCTGAATTATGGAAATAAAACCATTACAACAGCTACTGGTCTCTGTGTTTGAATGTGCACTCCACATAGATGTTCCGTGAGCCACCGCCACCATCTTCAGTGTAGTTTTGTCACCTACACTTCAGATTAACTTTGTTTGTATTCTTCTGTTTTCCAGGACCTGCTCCACCTCTCAGAGTATGACCTCTTGGAGCTTGGAGTGCACAATCACCTCCACCGCCTGCACCTTCTCACTTCTCTACGCCTCCTCCAGGAGCGAGAGAGGAGGAGAGGTACTCCGACACGTCCACGCACACACACACAGACTCATGGTTGACCAAACATTATCTTTCCTTATCTGTCCCATCAGGTTGTTGATTCTGGCTCCGTGTTGGAGTCTCTGAGTTTCCACCTCTCTGTCTCTCTGCCTGTGTAGCCAGAGAGTAGACAGAAACACTGAGACAGATAGCATTAGTGTCATGTAAAGACATGCTTATGCCTGGGGGGTCTGCTGCTGGTGGTGGTGGTGGTGGGGGTTGTCTGCTGGTGGACAATACTGTGTCACACATACACAAATACACACACACACACACACACACACACACACACACACACACACATAATTGTGAACACATCCAAAGCTGTCAGTAGGTTAGGAGAGGAGTGCTGAGGCCTGCAGTCCTGCTGAGTTTAATCACATCTACAAGTGTGTGTGTGTGTGTGTGTGTGTGTGTGTGTGTGTGTGTGTGTACGTACATATGCATGCACGGGTGTGTGTGTGTCAGTGTGTGTGTGTGTGTGTGTGACAGGTTGCTTTGTTTGCTCAGTTTCCCATGCATTATACTGTGAAATCTAACTGTTGTCTTGGTGACTGAGCTGCGCATGAGTCCAGTTTATGCCAAGTGAAGAAATTATTTCAGTGAGTTCTCTGAAGCTAATGTGAAATACAGGAACACCTGTGCAACCATGTCTACACACCGAAAGCAGAAATATTCTAGACACAAAATGAAATGAAATAGTTTGCATGGGAA
Source organism: Seriola dumerili (assembly GCF_002260705.1). Lineage (NCBI taxonomy): Eukaryota > Metazoa > Chordata > Actinopteri > Carangiformes > Carangidae > Seriola > Seriola dumerili. The sequence goes on from NW_019174257.1 coordinate 12,053,434, forward strand.
AAAATAGCCAGTTTACATCCAAAACAATGCATCACATTTGCTTCAACAACTTCACTGTGCACAAGTTGTCTTGGCTTTCAGAAGCCAGACTTTCTAAACTTGTTAGAGGAAGCAGCAACTATAAAAACATACAGTCTCCTCCTCTCTCATAGTTAACCCGGCAGTTTTCTATCCCATCTGGAACGGAGCTTCTTTAAAAACAAAAACAGACCTCGAGTTGAGTAAAAAATCACTCTCAGGGCCATGTGTGACGGATGTTAAGTTTTGTGCAAATTCATTTTTATTGCAAGTCATTTCCTCTATAGAAATGTTAAGAGGTGATAAAAATGTTGAAAGTCTCAGGACTCTTTCAAATGTAAACGAAAGAGTTTAAAAATGGTCAAAAATGGTTCATATAAACATGCACAGACGGAAAGCCTGTAGAATCTCCAGCCTTAATTTCTCTAATGGTAAAAATGACATTTCTTTGCAAAGCAATGAATCTTAATTAATGTCCTGCATTGTCTGTGATCTAGAAAAGATCAGGATTAATATTAAGAACATTTCCAATATACACTTTCAGTCAAACAAATTGCATTTTACATAAAATGGCCAATATAAGGTTATGATAAGAAATAATGTCTGTCTTTATGAAAAATATATGAAGACAATCAACTTAGAGGGGAGATTTTGTGGCCACACTGTATTACACTCTTAGAAACATTTATGTATGCGCTGACATTTCGACTACTAAGGAGTTTGTGACCCCGGAGTCCACGTTCAGCTCGTCTCTGTAGTAACGTCTCACTCTCCTTGTGTGGATGCCAGCATCCAGCAGTCTGTTTGTGTTGTCTGTGGACTTAATAAACTAAAGGTAAAAAGACATAATTAAGAAAAAAAGAACACTTTGCACATCTATTTGGTGAGGTAGGTGCATAGGAACTACGAAACTTGCACACTGTCTAACTTGCAATAATTTATTTACAATGTTTCGGTGCTAGACCTCCATCAGGCAAATGGCTTCTAACAATAAGGAGCCATCTTAAGTGGGAGTGGCTGTAAGCAGGCAACCAATCACATCACCCCACATGCAATACAAGGCGGAAGAAAGGGTAGAGACTTCACATCAGTGTGCACGTTTCACATTTAATAGGTAGATTATTATAAAATGAATGTTTCAGGTGCATAAACTACATACAATGATCCATTCCGAAATGTTACAGGTTACATATGTAGAGTAACCTCTAGGGATTAATACAAAAAAATACATAATAAAAATGAAAACCTGTATTTTAAGATACATTTGTACAGTAGTGAAACTTTTGGCCTGCAGGTTGTGCCATTCATCATCTGCCAAACATGAGTGTTATATCAGATTTTACACCAGTCAGTCTTATAGTTTTAACTGCTGGACCAAAGTGTCGGACCAAAAGTCTGATGGAACGTAGCTATAGTAATAAATTAACCTATAGTGACTCAAGCCTGATCAGCAGAAAAACAGGGAAAAAAATATCACAGTGCTGCCAACACCGTTTGATTGACAGGTGACAAGGTAGCATCGAGTGCCAAACATGTACACTTGAGCAGCAGATGAGGACTTCACAGATTACTCCTTTTAAAAACATACATTTGCACATTCCTGAGATCACTGTGTGACCGCTCGTGGGGCCCCGACCTGCAGGTCTAGGACCGTTGCTGAAGTGAAACAGCCTCTAGTTGAAATCACTCAGTCACCAACTACTGTGGTATTATCTGTCTGCCTGGCAGCCTGCCACCCCTATCATTACCACAAAGGCCAGATTTGTTCAGCTAATGGTATCCTTCACACACGCGCACACACACACAC
>NW_019174257.1:12055387-12062815 GCF_002260705.1 Seriola dumerili
CATCCTCCAAAAATGCCAGCTCAACATCTGACCCAGATAAGAGCATTCCTGTGAGATCACCTTCAGCATAAAAAACATGCATACTCACACACTGCATCCAGGCACATATTAATTTCATCATATTACTGTTTGTTGGCTACAGCATATGATTACGTGTCTAGAATAGGAATCCGTGTGTGTGTGTGTTTGTGTGTGTGTGTGTGTGTGTGTGTGTGTTTGTGTGTGTGCATGTGCCAGGTACTTTCCTTCTTGGCAGGAATTAAAATGCAGCAGAGAAGTAGAGATGCTCCAATTAGAACAATTAGAGGGTGAAATAGGAGGCATCACTTAAACCCACATGTGCATGCTCATATTTCACATATTTGAGGCATTTTAGTCTGAGGTTCTGTTTAGTTACAGTTGTTGCATAGTGCTGAGGCTATTCTGTGGATACTTATGTTTAAAAGATCAACTTTAACCTTTTCTTTTTTGTAATTTTAAGGTGGAAAAAAGGGCAAACATGTCAAGTTACTGCTAATGATGCTAAAATAAAAGTGAGAAATTTAGATTTTGTTGCTCTGTTGTCACAGTCTACACTGAAGCACACATAGGCACAGATTAAATCAACAATAGTTTCATATCCCTTAAGTATCTTAGCGGGTGATTCTCACCAACACTGTCATTTACAGCTGCTAGATTCATTAGATCAGTGTAGTCATCTGAAGGCAGCAGGGCTAATGTGTCCTTTCCACTTGCAACCTCTAATTTGGATCATGTGCTGTACATTTGTGTGTGTGTGTGTGTGTGTGTGTGTGTGTGTGTGTGTGCGTGCGTGTGTGTGTGTGAGTGATACACACTCACACACATGTAGCGTGGATGGTTTTATTCAATCAAGCATCTGGATGTGGAAAAAAAAAAAAAAAAGTTGATTATTGTCTGTGCCTTTCTGTACACCAGAGTTCAGAGTAAATAAAAGGCGTGGATTGCACACGGTAGTTAACACAGCTCCATTCTCCAGTCACCTTCATTGAACTCCCTCAGGACTGCCTGCTTGCTTTTCCTCCTCCTCCCTCCCAATATGTTTCCTGAAATCAACATGTGGCTCATGTAAAGATGACTATTATAAGTATGCAATCAAAGTTTAGGAAGGAAAGACATTACTATGCACATGGAAAGACAATTTGCCAAATATGCCTGTTCCGATGCAGCCCTGTTAAACACGTGCATAAAATAACCTAAAGTCGACTGTCAAAGTAAAAGAATGGGTGTATGAGCATGTTTCACACAAAAAATATCTTTTAAAAAACTTTAAAAAAGCAGCATGACTCTTATGAAGCTGCATGTGCATTTGTATTGATTCATAGAAATAGTTCATTTTTAACTGCGTACCTCCTCATGCATTCGGAAAGCAACATCTTCACATAAAATACCACATAAACATCCATTCATGCATTCAATCATTCTTACACTAAGGTTAGCGCTCTGAACTATACCAGCTGTCTCGTCCCTTCCTGAATTTCATGAGCTAAGGAAGTCGATAATGCGAATACCAGAACACACAGAGACAACACACTGCTCTGCCATGCTAAACATGGATTCACACACGTTCTACATTGTTTGTGTGTGTGTGTGTGTGTGTGTGTGTGAGAGATATAGCGAGAGAAGGAGAGAGAAAGAGAGCAGGTGTTCATGCAGACAGTTTGTTTGCTTGTTTGTGTCCCCGTTGGACAGTGATGTTGCCATGGTGGCAAGATACTTAACAGTGGTCAGAGTTTGTTGGTTTGTGGACCAAAGATAAAAGGTTCTCTTTCACAATTACAGACATTCATAGCCGTCAACTCACTTGAGCTATCAGTGGGCTGTCGGTAGTGTTTATCACAGTAGGTAGAAGTAGAAGTTGTTTAAGAAGGCTAGAGGATCATGCGCTTATCTACTGCCCTCAACACACTTCAAGCCAGTTCAGATTTCAGTGTGAACCTGCTGGTCTTGTGTTCTTCATGCCTCCACGCCGGCAAATGTTGTTGTTTTCGGGTTGTCTGTCTGTCTGTCCAGTTCTTGTGGACATGATATCTCAGTAACGTCTTGAACTGGAACTTGAACTTCTTCAAATTTGGCACAAACATTGACTAGGACTCAAGGATGAACTGATTTGATTTTGGAGGTCAAAGGTCATGGGCATGATGACCTCATAAAACACAGTTTTGGCCCTGTGAATGTGATGTCTCACACCTTGAAGGAACTTCTTTAAATTTGGTGAAAATGTTCACCTGTTCTCAAGGACAAACTGATTAGAATTTGGTGGTCAAAGGTCAAAGGTCAAGATTATGGAGACCTCAGAAAACAATGGTTAATATTTTATATGACTCTGCATTTGTTATAAATAGCTGTTAAGAGAACTAAATTAACACAAAAAAATTACACACAAAAATCTAATTACATCAAATAAAATCACTTACTATGTCAACTGATCAATTAAAAAACTGAGCTGCAGCAGCTTTGTGCCACTGGATCGATCAGGATTATTGTCACAATGACAATATCCATCAAATCATAGAATATCATTCTTCATTCAGTGAGTGTTGTGCAGAGGTTTACTGGTCTATGACATTTACATAATAGATCATTTATGTCACATCCTCCCAAGGAGTACAGGCTGAACCAGGATAATCTCTCATGTGAAGGTGATAGACTCATCAACATGACCTAGAGTTAATACTATAAACATCTTCCTGTTTCTGTCTAACACCAACTATGCCGTCAACATTCTACTGTTATCTCTTGTTTCAAAACGGGGAAGATCAAGCTCCTGGAATTAGACTGATTCAAGATAGGAACATCCAAAAAACATAAACACTGCAAGAAAAAGTATGTTGGAGTAGGTTTGGACATTGTGGAGGCCATTTTCTTTTTTTTACAAAATCTAGCTACAAAACTGGGCTCAAAGGATCTGACTTGTTATGATATGTATTCTTCGCTGGTTTTTAATTTTATCAGCACAGGAAACATATCAAGCCAATTGTGTTGTTGTGTAGTAGTATAAGTATAACCTGTGGAAAAAATGTGTTTTAAAACTTATTATGGGGCAAAGTCACCAAACCTTTGGAGTGGTCCTTCACCAGGTGATTCTATACATGCAGTTTTTATTCCACTGAAAGTGCCGTTCTGACTCTCTCCTCATTCGTTCAGATAGGAGCATGGTCTTGTTAGCCTGAAATAACTCCTGGGGGCTTTGCCAAGATGGCAAGATGGTGAGACTTGCCTATAAGGACTTTGGTAATACTGAGTTATGTAGTATTTAATGTTCCAAAAATAATAATCCTTAGAACTAAATGACAAAATAGTTTATCAGTCATTGCCTTCCAAGATGTCTGCCCTGATCTGGGGCTGGTTTCACAAAGATATTTCAGACTGGTCTGTAGTGTTGGTCCAGTCTTAATTTTGCTCATACATTAGTCTGATACAAGTAAGACCATTTCACAAATATGTATAATAATACTGACTCATTTTAAGCCAAAAACATTAGACAACTTCCCTCCAGGCTAACTCAGGGTCTAAGACCAATGTTACCATGGTAACATGGTAATCAGTGACACCTGTGCTGACCAGTAGCACCCAACAACAAAAAAACAGGACAACATGGCTCATATATGTGGTTTGCTAACATTGTTATGGAGAGAGCAATGAGAAGTGAAAGAGTGTAGTGAAATCAAAAGTTTCTTTTTATTGTTTCGCTCTTCAAGTAAAACGTCTGTCTGTCTTTGTGAAACTGGCCCCTGATCTGGAAGGCAGAACATAGTTTGTCATCTTGCCTTACACAGTACAAATGATTAAAACAAAAACTATTCTTTTCTGATCTACCACCACTAAAGTTTGCTTAGGTGTAGTTAACCATAATGGTCATAGGTAAAAGAAAAACCATCATTTATTGTTGGTTGGAAATGTCACATGACCTCTGCAATTCTTCTGTGAGCCTCTAGAGGCCTTGTCATATGTTGTTTCTGCCATTTGAACAATGACCAATGTTTCCTTTTTCTAGTCAGGACAGCCTCGTAAATCTCATCATAAATGGGAGCATTTATATGTAATGTCGTTCAAGTCATTTATAGAGGCATTAAGGAAATGAAAACCACCCCAGATTATATAACACTTCTTGACAGGCCGCTGCATGTTTCAACCTTTACAGACACATATGATGTAGAAGCTGCCAGGAATCATGAGTGATGCTCCTGTCAAATTCTGTAGTGTTGTGAGGTTGAGTGAGTGCTGTGGCTCAACAGATGTCGATATTTTACAGACACAATTATCGCAGTGATTTTATTCTACCTGAAAAAGCAGATTTTGACCAACACTGCCTTTTTTTTTATTTTTTTTATTTTTTTTATTTGTAATACCCTGAGGCTGCAACCAGAGGAATGAGGAGTGTCTTAAACACTGAACTGTTTACACTGCACACTTTTCTGATCAGAAACACACGCATGGAAACACAAGCATGCGTGTATATAGATCTAAAAGGGATTAAGGGAGTGGAGGAGAATGGAGGGGAGGGAGTGGGAGATGATGAGTGGATGGAATGAGGGGGAGAGAAAACAGAGAGAGGAGGAGGAGAGGATGAAATTAGGAAAGCGTTCCTCGCACAGATTATATCGTTTTACTGAGGAGTTACAGGAATACCAGAAAACTACATGGAGAGGAACCAAATAAAAGGAAAAAACCCTCAAATTGTCCTTAATAACAAGTTTAATAAACCAATGAGTCTCAAATCCAATTATGCGCAGGTTGCAGCTCCAGTAGGTGGGAAAGCCAAACCCATCTATTTAATGGTTTCGGAAACACTGGTGCCCCGAGGCGGATTGGTGGTCAGTGTTTGGAAATGAGTGACTCAGCGAGACGTTGTGCCAACATGCTATGCCGCCTGAGTGCCAATGGGCCAAAGCAGGGCTTGGCCTGAAGACTCACATTAACAGGAAGTACAGGAAATGGGTGTAATGGTATGGCGTTCTGCAAAAAGCATTTTAAAAATGCAGTGAATGAAAAATATTTTGGGTCGCAGACTTCTCTGAAATGGAAGATAAAGCCTTGATCTTGTGCGCTTCCTGTGCTGTACAATTAATTCTGTATTCACGATCAAATTTCTAAAAATACTCTGGTAACTTCCCAGAGGAGGAAATGTCACTGTGCTTCGCATCAACCCGTTCTTCTCCACATTTTATTTTTGTCTATCAGGACACCCCATCGAGTATTATCACTTGTATACCTCATGGTTATAACATATAACAATCAACAGCTGGTGGCACTAATTCTCTAGTAGGGTGTCATGGAACAGTTTCAGAAGAGAAGGACACAACAAGATGATATCATTTTAAAGAGCATCAGTCAAACCTCAAGTGATAGAAAATCATGTGGCAAATTTGATGGAAATGTGCCATTTTTTTTTTTCATATGGTAAATTGAGGAATGTTTTTGCAACTTTTATGACTTTTTTTTATGTCTGGTGTTTTTTTTATTTTTATTTTTTTTTTATTTTGAAAAACACACATACTACGTCACATCCATACAACACTACATCTGCAGTGCTGCTTGAAACACGTGAGGATGTGCCTCCGTGCTTGCTATCATGAAAGGTTTTTTCTTTCGCAAACAACTTGATAAAATCTTTCATCACAAGGACACTTGTTAAGCAAGGATGATCGTTTCACCCTTCTCCCAAAACTGTGCCCCCCCCCCNCTGTACAGCTTCCTGGAACCTGGAAGTACCACCTTCACACACACACACACACACACACAAAGAATTGTCACATGCCTGTGTGAAATACTGCTGAGATTTACTCAGGAAAAAAAAATGAAACTAAGCTTCAACTGAATATTTTTACCTCCAAACTGAAACCAACGGAGGAGTTTCTAAACTTGACTTTGACATTGAGGCTGTGCTCTCTGCTCACAGTGTTGGTATGGTTTATTTAATGATTGGATCAGCGTTACATAATGCCTCAGGGTCTGTATGTTACATGGATTTACATGGAATTGACAACTTGTTTAGTGATTTTTTTTAAGTATGACTTTTAGATCTTGCTGTGACAGCGGTTCCCAAGCCTTTTTGCATATGACTCCTTATGTGAAGCCATATCTATTTTGGCACCCCTCATGACAGTTGCTCAAGGAGCTACTGAGCAACTAAAGTGATTTTTCCTTCTTACATCATTTTACTTCTTTAAGTTTAACTTATGACAAGAGAGCTACCCCATATTTCATAGGTAAGCTATGATTCAAGATTTAAAAAAACACATGATTTGTGTGGCAGAATTTTGTTTTCTAATATTTCCTATCCCATCTTGCAAATTCCCCGAGGTAAACCTCATGACCACTGGTGGAAGTCCCGACCACGAGGATGGGAACCACTGGCGTTAAACAATGACATCAGATGAAAATGATCAGTTTAAACACCATAGTTCATAGGTTTGTTTATCATGCTTGTAGCTGATTTTTTTTTGGTCTTTCTTTTTGAAACTATTTTAATGTGCTCCCTGCTGAAAACTGCTCTGAGGTCAGCTGTGTTCACTTACTTTTAGGTGAAAGAATGATAAATAAGTTGATTAAAAGAAACCAAAACAAAATCATCCTTTACCACCATGAGGACATTTTTGGCCCTCATGCACTTCAGTCAACTTCTCAATCTTAACAAATTTAGTGTGAATAGCTCAAGATCAAAAGACTTCTGTGTGGCAGCATCTCTGTGTGTGTGTGTGTGTGTGTGTGTGTGTGTGTGTGTGTGTGTGTGTGTGTGTGTGTGTGTGTGTGTGTGTGTGTGTGTGTGTGTGTCCATCCAATGCGGGCCATCTGATCATCTCAGCTTTCACAGCAGCAGGATGGGCTCGTTGTATTGTCTGAAAGGAAACACACACACACAGAAACACGCACACACATGCACGTGTCTGGGTGTTATCAACTCTAGACAATACAGAGGAACAGGGGGACAAAGACAGGAGAGAGTGTTGTCCTGAGGGCCAGCCAACACACACACACACACATTCAACATGACCTCATTACCTGATGTAATGACACAAGCAGAGCTCCTCTACTTGTTTCATCGGCTTCACCAGATGAAATTTGATAATTTTTGCCAGCATTCCTTCCATATTTAAAAGCCGTGTTATGAAAACGCTCCATGGAGTTTAAACTGAACTGATTTGTGTTTCAGCCAACACGGAGTTAAGTAGTTAAACTTCATGAGTGCCCCTCAAGTTGCTCAAACATGTCACAATGATGCCGAGATCACACTTTTTTCATCCCCTCTCTGCAAATAGCAACATTAGGTCACATCTAAATCTTCGCTAAGTACCGGACCAGTTGGTGGTGTTGGTGTAAGAGGTCCCAAACAAAAGGACTTGGAGCATGAAATATGAGGCTGTGCAGGGAACACAGAGGCGGGGGGGGGGAGATGAGATGAGAGGA